>NC_086017.1:210701250-211004166 GCF_029281585.2 Gorilla gorilla gorilla | reverse complement strand
TTCCTAGACTCATGTTCGTGCACATGTACCCTAAAACTTAAAGTATAATAATAATAAAAAAAAATTCAAAAATTAGCGGGGCATGGTGGTGTGCACCTGTCGTACCAGCTACTTGGGAGGCTGAGGTGGGAGGATGGCTTGAGCCCAGGGAGGTTGAGGCTGCAGTGAGCCAAGATTGTGCCACTGCACTCCAGCCTGGTGATAGAGGCCAACTTTGTATCAAACAAACAAACAGAAAGATTTATGAAGCTTTTTCCTCTTTTAAAATTCTAAGATTGAAAAATGAACAATACTGAAAGGCTTATGGAAATATATAGACACGGCAGAGCCCTGGGCTGCTGCTGCTGCTGCTGTTTGTTTGTTTTTTGAGGCCCCATGATGGCCCACTGCAGCCTCAGCCTCCTGGGCTCAAGTGATCCCACCTCAACCTCCAGAGTAGCTGGGACCACAGGCACGCACCACCATGCCCTGCTAATTTTTGTATTTTTAGCAGAGATGGGGGTCTCGCCATGTTGCCCAGGCAGGTCTTGAACCCCTGGGCTCAAGTGATCCCCCCGCCTCAGCCTCCAAAAGTGCTGGGATTACAGGCGTGAGCCACCGCGCCCAGCCCTTCTGCTGCCACTTCTGATAACCATGTGAAAATCCTTATAGGGAGAAAGTAGTAATGACTTGCCACTTCCTCAAATTAAAGGAAAGGAAAGTGTCAGCTAAATATTTTTTTACATGTTTATTTGAACACATACGAATGTTTATTTTCCCAGTAATTTTTAGTTAAATTTATTGTAAGCAAGTGTCAGTCTTGGCCACGTATCTCAGTGTCCAGCTTCCATCTTTTCAGCTCTGGTCCAGCTCTTGTTCAGAAGTGATACCTGATAGCTGATACCTTCTCAAAAAAGGAAGAAGGGCCGGGCGTGGTGGCTCTCGCCTGTAATCCCAGAACTTTGGGAGGATTCTTCTATATATATAAGAAGGCCAAAATAACTTTAAAACGCAGACAGACTTTCAAAACCATTTCATAATGTACACACACACACACACACACACAGAGCAAACAGGAATTAAAAACACAACAGCTGGTGTTCTTTATGGTTTTAAAATTCTAGTCGTGCTTGGAAATGTAATTATACGACAGTAATTAATGTTTGTAGTATTTCTACCGAATATAAATTTAAAATATATCATACATTTTAGAAAATTTCTTGTTAGAAATATTTACCTCAAGTAATCAGAATTTAAAATTTATAAATATGGAACACTTAATTGTTGTTCAATTCCAGCGTAGGAGAAGTTCCTACAGAAGCACTGGCGTGGTGCTTCTACGTTCCCGTTAGTATCAGTGCTCTCTTTTGATCGCAGGCCTGTAATCAGCCTTGATGTTTTTCACTTGAAGACATTTTGAACTTCTTCTTATAGGGTTTCTCTGCTGGGCTGTTTGCATTCTACCATGATAAAGATGGAAATCCTCTCACTTCAAGATTTGCAGATGGCCTCCCACCTTTTAATTATAGGTATTTTTGTTGTTGTTGTTCTTGTTCTCCTCTTTTAGGAGGGTGCTAAGACTAGAATCTGAGAATCACAGTATATTAGATGCCATAAATAATAATGTCTTCATGGCAAACCTAAGGAAATTGTAGATATTAAAACAAAATGGGATATAAGAGGCCATTTTATGAAAACATAACTTGTGAGATGTAAGTAAGGAGGAGAGAGATACCCACACACAAGAACCATTCGTAAGCTGATAATTTGCAGTGCTTCCTTGCATTGAGGATATTCCTCAAAAGCATCAAACCTTCTGGCCAGGCACAATGGCTCATGCCTGTAATCCTAGCACTTTGGGAGGCCAAGGTGGGCTGATTGCTTGAGCCCATGAGTTCAAAACCTGCCGGGCAGCGTGGCAAAACCCTATCTGTACAAAAAAATACAAAAATTAGCTAGGCATGGTTGCATGCGCCCGTAGTCCCAGCTACTTGGGGTGCTGAGCAGAAGGATCAATTCAGCTCAGGAGGCTGAGGCTGCAGTGAGCTGTGATCACGCATCTGCACTCCAGCCTGGGTGACAGAGCGACTGTCTCAAGAAAAAAAAGAGAAGCCTTCCAGTAAAAACGAAGATAATAGAGTAATAAATTTCAGTTGTTACAGATATAAAGAATTGGATTTTGCTTTAACTGTATTTGGGGAAACTGTTAATCTTGAAGTATGAATGATAAAGAGAGATTGGAGTGATTAATAAGGTAAAAACTTTATTTTCTGGCTGGCTTTGTTCACTACTTGTGTGTAAACATTGCCTTGCCATGGAAAAACAGGAATTAAAAACAACCTCTCTAAGGCATGGGTAGATGAACAGATACGTGATAACAAATACAACAAAATGTTAATTACAGAATCTAGGTGAGCTGGTTGATTATAAGGGTGTTTAGTAAACAATTAATGTTCTGTATGTTTGAAAATTTTTTTTCTTTTTCTTTTTTTTTTTTTTGAGACAGAGTCTCGCTCTGTCGTTCAGGCTGGAGTGCAGTGGTGTGATCTTGGCTCACTGCAAGCTCCGCCTCCAGGGTTCACGCCATTCTCCTGCCTCAGCCTCCCTAGTAGCTGGGGACTACAGGCACCTGCAACCATGCCCGGCTAATTTTTGTATTTTTAGTAGAGACGGGGTTTCACCATGTTGGCCAGGCTGGTCTCGAACTCCTGACCTCAGGTGATCTGCCCGCCTCGGCCTCCCAAAGTGTTGGGATTACAGGCATGAGCCACCGCACCCGGCCTATGTTTAATATGTTTGAAAATTTTTTTTTTTTTTTTTTTTTTGAGACAGAGTCTCGCTCTGTCGCCCAGGCTGGAGTGCAGTGGTGCAATCTCGGCTCAGTGCCAGCTCCGCCTCCCGGGTTCACGCCATTCTCCTGCCTCAGCCTCCCAAGTAGCTGTGACTACAGGCGCCTGCCAACATGCCCGGCTAAATTTTTGTGTTTTTAGTAGAGACAGGGTTTCACCATGTTAGCCAGGATGATCTCAATCTCCTGACCTCGTGATCCACCTGTCTCGGCCTCCCAAAGTGCTGGGATTACAGGCGTGAGCCACCACGCCCGGCCAAAATTTTTACAAAACAGTATTGGAAAAGAAAACCCTCTTTATATTTTCTGTTCTTTTACTGAGAATGAAAGATTTATAGGGAAAATGGTAGAAGTAGTCTAGGGAATAAGCCAGAAAAAAAATGACTTAGGTTACAGGGAAAAATAAAAATTGATATCCATCGTAATTTTCTATAATAGATAAATGTGTTACTTTTGTAGTAGTGCTTTTATTTATGCAGGGTAGATTTCCCAAACTGGGATTGCTGATTTAAAATCTGTTTACACTATAAATTTTAATAGAAACTGCCATGTTACGTTTTTTTTAAAAGGTATAGCAAAGCACATTCCCACCAGGTGTGTATGAGTGCTTTTGTTACCACTTTATCAGTATTGGATATTCTAGATCTTTTTTATTTTTAAGCCCAATTTGATGGATTAAAAGATGGTATCTCGTTGTATTTCCAGGACTATAGTGAGGTTTTAGCCATTTGCATTTTCTCTTTGTACACTGCCTATTTATTTTCCTTGTCCAGTCTTTTAGGTTAATTTTCCCTTTCTAATCACGTTGTAGGAGTTCTTTATAAATTAGAGATATTACTCCTTTTTCATGCTTATTATAACTATTTCTCCTAGTTTATCTTTTTATTTCATTTATCATGCTTTTGCCATGTATAGAAAAGTTTTTAAGTTTTTTATCATTAAATTCATCTATCTTTTTTTTTTTGAGATGGAGTCTCACTATATTGCCCAGGTGGGTCTCGAACTCCTGGGCTCAGGCAAGCTTCCTGCCTCTGTCTCTCAAGCAGCTGGGACTACGGTCACGTGCCACTGTACCCCGATGTTTTTTTCTTTGTTGCTTAAGGCCTCAAAAGATTATAAAAATATTCTCCTACATTTATTCTAGTAAATTATTATTCGATTTCTTTACATTTATAGCTTCAATGCATTTGAAATTTTTTTTGATTTATGTATTTTGGGATTCTTTGTAAGGTGCATATATGTTTATAATTGTTATATCTTTATGCTGGATTTACCCTTTTTTTTTTTTTTTTTTGAGGCAGGGTCTCACTCTGTTGCCCAGGCTGCAGTGCAGTGGCACAATCACGATCACGGCTTACTGCAGTGTTGATCTTCCCAGGCTCAGGTGATCTTCCCACCTCAGCCTCCTGAGTAGCTGGGACTACAGGAGTGTGCCACCATGCTCATCTAGTTTTTTATTTTTATTTTAAATTTATTTTATTATTTTTTGAGATGGAGTCTCACTCTGTTACCCAGGCTGGAGTGCTGTGGCGCGATCTCGGCTCACTGCAACCTCCATTTCCCAGGTTCAAGTGATTCTCCTGCCTCAGCCTCCCGAGTAGCTGGGATTACAGGCATGTGCCACCACACCTGGCTAATTTTTGTATTTTTAGTAGAGGTGGAATTTCACCATGTTTGCCAGGTTTGGTCTCATACTCCTGACCTCTAGTGATTTGCCCATCTCGGCCTCCCAAAGTGCTGGGATTACAGGTGTGAGCCACTGCACCTGGCCTGTGTAGTATATCTGTTTCTCCTTTTACTTTCCACGTATTTGTGTTCTTTAGTCTAAACTATGTCTCTTGTAGATATATAGTTAGAGCATGTTTTTAAATTCATTTTTCCAATTAACCCTGTTCTGCCTGCTACAGTGGCTGTCAGGTTGCTGGTTTTCACCATGATTGTGGGCTGTCGGTTTTCAAGGCTGCCCGAAAGCTGGAGAGAGGGCATGGAAACGCACCACACCGCTCCTGTTTCTACGGAGATTCGTCGATTTTTCATGAATAAATGCTCTCTGCATTGCTATAAATCTTTGATTAATTTCCAAAGTTTAAGAAGTTGATTTCACCAAGTTGGGTGGTTTTTTCATTGCTTTTTTCATAGAGGAGAGAATTTTGAGAGACTTTTACTCTGTCATTTTTGCTTCTGACTTTCTGGAATTTATTTTTGTATGTGGTGAAAAAGGGATTTAACCTTTTTTTTCTAAATGGATAATCAGCTTTACAGCACAGTTGTTAGATAAATTCTACTTTCCCACTAAATTAATATGGCATTTTGTTGGTTATGTTTCCTTATATACTTGGATATCTGTGAACTTGCTTTCATTTTATCCTGTACACTTCTCAAAAGGAAGTAATTCATCGTCATCTTAGCCAAGTGCTAGCTATGTGAACTTGAACAAGTTACTTCATCTCCCTGAACTTTTGTCTCTTTATCTGCAAAATAGTGATGATAATCTCATAGGGTTGTTGAAAAGATGAAATTTAAAACACTTATCAGGGCTAGGCCCAGTGGCTCACGCCTGTAATCCCAGAGTTTTGAAAGGCTGAGGTGGAAAGATGGCTTGAGGCCAGGAATTCGAGACCAGCTTTGGCAACATAGCAGATCTTGTCTCAACAAAAAATAAAAAATAAATTGAAAACAATTTTTTTGGACTGGATTTCATTCTGTCACCCAGGCTGGAGTGCGGCTGTGTGAACATAGCTCACTGCAGCCTTGAACTCCTGGGCTCAAGTGATCCTCTTGCCTCAGCCTCACGAGTAGCTGGGACTACAGGCACACACTACCATGCCTGGCTTATTTTATTTTATTTTATTTTATTTATTCTGTTTTTGAGACAGGGTTTTGCTCTGTCACCCAGTCTGGAGTGCAGTGGCACGAACATGGCTTACTGCAGCATCAACCTCCTGGGCTCAAGTGATTCTCCTGCCTCAGCCGCCTGTGTAGCTGGGACCACAGGCCTGCACTACTGCGCCCAGCTAATTTTTAAATTTTTTGTAGAGACAAGGTCTTCCTGTATTGCCTAGGCTGGTATCAAACTCCTGGGCTCAAGCAGTCTTCCCACCTCGGCCTGCTGAGGTGCTGGGATTACAGGTGTGAGCCACTGCACCCAACCAAAAAATTAAATTTAAAAAAATGTAGAAAGGAAAATACTTATCAAGTACTTTGTTTGGACTTGATACATAGGAGGTTCTCAAACATTTTAATTTCATATTGATATTTATAAAGACTTTTTACAGTAAATGTAAATATTTTTACATTTAAAATGGTGAATTTTCAGTAATAATTGTGTTTAATTCTATAATTACAGTCTGGGATTATATCAATGGAGTGATAAAGTAGTTCGAAAAGTGGAGAGATTATGGGATGTTCGAGATAATAAGATAGTTCGTCACACTGTGTATCTCCTGGTAACGCCTCGTGTTGTTGTAAGTATTATCAGACTTCACGTCTCATGAGCCATCTGTTCTTTTCCTTTACTGTGGTCCTTTCTTTACTCATCATTATTGTTTAAGAACTTATAATATTTTAGAGCCTATAGTAGGAAAAGTCATATAAAGGGAATGCAATGAAGCTACGGGCCACAAGAAATCTGAGGAAATGGAAACTTGGCAATGGCTCTCACGGCTCCTATCCCACCCAGTGCTTTAGGCCAGTGCCTCCCCTGTTGTGATGCCTCTTAGGACCACTGGTACTATTTCTATAATGACTGATCATTTTCTTTGGTGTCTGTATTAGTCAAGGTTCTCCAGAGAAACAGAACCAATAGGATGTGTGTATATATCTATACATCTGTATACACAAAGAAACAATACGAGAGAGGAGGGAAGGAAGAGATTTCTTTTTTTCTTTTATTTTCTTTCTTTCTTTCTTTTTTTTTTTTTTTGATACAGGGTCTCACTCTGTCACCCAGGCTAGAGTGTAGTGTTTTCGGCTCACTGCAACCTCTGTCTCCTGCGCCAAAGTGATCCTCCTACTTCTGCCTCCCAAGTGGCTGAGACTACAGGCACGCACCACCACGCCCAGCTAATTTTGTTTATTTTTTTGTAGTGATGAGGTCTCACTATGTTGCCCAGGCTGGTCTCGATCTCCTGGGCTCAAGCAGTCCTCCTGCCTCAGCCTCCCAAAGTGCTGGGATTACAGGCATGAGTCACCACACTTGGCCAAGAGGTAGCTTTTGAGGATTTGGCTCACATGACTGTGGAAGGTTGGCGAGTTCAAATCCGATGGGATAGGCCAGCAGGCTGGAGACTCAGGGGATTGTTGCCCTTGGAGTCCAAAGGCAGAATGACTTCTTATTCAGGGGAGGTCAGTCTTTGTTCTCTTCTGGCCTTCTCCTGATTGGGTGATGCCTACCCACATTATGGAAGGTGATCTTTACTTCAGAGTCCACTCATTGCAATGTTACTCTCATTCAAGAAAACACCTTCACAGAAACATCCAGAATATCTGAGCCAAATATTTGGGTACCATGGCTATTCTCCTTTCCCCTTTTCCTTGACTTTGTACAGCTCTCTGACTTCTAAAGTTCTGCACTGCTCTTGGGCTATTTCCCATCTCTGAAAATCTCTAACTAAAGGACAGATAGAACCCAATGATCAAGGTTTTATTCTACTGAGCAACTTTTTTTTTTTTTTTGAGACAGTTTCCCTCTTGTTGCCCAGGCTGGAGTGCAATGGCACGAGCTCGGCTCACTGCAACCTCTGCCTGCTGGGTTCAAGTGATTCTCCTGCCTCAGCCTCCCAAGTAGCTGGAATTACAGGCTCCCGCCACCATGCCTGGCTAATTTTTGTATTTTTAGTAGAGACGGGGGTTTCACCATGTTGGTCAGGGTGAGACCCTGTCTCAAAAAAAAAAAAGAAAAAAGGAAATTTCTTCCTCCCCTCATCTCATATTCTTTCTCTGTGTGTACATACATATAGATGTATACACACATCCTATTGGTTCTGTTTCTCCGGAGAACCTTGACTAATACAGACACCAAATGATCAGTCATTATAGAAATAGTACCACGGATCCTGAGGTATCACAACAGAGGGGGCACTGGTGACCTCAGGTGATCCGCGCGCCTTGGCCTCCTGAAGTGCTGGGATTACAGGCGTGAGCCACTGTGTCTGGCCAGAATAGATTTTTTGGACAGCTAAAAGTGACAAACCTTTAGTTAGACTAAGAAGATGCAAATAACATAAGAAATGAAAGAGGAGACATTACAGCTGATACCACAGAAACACAAAGGATCATGAGAGACTATTATAAACAATTATATACCAACAAACTGGATAACCTAGAAGGAATGAACAAATTCCTAGACAAATACAACTTATGAAGACTGAATCATGAAGAAATAAAAAATCTGAACAGGCTAATAACGAGTAATGAGATTGAATCAGTAATAAAAGTCTGCCATCAAAGAGAAGCCCAGGACCAGGTTCACTGCTGAATTTCACCAAATGTTTAAAGAAGAACTAATAATCCAGTCCTTCTCAAACTTTTCCAAAAAATTGAAGAGGAGGGATTACTTCCAGACTTTTTTTTAACAGGGCAGCAATACTCTAATAACAAATTTAGACAAGGCCATAAGAAAAGAAAATTACAGGCTAATATTCTTGGTGAGCATAAGTACAAAAATTTTCCAACAAGATACTAACAAGCTGAATTCTACAACACGTTAAATAGGTCATCCATCATGATCAAGTGAGATTTATCCCCAGGATGCAAGGATGGCTGAACATAGCAAATCAGTAAATGTGATCCATCTCACTGACAGAATGAAGGACAAAAACCATATGATCATCTCAATAGATGCAAAAAAATCATTTAGCAAAATTCAACATCTTTTTATGATAAAAAACTGACCAAATTAGGTACAAAAGGAAGATACCGCAGCACAATAAAGGCCATATAAGAGACACCCACAACCAATCTTATACCCATTAGTGAAAAATGGAAAGCCTTTCCTCCAAGATCTGGAACACTCTTACCACTTGTACATAGTATTGGAAGTCATCGCAAGAGCAGTCAGGCCATAGAAATAAATAAAAGGCATCCAGATAGGACCAGAAGAAGTGAAATAGTTGCTGTTTGCTGATGATCTTATATATAGAAAACCCTAGAGACTCCATCAAAAAATTATGAGGATTAATAAATACAGTAAAAGTTGCAGGGTACAAAATCAACACACAAAAATTAGTAGTTTTCTATATACTAACAGAAAACTACCTGAAAAAGAAATCAAGAAAACAATCTCATTTACAATAGCTACCAAAAAAAAAAATTCTTAGGAATAAATTTAACCAGGGAAGTAAAAGACCTGTACACTGAAAACTAGGTGAAAGAAATTGATGCAATAAATATAAAGGTATCCCATGTTCATGGAGTAGAAGAATTAGTATTGTTAAAATGTCCATACTACCCAAAACAGTCTACAGATTCAGTGCTATCCCTATCAAAATTCCAATGTCATTTTTCACAGAAGTAGAAAAAAAATCCTCAAATTCATATGGAACCACAAACACACCAAAAAAAAAGAAAAAGTAGCCAAAACAATCATGAGCAAAAAGAACAAAGCTGTTCAGGCAGTGTGATGCCTCCAGCTTTGCAGTATTTCAAACTGTACTGCAAAGGAATAGTAATTAAAATGTCATGGTCCTGGCATAAAAATAGGCACATTGATGAATGGAACAGAATAAATTATGATTAATTTATTGACTTGATTATGATTAACCAATTATGGTTAATTGATTTTTAATAAAGGTGCTAAGAATACACAATGGGAAAAAGTCTCTTCAATAAATGGTGTTGGGAGAACTGGATATCCATATGCAGAAGAATGAAATTTGACCTTTATCTCACACCATATATACAAAAACCAACTCCAAACATATTAAATAAACTTAAGACCAGAAACTGTAAAACTACTAGAAGAAAACATAAGGGGACAACTACATGACGGTTTGGGCAATGAGTTTTTGGATTGGACCCTCAAAGTGCAGGCAACAAAAATAAAAACGGACAAATGGGATTACATCAGACGCAGAAGCCTCTGCACAGCAAAGGAAACTAAAGTGTGAAGAGACAGCCTAGAAACTGAGAGAAAATATTTGCAAGCCATACATCAGAAAAGGCATTAATATCCAAAATACGCAAGAAATGCAAACAGCTGTGTACAAACAGCCCATTTAAAAAAATGGGCCAAAGACCTGAATAGACATTTCTCAAAAGAAGACATGCAAATTGTGAACAGGTACGTGAAAAAATGCTCAACATTACTAATCCTTAGGGAAATGAAAATTAAAAGCACAATGAGATGTCATTTTATGTCTATCAGATGACTGTTAGCAAAAAGACAAAAGAGCTCTCGCTTTGGCAGCACAAAGACTAAAATTGGAATGATACAGAGAAGATAAGCATGGCCCCAGTGCAAGGATGACATGCAAATTCATGAAGGATTCCATATTTTAAAAAGAAAAGAAAAGAAACAAAAGATAAGAAGTGTTGGTGAGGATGTGGAGATAGTATAAATTAGTACAGCCATTATGGAAAACTGGAAGTTCTTCAAAAAACTAAAAATAGAATTACCATATGATCCAACAATCCTTGTTCCGTGTTTACACAACAGATTTGAAATCAGTTTGTCAAAGAGATGTTTGCACTCCTGTGTTCACTGCAGCGCTATTTACAACAGCCACATTCCAGAATCAGCCTAAGTGTCCATCAGCAGATGAGTGGGTGAAGAAAGTGTGTTATACACAATTGACCCTTGAACAACATAGGTTGGAACTGCTCAGGTCCACTTATTTGTGGACTTTCTGTCACCTCTGCCACCCCTTAGCAAGACCAACCCCTCCTCTTCCTCCTCCTCAACGTGAAGACAAGGATGAAGACCTTTATGAGGACCCACTCCCACTTGATGAATAGTGAATATCGTTTTTCTTACTGACGATATTTTTTATAACATTTTATTTTCTCTAGCTTTATTGTAAGAATACATCACATAATACATAACATATACAATATATGTGAGAATTGACTGTGCAGTTACTGGTAAGGCTTCTAGTCCATGGTAGGCTATTAATAGTTAAGTTATGGGGAGATCAACAGTTATACACGGATATTGGACTGCACAGGAAGTTGACGCCACTAACACAATGGAATACTATTCAGCCTTAAAAAGGCAGGAAATTTTGTCATTTGTAAGAACATGGGTGAAACTGGAGAACTGATGCTAAAAAAGGAACAGAAAGACAAATACCTAATGTTTTCACATTTCACATGTGACATCTAAAACTATTGAACCCCGAAGCAGAGGGTAGTGGTTATAGAGGCTGGGGTGGGGGAAAATGGTAAGGTGATGGCCAAAGGGTACAAAATCACAGATGGGTGTAACACTTTTTTTTTCTTTTTTTTTGAGATCTGTTGCACAGTGTGGTGAATATGGTCAATAGTAGTGTATTGCACAGATTTAAATTACTGAGAGTAAATTTAAAATATTCTCACAAAAAATAAGTATTTGAAATGATGGCTATATTAGCTCGATATAATTATTTCACATTGTATTCATAAATCATAACATCACTCTGTACTCCATAAATATATATGGTTATAACTTGTCAATTTAAAATAAAATAAAAAATTTTAAATTGTTATTGACATGAGTTACAACTGTCAATCATCCTAGTCTATAACATTTTTTAGCTATATGTTACAAAAGTGAAAATCTTCAGAGAGAAGAAAAGATACTAAGAGAAGTAGTAATTTCCTAGCAAAGAAGAGTGTGACTGCATTAAAATATTTAGTTATATTAAAAACCATATTTTAAAAAGAAATTCTCCTTTCTCAACGAAGTAATTCTTTAATGTTAACTTATTATATTCATGTGATGAAAAGTTTGCCATTATCTTACGGTACTTTTGTACCATATTTGTTTCTGATTTTTTTTCTGGTTCTTAGGAGGAAGCACGAAAACATTTTGATTGTCCAGTTCTAGAGGGAATGGAACTTGAAAATCAGGGTGGTATGGGCACTGAGCTCAACCATTGGGAAAAAAGGTTATTAGAGGTCAGTTTGTTTTTAAGTTTTCCTAGACTTTATTTAATGAAAATAATTCATAATTATGGTAAAAGTTATTCAAGCAGGTTATAAACTGAAAAATGTTTACGTCCCTTTACCCCTTCAGCTCTCCAGATGCACTTTCCAGATACAACCACTCCTTAGTTTTTTTGTATATACTTTCATAAATGTTACATATGTATGTGTGTGCAAACACATGCTGAATTGTCTGTTTTTTCATTGGTTCACATATTTATGCAACTTTTTTCACTTTTTCCAAGGCACTATAGGTGCTTCTGCTGTAGTGCAATGTATGCTTTCCTGAAAAACCTTTTTCTTCACAATTGGACACTAAAAATAATAAGACTTGTGGGAAAAACAAGTAAACAGATCACTAACAGAAACAAATAAGTCATATAGAACTATGAGCTCCGTTTTAAAAAGACATCAGATTTTCAATAAATGAAGTCCTGTATCTACTCTAGTATTTTATTAAAATTTTTATATTTTTTAGAGACAGGGCCTCACTGTGTCATCCAGGCTGGAGTGCTACAGCTATTCACATGAATGATCATAGCACACTTACAGCCTCGAACTCTTTTGGGCTCAAGCAGTCCTCCTGCCTCAGCCTCCCAAGTAGCTGGGACCACAGGCAAACACCACTGCACCCAGCCTACTCTAGTCTGTGTGTTCATTCGTTTGTTCGTTCTTTTCTTTTGTTTTCTTTTTTCTTTTCTTTTCTTTTCTTTTCTTTCTTTCTTTCTTTCCTTCTTTCTTTCTCTCTTTCTTTTTCTTTTTCCTTTTCCTTTCCTTTTACTTTTCTTTTTCTTTTTCCTTTTCTTTTAACTTTCTTTTCTTTCTTTCTGTCTCACTCTTCTTGGTCAGGCTAGAGGACAGTGGCATGATTTCAGTTCACTGCAGCCTCAATCTCCTGGGCTCAAATGCTTCTCTCACCTCAGCCTACTGAGTAGCTAGGAATACAGGCAGGTGCCACCACACCCAGCTAATTTTCTTTTTGTTCTTTCAGTAGAGATGGGTTTCACCATGTTGCCCAGGCTGACCTCAAACTCATGGACTCAAGCAATTCACCCGCCTCAGCCTCCCAAAGTGTGGAGTTACGGGCATGCATTCCGCACCTGGCTACTCTAGCATTTCTTTACCTTCAACATCAGCAGTAATAATAACCCATGGTAGCTGGATGAGGGATTGTAAATCTGAGTATTGAGGACAGGGGTAAAATGTACATAGACTTGGGAGAACCATACAGTAAACACTTGCACGCAGAGCCGCTGGCTACACCGAGCAGCACATTATACACAGTACAGCATTTTTGTGTTGCTGTGTTTGGCTGTCTTAGTATACTTGGTGTTTAGGCCTCATCACAAAATAGTCATATGCAGGGAAAAATCAATGAACCAACGTGATTCCTTGTTATACTGATGCCATTCCCTTATTTACGAATTTCACATGAGTTCATTCACATCGCAGAAACACATGCTTTCACAGAATAAACTGTATACTTGGATCTACTCATTTTTTCTATATGAATGTAGCAAAATAGTTCTGTGTTAATGAACACAGTTCATGGTTTAAATTTTGTGTTTTAGAAAATGTAATGAGCAACTTATCTGTGATACCCAGGATGGGGTTTCAGGTGGTGTTTTTAGATTCAACTAAGCAGTCAAACTCACAGGACCTAATCAAGCCATGTTGAGAAAAGATTCCCTTCGAGAAGGATATTAGAAGGAATACACAGCGTGCCAGCGCAGTAGAGCCAGGCATTCCTCTTGGGCTCCACATAGCAGTGGAAGGGCTGTCATCTGTGCCTCTCTCCCTCCCCATGCAGCTCAAGTACCAGAGCACAAGACCACAATAGACAGATGGGAGGACCAGCCTGGCTTAGAAAGATCATGTCCCAAATAGGAACCAGTATCTTTTTATTTTTAGAGATCTTCTTAAATAGATAGTTGCAGCTTATATACATCATGCCTAAAGTTAATACAATTCTGGAAAGAATGAAATTAGTGCTTGTGATTACTGTTCTTGTCTAGGTGACCACAAAGTAACAATGATGGAAACTTATGGAAGGGACATACATTTATTCCTCCCATGGGAAGTGTGGTTTTTTTTTTCCTTAAGAAATGTTCTTAAGTGACTCCCTTTAGAAAGCTGTAGATTGGCCAGAAATGAAAATGTTTGTGCTTTTCAGCAGAAGCGCTGAGAGTAGTAATTTCATTAACTTCTGTCAAATCAACTTTGTGTCCTTGAACTATTTTTTTTTTTTAAAGCGTGGTATCACAGTACTTGAGATGGCCATCTGGTGTTCAGTGGAAATATTTAAAGAACACTCAGAACTGTCCAAAGATGAAATAAGCTCTGTAAGAGGCATTGAAGTCCTCATCATTAGGTGACCTCCTGATAGGAATTGTATGATGTGAATTAAAATATTGGGTAGATGGTAGAGCATGATGATATTTTAGACCTTTCAAGGAAATCCTTTTACCCCATGATTCTGTCCCACTTGTTTTGCATGTTACACATGTTTCTGTGATCACAGAGTTGAAGGTGATGAAAACATTTTCGGTGTAATTCAGACAGCTGTTCTCCCTGACCCCAAATTATCTGTGCATTTGCCTCAATCACCCACTTTGCTTTACCTGGAGAGTATAATATTTCTGTAGTATTTCTGTTTCCATATAGATTTATCTTCATTCATCACAGAGTTCTAAATGCCAGCTTCCTGCCATTCCAAGGGAATTGAACACAATGGAAGCACTTAGGGCAGAAAATAGATTTCACTTCAAGGTTCAGTCTAGTCATCTTAAAGGTTTATGTATTTCACCACTTTTAAGTGAATGTCTTGTCAGCCTCTCACAGTTGAAACATTTTAAATATGTATATCAGAGGAATTGCAGAAAATATTAGGAGTTGCAGAGAATCTAGTCTAATTAAACTCTGTTGGTGATTTTCAGAATGAAGCGATGACTGGTTCTCACACTCAGAATCGAGTACTCTCTCGAATCACTCTGGCATTAATGGAGGACACCGGGTAAGACAGCTGTGACAAGAGGATATGAATTGTTTATGAAAATGAAATTAATACTGAGCTTATAGCTTAAGAAAATGCTGACATTTTATGCTGAAGCAAAATATACTTATTAATTATTTGAATCTTGTACAGTTAGCTGTCCGTTATTCATACCAACTCCATTCATTCATTCATTCAATAAATACTTTTGTTGTTGGTTTTAAAATAGGGTCTCACTCCTGTTGCGCAGGCTGGAGTGCAGTGGCAATCTGGACTCACTAATCCTGGACTTCCCGGGCTCAAGCAATCCTCTCACCTCAGCTTCCTGAGTGGCTGGGACTACAGGCACGTGCCACCATGCCTGGCTAACTTTTTGTATTTTTAATAGAGTCGGGGTTTTGTCATGTTGCCCAGGTTCACAAACTTCTGGGCTCAAATGATCCACCCACCTTGGCCTCCCAAAGTGCTGGGATTACAGGCCTGAGCCACCTCACCTGGCCTCAATAAATGTTTGAGGCCCCGAGACATAGTAATAATTAGGACATATCCCTGATATGATTTGTTTTCGAATAAGCAGGGACTGAGCCCATATGAAGGAAAGAGTAAACAATTTTTAAATTATAAAGGAAAGACTAAACAATTTTTAAATTATGAAGGAAAGACTAAACAATTTTTAAATGACTGTTTTTTTATAAAACAGTGGAACTTTCAGGTAAAGCCATGAAATACTGTTTTGTTTATTTTTTTAAGTAGAGACAAGGTCTCACTCTATTGCCCAGGCTGGTCCCAAACTCCTGAGCTCAAGCAAGCCTCCTGCCTTGGCCTCCCAAAGTGCTGGGATTACAGGCAGGAGCCACCACGCCTGGCAGAAATACTGCTTTTAAATGAAATCTTTTATACAACCCCTACATATAAAAAAAATGAAAGCTGCTTTAGTAAAAGCATTGTTACCTCTTACTCTTTCTAAGACAGTCTGAGAGAAAATGAGAAAATTGAATCAAATTTGAAAATTAATGGTAGAGGTGCTGTTAAAACCATGAAAGTTGTTGACACTACCTTCACTGTTGAGAGGTGAAAGAGGTAAAAGCATTTAAACATATAGAGGTTATTCTTTTTTTTTTGAGACGGAGTGTTGCTCTGTCACCCAGGCTGGAGTGCAGTGGTGTGATCTTGGCTCACTGCAACCTCCACCTCTCAGGGTCAAGCGACTCTCCTGCCTCAGCCTCCTGAGTAGCTGGGACTACAGGCGTGCATCACCACACCCAGCTAATTTTTGTATTTTTAGTATAGATGGGGTTTCGCCATGTTGGCCAGGCTGGTCTGGAACTCCTGACCTCAGGTGATCTGCCCACCTCGGCCTCCCAAAGTGCTGGGATTACAGGCGTGAGCCACTGTGCCCAGCATATCTCATCGAGTTTTATGAGACTTAAATGAGTAAATATCTGTAAAGCTCTTAGTACAGCGCTTGGCACATTGTGAGTGCCAACTAAGTATAAGCATCATATAAAAACCTGAGCTAAGGCTTCATGAAACAATACTTACCCTGACCACCTACAGTGCAGCCCTTTATTGTATTGAGTTTTTATTTTTATTATTTTTTTTTATTTTTAGTTTTTAGTTTTTAAAGAGAGAGAAGGAAATGTTAATCAAGATCCGCTACGTTGGTTTCACAACTCACTAATACTCAGAAACTCTCTGTTTCTAATGCCCCCTCTACTCCCTCACTAGTGCTCATCCTTCTGAGTTGAGCTAAAGTTGCTTCCTCAGAAAAACCTTTCCGAATTCTTCAGACTAACATAGGTTTTTCTGTTACTGTGTTCCTGTTAGCATCATATACTTCTCCTTTGGAATATTCATCACACTTCAAGTGTTTTGTTTTAGTATCTGTCTTCCCTACTAGGTTATGATCTTCATGAGAGCAGGTTCTGTTTATTGATTCACTACTGTAGCCTTCATTTAACAAAGTGCCTACCATGCGACAAATGCTTAGGAACTGTTGACTGCTAACACAGAAAGAGCTGCAAAGAAACGGTTATCAGGAAGGTCTCATGATGTGTAGCTGGAGTGCCCACCTGGGGATGGAATAACAGCACTGATAAGATATTCTGTGCTCATCGACATGTACCTTCACAAAGGAGTCTACTTACTCCACATTTTATTCATAGGGCTAAGGGCTTCTGAACCTGAGCACTGCTAAAATAATTGCTAGTGCACAACATTAGGGGCACCTGTCACTATCTGGACAGTTTGACCTTGCTGTGATACCGAGTTAGCTAGTAACGTAACTCACATTGTAGTTGCAGAAGTTGCAGGCATTTTGGCATTGGAGCACCGCGACTCCTTCAGTTTCTGTCTGAGTGAGAGTTTTGTTCTTTGACAGGAGAGAAGTTTTGGAAGATGCTACATTACATTTGTTTGATTTTGTAGTAAGGTGGTATAAGTGGAGGGGATAATTCTTATCTCCCCAACTTTCAAGCCTATTTTTTTCAATATTATTATTTTTTATTATAGAGATGGGGTTTCGCCACGTTGCCCAGGCTGGTCTCAAACTCCTGAGCTAAAGTGATCCACCCACCTTGGCCTCACTAAGTACTGAGATTTCAGGCGTGAGCCACTGGGCCCAGCCCTGAGCCTATGTTTTTATTTACTGTTTTGATAATGCTAAAGGAACAAAATATAATACACACAGGTAAGAGACTATTTTGTATAATTTTATAACTTTTGCAAGCAAATCTTGTCTCTAAAAATAAATAAAAACTAAAACAAATTGATTGCTTTCAATTAAATTTGTCTGGAAACTCAATCAGTGCTTTCTTTTTTCTCTTACTAGAACTTTTTTTTTTGAGACAAGGTCTCACTCTATTTCCCAGGCTGGAGTGCAGTGGCATGATCCTGGGCTGAGGTGATCCTGCCACCTCAGCCTCTCAGGTAACAGACTATAAGTACACACCACTGCACACCTGGCTAACTTTTTGTATTTTTAGTAGAGACAGGGTCTCACCATGTTGGCCAGGCTGGTCTCGAACTCCCAACCTCAAATGGTCAACCGCCTCAGCCTCCCAGAGTGCTGGGGTTACAAGTGTGAGTCACTGCGCCCAGCTAGGACATTTAAAAAGTATTGGACATAGGCTGGGCACAGTGGCTCGTACCTGCAATCCAAGCACTTTGGCAGGCCAAGGCGGGTGGATCACCTGAGATGAGGAGTTTGAGACCAGTGTGGCAAACATAGTGAAACCCCGTCTCTACTAAAAATGCAAAAATTAGTCAGACATGGTGGTGCATGCCTGTAGTCCCAGCTAGTTGGGAGGCTGAGGAAGGAGAATCATCACTTGAACCCATGAGGCAGAGCTTGCAGTGAGCTGGGATCATGCCACTGCACTCCAGTCTGGGTGACAGAGCAAGGCCCTGTCTCAAAATAAAATAAAGTGAAAATTACAATAGAAATTTTATACTTATGTCAAAGTATAAAAGTATTTAATACCTCCATCATAAGCCTGGTTATGGAATCCCTGTGTAGCAGTCCCTGTGTGGCAAGAACGTTGTGAATGATCACTTACAGTGATGGCCTCTGGCCTCCAAAATCTTTCTTAAGGTCCTAATGTCCTCATTGTTGAGATTCTCAATTGTTATGCTAGAGTTGTTTTTAAAAGGACAGCAGTAAAAATTGCTTTGTTTGAATTATTCCACAGCTGGTATAAAGCAAATTACAGCATGGCTGAGAAGTTAGACTGGGGCCGAGGAATGGGCTGTGACTTTGTCAGGAAGAGCTGTAAATTCTGGATTGATCAGCAGAGACAAAAGTAAGAATGCATTTCCTCACAGCGTCACTGATTACACAGTTCCTTTCTGACTTTATTCTTTATCCTAAGCCTAAAATGCTATTTTCAAAATGTAGTCTAAGCAGTTCAATTTTAAAATATATAGAAAACCATCTATAGATGGTTGGTAATAATATAGTGAGAAGTGGCTGTAAGTGGTTTTTAATCATACACTAAAGGAATCCACAGTGAAGGGCCCAGAGCCATGAACATTTCTATTCAGCTTATTAGAACTCATAAATATATATATTTTACAAACCTTTTGTTTCCTCTGTCATTTGTGGTGTTTTCTTCAGAGAATGCACCTGTAAACATAGATGCAAATATTGATTCAGTTTCAAAAAAACGGCACTTTTGAATAGGGGTTTCCAAATCCAGATGCATATTATAATCACCTAGCAAGCTTTTAAAAAATACAGAGTAAATTTGACATCTATCTATATATCATCTATACAGATATATATCATACAGAGTAAGTTTGACATCTATATATCATCTATACAGATATACATCATACATAGTAAGTTTGACATCTATATATCATCTATACAGATACATATCATACAGAGTAAGTTTGACATCTATACAGATACATATCATACAAAGTTTGACATAGATATATATATAGATGATATATATCTATATATCATCTATACAGATATATATCATACATAGTAAGTTTTCCATCTATCTATATATCATCTATACAGATATATATCATACATAGTAAGTTTGACATCTATCTATATATCATCTATACAGATACATATCATACAGAGTAAGTTTGCCATCTATCTATATATCATCTATACAGATATATATCATACATAGTAAGTTTGACATCTATCTATATATCATCTATACAGATATATATCATACAGAGTAAGTTTGACATCTATATATCATCTATACAGATACATATCATACAGAGTAAATTTGACATCTATCTATATATCATCTATACAGATACATATACAGAGTAAGTTTGACATAGATATATATAGATGATATATATCTATATATCATCTATACAGATATATATCATACAGAGTAAGTTTGCCATCTATATATCATCTATACAGATATATATCATACATAGTAAGTTTGCCATCTATCTATATATCATCTATACAGATATATATCATACATAGTAAATTTGACATCTATCTATATATCATCTATACAGATATATATCATACATAGTAAGTTTGACATCTATCTATATATCATCTATGCAGATATATATCATACATGTATATATACAGTTGTTCTTTAACCATGGAGGATTGCTTCCAGGACCCCCCTAGATAACAAAATCCATAGATGCTTATGTAAAAGTTTCTTATATAAAATGGAATAGTATTTGCATATAACCTATGTATATCCTCCTGTATACTTTAAATTACTTCTGGGTTATTTATAATACACAATACAATATAAATGCTGTGGAAATAGTTGTTATACTATATTGTTTAGGGAAAAATGACAAAGAAGAAAAGTGCCCATGTTCAGTACAGATGCAACCATCATTTTTTCCCTGAATTTTTCTTTTCTTTTTCTTTTTCTTTTTTTTTTTTTGAGACAGAGTCTCACTCTGTTGCCCAGGCTGGAGTGCAGTGGCGCAGTCTCAGCTCACTGCAACCTCTACCTACTAGGTTCAAGCTATTCTCATGCCTCAGCCTCCTGAATAGCTGTGATTATAGGCGTGCGCCACCACTCCCGGCTAATTTTGTAATTTTAATAGAGATGGGATTTTTCCTTGTTGGCCAGGCTGGCTCACACCTGTAATCCCAGCACTTTGGGAGGCCGAGGCGGGTGGGTCACTTGAGGTCAGGAGTTCAAGACCAGCCTGGCCAACATAGTGAAACCCCATCTCTACTAAAAATATAAAAATTAGCCAGGCGTGGTGGTGGGTGCCTGTAACCCTAGCTACTCAGGAGGCTGAGGCAAGGAAACAGCTTGAATCCAGGAGGCAGGGGTTGCAGTGAGCCAAGATCGCGCCACTGTATTCCAGCCTGGGTGACAGAGTGAGGCTCTGTCTCAAAAAAGAGAAAGCAACAACAACAACAAAAATGTTACATGAATGAATTCATATTGTATGTGAACTTTTGAGCATGGCTTTTTTTACTCAGCATAATTCTCTGGAAATTCATCCAGGTTGTTGTATATATCAATAATTTCACTTTTTATGGCTGGTTAATATTCCGCAGTATGATACACCACAGTTTGTTTAAACATTCACACTTTGAAGGACATCTGGATTGTTTCCAGTTTTGGGCTATTATGAATGAAGTTGCTATGAACATTTATGTACAGGTTTATGTGTGAACATATATCTTTATTTCTCCAGGAAAAGTGCCAGGAATGCAGTTACCGGCTCATTAAGTAATTACAGGTTTAGTTTTGTAAGAAAATGCCAAACTTTTTAATTCCTGACAGTGACGTGTAAGTGATATAGTTTCTCCACATCTTTGCCAGCATTTGGCGTTGTCACAATTTTTTGTTTAATCGATTCTGATAGGAGCGTAGTGATATTTTATTTTGGTTTTAATTTGTGTTTCCCTAACGGCTAATGATGTTGAACCTCTTTTCATGTGCTTACTCACTGATAATATATCCTCTTTGGCAAATTGTCTCTTTGTCTTTTTTTTTTTTTTTTTCTGAGATGGAGTTTTGCTCCGTCACCCAGGCTGGAGTACAGTGGCGCGATCTTGGCTCACTGTAACCTCTGCCTCTCAGGTTCAAGCAATTCTTTTGCCTCAGCCTCCAGAGTAGCTGGGACTACAGGCACGTACCACTATGTCTGGCTAATTTTTGAATTTTTAGTAGAGATGGGGTTTTACCATGTTGGCCAGGCTGGTCTGGAACTCCTGACCTCGTGATCCACCTGCCTCAGCCTCCCAAAGTGCTGGGATTATAGGCGTGAGCCACTCTTAAGCCAATTTTTTAATTGGATTGTTTTTTACTGTTGAGTTTTGAGAGTTCTTCATGTATTTTGGGTATTTTGGGTAGTAGTCCTTTGTCAGATATGTGGTTTGCAAATATTTTCTCCCAGTTCATAGCTTGTCTTTTTGTCCTTTTAACAGGGGCTTTTGTAGGGCAAATGTTTTTAGTTTTGACGGAGTCCAGAATATCAGTTTGTCCTCTTACTGTGTCTTTGATGTCAAGTCTAAGAAGTGTTTGCCAAGCTCTAGATCTTGAAAGTTTTCTTATGTTTTTTTCAAAAGCTTTGTAGTTTACACTTTACATTTAAGTCCATGATTCATTTGAGTTAAGTTTTGTATAAGCTGGGAGACTTAGATCAAGGTTTGTTTCTTTGTGTACGGATAGGCAATTGCTTTAGCACCATTTGTTGAAAAGGCTATCTTTCCTTCATGGAATTGCTTTTGTGCCTTTGGCAGAAACCATCAGTTGGGTGTATTTGTGGTGATCTGTTTCTATCTGTTTCTGTGTTTTCCGTTCTGTTCTAGTGATCCATGTGTCTATGCCTTCACCAATAACACACAGTCCTTAATTACTGTAATTATTTAATAAGTCTTGAAATTGGGTAGACTGATTCTTTCCACTATTTTAAAATTGTTCTGGCTGTTTTGGTTCCTTTGCATTTCCATCTACGTTTTACAATTATCTCGTCTGTATCTGCCAAAAGACTTGCAGGGATTTTGCTAGGAGCTGCATTAACCCTGTGTGTCAGTTTGAGGAGAATTGACATTTTTACTGTGTTGAGTTTTCCAATCCATAAACATGGGAGAAAACATTCAGTCTTTCATTATGAAATATAATGTTAGCTGCAGATTTTTTATACATGTTCTTTATCAAGTTGAGAAAGTAGCTGTCTATCCCTGTGTTTCTGAGAGCTTTAATCATGAATGGATATTGCCTTCTGTCAAATGCTCTTTCTACTGTAGTTGCTATGCATAATCAAGTGATTTTTTTCACCTGTTAATATGGTGGATTTCATTGGTTGATTTTCAAATATTAAATCACCCTTGCATTCCTGGAGTAAACCCCACTTGGTCATGGCTTATAATTATTTCTGTATGTTGCTGAATTCTATGTACTATTATTTTGTTGTGGATTTTTGTTTCTATATTTATGATGAATATAGATCTGGAGTTTTCTCTTTTTTCCCCAATTATTTTACCTTTAATTAATCAGTATGGCTCTCAGAACAATTATATTATGTCAGTTAAACTTGATCTTTTTCAAATCTGACACATTTTGAAAAACAGGTATATCCTTCCAGTAAGAGAGATTTAAAAAATAATAGAAGAAATTTATGAAATACATAATAATTATTACTAAATGAGCAAATAATGGGCTCTCCTGTCATACTTAATATTGACTTGATTTAAATTATTATTTATGGCCAGACATGGTGGCTTACACTTGTAATCCTAGCACTTTGGGAGGCTGAGGCAGGCTGATTGCTTGAGCCCAGGAGTTCAAGACTAGCCTGGACAACATGGCGAAAGCCCATCTCTACAACAAAATACAAAAATGAGGTGGGCATGGTGGCACATGCCTGTAGTCCCAGCTACTCAGAAGGCTGAAGCAGGAGGATCACTTGAGCCCAGAAGCTCAAGGCTGCAGTGAGCTATGACTGCACCACTGCACTCCATCCTGGGCATCTCTACATAAATAAATGATTTATATAATACTCTGAAGAATAAATCCCAGTATATGATGAGGTGTTTATCATGTTTTATTTTTATTTTGATTCAGTTCAAAATATTTTTCTCTTTCTTTTAATTCAAAACTCTTGTGTCACTTCGAGTTCAAAATATTTTTAACTTTCTCTTGAGATTTCTTCTTTGACCACTGTATAATTTAAAAGTGCTTTGTTTAATTTCCAGCTATTTTGAGATGTTCCAGCTATCTTTCTGTTACTGATTTCTAGTTTAATTCCATTGTTGCAAGAGAGCAGAACATGGTATGATTTCTCTTTTACATTTGTTAAGGTGTGTTTCATGGCCCAGAATGTGGTCTGTCTTGGTGAATGCACTGTGTAAGCTTGAAAAAAATCTGTTGTCTGCTGTTTTTGGTTGAAGTAGTCTGTAGAGTCTGCTATATCCAGTTTGTTAATGGTGCTGTTGAACTCAACTATGTCCTTCCTGATTTTCTGCCTGCTGCATCTGTCCAGTTCTGAGAAATGGATATTCAAATCTGCATTGATAATAATGGATTCATCTATTTCATCTTGCAGTTCTATCCATTTTGACTTACATATTTTGACACTTTATAGTTAGGTGCACACATGTTTAGGATTGTTATATTTTCATAGAGTACTGATTCCTTTATCATTTTGTAATTCCTCTCTTATCTCTGATCATTTTCTTTGAAAAGAAAAAAGTTCTTTTTTGTACCATCTTTGTCTAGTTTTTGTATCAGAGTAATACTAGCTTTATAAAATGAACTAGGAAGTTTTTCCTCCTTTTCTATTTTTCTGGAAGAGATTGTATAAAATTGGTGTTAATTCTTCTCTAAGTGTTTCGTAGCATTCTCCAGTGAAACATCTGGGCCTGGAGATTTCTCTTTTGGAAGTCTTAAAATTGTGAATTATTGTGAATTAAACTTCTTTAATAGTTACAGGGCTATTCTTATCATCTGTTTCATAGTGCATGAATTGTGGTAACATGTTTTTTGAGGAATTGGTTCATTTTGTCTAAGTTATCAAGTTTATGTGTATAGGGTTTTTTGTAGTATTCCATTATTATTCTTTTGACATCTGTAGGGTCTGTTTTAATTTGTAATTTTTGTTGGTACATACTAGGTGTATATATTTATGGGGTAAATGAGATATTTTGATATAGGCATACACTGTGAAATAATCTCATCATGGAGGATGGGATATCCATCCTATGGGGTCTGTTGTGATATATCTTTTCAGTCCTGATATTGGTAATTTTGCATGTTCTCTTTATCTTTTTCTAGAGGTTTGCCAATTTTACTGATCTTAAAGAACGAGCTTTTTGTATTGTTGATGTCTTCTATTGTTTTTTTGTTTTCAAATTCATTGATTTCTGCTCCCTGCTATATCCTTCCCACTGCTTGTTTTTGGTTTATTTATTTAATTATTATGATGATGATGATTTTTTTAGATGGAGTCTCACTCTGTTGCCCAGGCTGGAGTGCAGTGGCACAGTCTTGGCTCACTGCAGCCTCCGCCTCCTGGGTTCAAACAATTCTCCTGCCTCAGCCTCCCAAGTAGCTGGGACTAAAGGTGCACACCACCACACCCCGCTAATTTTGTATTTTTTAGTAGGGATTTCACCATGTTGGCCAGGCTGGTCTTGAACTCCTGACCTCAAGTGATCTGCATGCCTTGGCCTCCCAAAGTGCTGGGATGACAGGTGTGAGTCACCATGCCCAGCTTTTTTTGTTTTGTTTTATTTTTAAAGACAAGGTCTGTTGCCCAGGCTTGAGTATAATGGGTGCGATCATGAGGCTCACTGCAGCCTTGACCTCCTGGGCTCAAGCAAACCTTTCTCCTCAGCCTTTCGAGTAGCTGGGACTACAGGCACACACCACCACACCCAGCTAAATTTTTGTATTTTTGTAGAGGCGGGGTTTCACTGTATTGCTCAGGCTAGTCTTGAACTCCTGGGCTCTAGCAATCGGCCCACCTCGGCCTCCCAAAGTGCTGGGATTATAGTCGTGAGCCACTGTGCCTGGCCTATTTTTCTCTTCTTTTTTTTTTTTTTTTTTTTAATTTTTTTTTTATTATACTTTAAGTTTTAGGGTACATGTGCACATTGTGCAGGTTAGTTACATATGTATACATGTGCCATTCTGGTGTGCTGCACCCACTAACTCGTCATCTAGCATTAGGTATATCTCCCAATGCTATCCCTCCCCCCTCCCCCCACCTCACAACAGTCCCCAGAGTGTGATATTCCCCTTCCTGTGTCCATGTGATCTCATTGTTCAATTCCCACCTATGAGTGAGAATATGCGGTGTTTGGTTTTTTGTTCTTGTGATAGTTTACTGAGAATGATGGTTTCCAGTTTCATCCATGTCCCTACAAAGGACATGAACTCATCATTTTTTATGGCTGCATAGTATTCCATGGTGTATATGTGCCACATTTTCTTAATCCAGTCTATCATTGTTGGACATTTGGGTTGGTTCCAAGTCTTTGCTATTGTGAATAATGCCGCAATAAACATACGTGTGCATGTGTCTTGAGATTATTGATTTGAGATATTTCCTGTTTCTAATGTAGCTATTTGTTGCTATAAATTTTCCTCTCAGCATTTCTTTAGCTTTGTCTCACAAATTCCAGTATGTTATATTTTTATTTTCATTCAGTTCAATGTATTTTTAAAAATTTTTCTTTGAGATTCTTCTTTGACCCATGGATTATTTAGAAGTGTGTTGTTTAGTATACAAATATTTGGAAATTTTTCTGTTATTTTTTGTTGTTGAATTGTATTTGGAGAATATATGCTGTATGATTTGAGTTCTTTTAAATTTGTTCAGGTTTGTTTTATGGCCCAAGATATGGTCTTATCTTGATATAAATTTTTTATTTTTTTTTATTATTATACTTTAAGTTTTAGGGTACATGTGCACAACGTGCAGGTTTGTTACATATGTATACATGTGCCATGTTGGTGTGCTGCACCCATTAACTCGTCATTTAGCATTAGGTATATCTCCTAATGCTATCCCTCCCCACTCCCCCGACCCCACAACAGGTCCTGGTGTGTGATGTTCCCCTTCCTGTGTCCATGTGTTCTCATTGTTCAATTCCCACCTATGAGTGAGAACATGCGGTGTTTGTTTTTTTGTCCTTGCAGTAGTTTGCTGAGAATGATGGTTTCCAGCTTCATCCATGTCCCTACAAAGGACATGAACTCATCATTTTTTATGGCTGCATAGTATTCCATGGTGTATATGTGCCACATTTTCTTAATCCAGTCTATCATTGTTGGACATTTGGGTTGCTTCCAAGTCTTTGCTATTGTGAATAGTGCCGCAATAAACATACGTGTGCATGTGTCTTTATAGCAGCATGATTTATAGTCCTTTGGGTATATACCCAGTAATGGGATGGCTGGGTCAAATGGTATTTCTAGTTCTAGATCCCTGAGGAATCGCCACACTGACTTCCACAATGGTTGAACTAGTTTACAGTCCCACCAACAGTGTAAAAGTGTTCCTATTTCTCCACATCCTCTCCAGCACCTGTTGTTTCCTGACTTCTTAATGATCGCCATTCTAACTGGTGTGAGATGGTACACCAAAAGCAATGGCAACAAAAGCCAAAATTGACAAATGGGATCTAATTAAACTAAAGAGCTTCTGCACAGAAAAAGAAACTACCATCAGAGTGAACAGGCAACCTACAGAATGGGAGAAAATTTTTGCAATCTACTCATCTGAAAAAGGGCTAATATCCAGAATCTACAATGAACTCAAACAAATTTACAAGAAAAAAACAAACAACCCCATCAAAAAGTGTTTTTTTATTTTTTAAATTTTTTCGAGATGGAGTTTCACTCTGCCACCCAGGCTGGAGTGCAGTGGTGCAATCTCGGCTCACTGCAGCCTCTGGTGCCGAGTTCAAGCTCTTCTCCTGCCTCAGCCTTCCAGGTAGCTGGGACTACAGGCACCCACCACCATGCCCGGCTAATTTTTTTATTTGTAGTAGAGACGGGGTTTCATTCTGTTGACCAGGCTGGTCTTGAACTCCTGACCTCAGCTGATCCGCCTGCCCTGGCTTCCCAATGTGTTGGGATTACAGGCGTGAGCCACCGTGCCCAGCCAATCTTGATGTGCATTTCATGGGCACTTGAAAAGAATGTACATTCGGACGTTGGGTGAAGTGTTGCATAAATGTCAATTACATCCTGTTGGTTGATGATGTTAAGTTCTTCTATATCCTTGCTGATTTCCTGCCTAGTTGGTCTATCAGTTGTTGAGAGAATTCACCACCATATCAGTCTTTGAGTCCTGAAGTCTCTAACTAGTCTGACTTCTCTGTACCCTTCAGAGTCCCCTAACTAGTCTGACTTCTCTCCACCCTTAAGAGTCCCCTAACTAGTCTGACTTCTCTGTACCCTTCAGAGTCCGCTAACTAGTCTGACTTCTCTGTACCCTTCAGAGTCCGCTAACTAGTCTGACTTCTCTGTACCCTTCAGAGTCCCCTAACTAGTCTGACTTCTCTCCACCCTTAAGAGTCCCCTAACTAGTCTGACTTCTCTGTACCCTTCAGAGTCCGCTAACTAGTCTGACTTCTCTCCACCCTTAAGAGTCCCCTAACTAGTCTGACTTCCCTCCACCCTTCAGAGTCCCCTAACTAGTCTGACTTCTCTGTACCCTTCAGAGTCCCCTAACTAGTCTGACTTCTCTGTACCCTTCAGAGTCCCCTAAGTAGTCTGACTTCCCTCCACCCTTCAGAGCCCCCTAACTAGTCTGACTTCCCTCCACCCTTCAGAGCCCCCTAACTAGTCTGACTTCCCTCCACCCTTCAGAGTCCCCTAACTAGTCTGACTTCTCTGTACCCTTCAGAGTCCCCTAACTAGTCTGACTTCTCTCCACCGTTCAGAGTCCCCTAACTAGTCTGACTTCTCTCCACCCTTCAGAGTCCCCTAACTAGTCTGACTTCCCTCTACCCTTCAGAGTCCCCTAACTAGTCTGACTTCTCTCCACCCTTCAGAGTCCCCTAACTAGTCTGACTTCCCTCCACCGTTCAGAGTCCCCTAACTAGTCTGACTTCTCTGTACCCTTCAGAGTCCCCTAACTAGTCTGACTTCCCTGCACCCTTCAGAGTCCCCTAACTAGTCTGACTTCTCTGTACCCTTCAGAGTCCCCTAACTAGTCTGACTTCTCTGTACCCTTCAGAGTCCCCTAACTAGTCTGACTTCTCTGTACCCTTCAGAGTCCCCTAACTAGTCTGACTTCTCTGTACCCTTCAGAGTCCCCTAACTAGTCTGACTTCTCTCCACCCTTCAGAGTCCCCTAAGTAGTCTGACTTCTCTCCACCCTTCAGAGTCCCCTAACTAGTCTGACTTCTCTCCACCCTTCAGAGTCCCCTAACTAGTCTGACTTCTCTGTACCCTTCAGAGTCCCCTAACTAGTCTGACTTCTCTCCACCCTTCAGAGTCCCCTAAGTAGTCTGACTTCTCTCCACCCTTCAGAGTCCCCTAACTAGTCTGACTTCTCTCCACCCTTCAGAGTCCCCTAACTAGTCTGACTTCTCTGCACCCTTCAGAGTCCCCTAACTAGTCTGACTTCCCTCCACCCTTCAGAGTCCCCTAACTAGTCTGACTTCCCTCCACCCTTCAGAGTCCCCTAACTAGTCTGACTTCTCTCCACCCTTCAGAGTCCCCTAACTAGTCTGACTTCCCTCCACCCTTCAGAGTCCCCTAACTAGTCTGACTTCTCTCCACCCTTCAGAGTCCCCTAACTAGTCTGACTTCCCTCCACCCTTCAGAGTCCCCTAACTAGTCTGACTTCTCTGCACCCTTCAGAGTCCCCTAACTAGTCTGACTTCTCTCCACCCTTCAGAGTCCCCTAACTAGTCTGACTTCTCTCCACCCTTCAGAGTCCCCTAACTAGTCTGACTTCCCTCCACCCTTCAGAGTCCCCTAACTAGTCTGACTTCTCTGTACCCTTCAGAGTCACCTAACTAGTCTGACTTCCCTCCACCCTTCAGAGTCCCCTAACTAGTCTGACTTCTCTGTACCCTTCAGAGTCCCCTAACTAGTCTGACTTCTCTGTACCCTTCAGAGTCCCCTAACTAGTCTGAGTTCTCTCCACCCTTCAGAGTCTTCTTTTGTTTCTTTAATTTACAGTGTCTGGGTTTTTAGTTGTACTTAGAAGGAGGAATAGAGAAAAGCACATCTAGTCCATCTTCCAGGAATTAGAAGTGGTACTTATATTTCTATTTTTATATTTAAAAAAAAAAATTCCCCAGGTGGGCCGGGTGTGGTGTGGTGGCTCATACCTGTAATCCCAGCAGTTTGGGAAGAGGGAAGATGGCTTGAGCCCAGGAGTTTGAGACCAGACTGGGCAACATGACCCGATCTCTACAAAGTAAAAAGATTAGGCTGGCTTGGTGGCATGGCCCTGCAGTCCCAGCTACTTGGGGGCTGTGGTGAGAGGATCCCTTGAGCCCAGGAGGTCACAGCTGTGGTGAGCTGTGAGCATGCCACTGCACTCCAGTGTGGGTGACAGCAAGACCCTGTTGCAAAAACAAAAAAAAAAAAAGGAAAAGGAAATACTATTCTCATCTTTTCTCACCCAGATTAGGCCATGAAGCAATTTAAATTACTTGTAGTTTCTACTAAGGAGTCTGACCTCTGAGTTGTAACCCTAATGTGAAGATAATAGGCAGTAGCCGGAAGTACCGGCAACCACTCTGGGTGTCCCCAACTTGTTACCCCTGCACTACAGCTTGACCTGCCAGTTCTCAAATTTTGCTGCTTATGAAAATCGTCTACAGAACTTGAAAAACTCTCCATACCCCGGTTACTAATTAAGTCATGACTGTGCTAAGAGCCGGGCACTGGCATTGTGTGAGTTTGTTTTAATAAATTCCCAAGTGATTTTATGTGTAATGGAGTTTGGGAACCACTGTTCTGGTGTGTCAGAGGAAGTATGTAACTCACACTGCAGCTGCAAGAGCTTAGGGAAGTTTTTATTTGTTCACTTTTCTGTTAACAGTTGCAACTCTGTTTATTCCCCTTTTGGTCCCAATTATAACATCACCTAAGACCAGAAACAGAAGGGACTTCTACTTCTTTATTCTTAAAAACTAAAACTGTGGGTCCCCTGAATTCTCTCCTGTCCTTTGATTCTTAAGCCACTGTCAGCAAGGTTTTTTTTTGAAGTCCAAATAGTAAATATTTTAGGTTTTGAGGGTTATTACAGTCTCTGTCACAACTACTTACCTCTACTTTTATACAGCAAGAGGCAAAACAAATGGGCATGGCCATGTTCCTGTCATCTTCCCCATCTCTACAGAAAGTAAATGAGCATGGTGGCACATGCTTATAGTCCCACTTGCTTGGGAGGCTGAGGTGGGAGGATTGCTTGAGCCAAGAAGATCAAGGCTGCAGTGAGCAATGGTTGTGCCACTGCACTCCAGCCTGGGCAACGAAACCCTGTCTCAAAAACAAAAAATCGACAAGGAAAAAAAAAACAGGTTGCGGTCAGGATTTGACCCAAGAGTTGAGTTTGCTGACCCCTGTCACAGTCATTCAAATGTCCCACTTGTGAGGCATTGAAGTTCAGAATCATTTACAGGATAGAAGCCATCTTCTGACATCACAGACCCAGTCCTCCTGTATGTATGTTAGAGATTCCAGTGTGGCTGTTCTTGAGCACAGGGGCTGATGCTTAACTTCTGGGCTTCGTCAATTGTGACTCTTCTCCCAGACCCAGTCTGCCTGTATGTATGTTAGAGATTCCAGTGTGGCTGTTCTCGAGCACTTCTGGGCTTCGTCATTTGTGACTCTTCTCCATTGTTGGGAAACCAGGGTGAGAAGGGATTGGTTGAGTGAGCGTAGGCAGAGCCATACTTCTTTGAATCACTTGAATCTACACCTACTTAAAATAAGGTTCTTTCTATGTTCGAAGCAACTAAAACTGATAAATCGCCCAACTCCTCTGCCTAGCTCATTTGGTGTTAATATTGGCTCTAGAGCTATAGTGTCTAATATGGTACCATTAGCCACATGTAGTTAAACTTATATTTAAATTAAAGTTAAATACCATTTAAAATTTAGTTCCTCAGGGCCGGGCATGGTGGCCCGTGACCGTAATCCCAGCACTTTGGGAGGCAGATGTGGGAGATCACGAGGTCCAGAGATTGAGACCATCCTGGCCAAGATGATGAAACCCGGTCTCTACTAAAAATACAAAAATTAGCTGGGTGTAGTGGCACACACCTGTAGTCTGAGCTACTTGGGAGGCTGAGGCAGGAGAATTGCTTGAACCCGGGAGGTGGAGCTTGCAGTGAGCCGAGATCGCACTACTGCACTCCAGCCTGGCGACAGAGCAAGACTCTGTCTCAAAATAAATAAATAAATAAGTTCCTCAGTTAACTAGCCACCTTTGAAGTGACATACATGATTAGTGGCTACCATATTGGGCAGCACAGATGTACACCTTTTCCCGCTCTCTTTGACAGTGCTTCTCTGGAATTTGTAAGCCATGAATCTTAGACAGCTCTAACTTTGGAATGTTTAAAATCACTAACTTTTAACTTCTTTTTTCCTCTTTATTCATTTAGCCAAAACTCATTTTATATAATTTAAAGTAAATATAATATGGCTTTTGGTTTTAGACAAAAAACAGAAATGACTTTCATGGTATCAAGAAAGTAACTGAGTAAGAACTATTGGAACATGAGCTTCCGTATTCATTGGAAGCTTTATCATGGGAAGTTAAAATATTGCCTTATATGAAGATTTTACGAAAATGGTATAAACAGCGGAAATCACATTTATCAAGTAGCCTGCATGTGCCAGGCACTGAGTGCTTTGTGGTTGAAGCTGAGGAAAGTTAAGTAAATTCCACAGAAGTGTGGCTGGTGCTGGTGTTTGAACCCAGACCTGTGTGACGACTTCAAAACCTTTGCTTTCCTGTTGCGCCGTGCTGCTTCCCATTTGCTGAAGACTGTGGCAAGTATTTTATGTGTTTCATCTTAGGAAGCTGTAACTCCCTAAAGATGTATGCTGAGACACCATGTTCATTTAAATAAGACAAGTCATCAATTTTCCTTAAAATAAGAAATATTTAATACAGGCTTTTTTTTCCTTAAGAAATATGTGGAGGAAGAGGAAAATTGTCAACAATTCGATTACAATTTGGTAGACCAGTATTAATAGGATTTCTATTATTTAGGAATACTGAGATTTTATCTATGAAGCTGCTATTGTGATATTAATATAATTTTTATATCGTCAACTGTCAGTTTGATGACTGCTAAGAATTACAGGTTTGTTTGAAGGTTATTTTTGCAAGACAGTGCAACAGACTCTGATATCTTTTGATAATTTACATGCCCTTTTTTCAAATTATACTTTCAAGATTACATTTAACGGACAGAACAAGTTGGTAACAATTAGGAATATTCACACAATCTTTATTTTGCACAGGAAAATAAGATTGTCTGGTGAAGGTGGTCAATTAAACAAACTGTCAGATTATTGAGCAGAGAAAATTCCACTCTTTGTAGCTGCAGGGCAGAGGGGACATTGCCTCCATCTCTTTCCGAGAATCCCATTTGTTAATTATGAAGGTTTGTATTTTCAGGCCAGGATCTGGAATTCCATTTGTTGGCTGTATAATGGACTTGCAGTATTTTCTTTAAAGTTTGATACCATGGTACTTCTCTTTGTTTGCAGGAGACAGATGCTGAGCCCTTACTGTGACACGCTCAGAAGTAACCCACTGCAGCTAACTTGCAGACAGGACCAGAGAGCAGTTGCCGTGTGTAATTTGCAGAAGTTCCCTAAGCCTTTACCGCAGGAATACCAGGTAAAATGGGGCTGGGGCACAGTTTCAGGAATCAGCTTTTCAAAAGTGGTCTCCATTTTAACTAAAAGAGTAAATTCTCTTAAGTTTCTTCATTTATAAGGCCTTGTTTGTTTTCTGTAGGTTAGAAAAAAATGTAATAATGCTTCCATTTCTTTACAACTAATGTCCTAATTGATAGCACTTAGTTAAAATCTAGCAGTGTCTTATAATAATGGCAAGAATAATTTGAATATTTGATCTGTTTTTACCTGTTTATGTTTTCTAATTGTTTCCAAAGCCTTGCTATTTAAATTCCTCTAATTTACACAGAATAAAAAATCTTTAAAGAAAATAACTTAAGTACTCTAATCCAGTTAATTAGAAGACTTGGAAACCCTGCTTTGGAAAAGATTTGATTCATGGGATCTGAAAGATTAAGGAAATGGTCCCACATATCTTGTCTGGATCTCTGATTTGACCTTTATGTTTCTTTTTATCTTTTATCTTTTTTTCCGAGACAGAGTCTCACTCTATCGCCCAGGCTGGAGTGCAGTGGTGAGATCTCAGCTCACTGCAGCCTCCCCTTTCCAGATTCAAGCGATTCTTGTGCCTCAGCCTCCCGAGTAGCTGGGTTTACAGCTGCAAGCCACCATGCCTGGCTAATTTTCATATTTTTAGTAGAGTTGGGGTTTTGCCATGTTGCCCAAGCTGGTCTTGAACTCCTGGCCTCAAGTGATCCATCTGCCTCGGCCTCCCAAAGCGCTGGGATTACAGGTGTGAGCCAACATGTCTGGCTACTTTTTGTATTTCTAATAGAGACAGGGCTTCACCATGTTGGCCAGGCTGGTCTCAAACTCCTGACCTCATGTGATCTTTCCGCCTCAGCCTCCCAAAGTGTTGGGATTACAGGCGTGAGCCACCATATGCCTGGCCATGACCTTTAAGTTTCTTGTTGCCAAAGCTATCTTTAAAAAGCCTCAACTTTACCTGCCATTTATAAAGGAACCTTTTGTCAGAAATGATGTCTCAGAAGCTAATTTAAAATAAAGCTGCTGAATTTTAAGCTTCCTACACATATTTATGAGCTCACTGAATGCTTCAGATACCATAAAATAGTAAATATATTCATAGGCATAGTGATATAACTCAATAAGTTGGTGGAAAATGTGACATCTTTAAAAATTCATCTGGTGCATCCAGGGGTGTGAAAACACATACAATTATTTTATTTTTATTTATTTATTTTTGGAGATGGAGTCTTGCTGTGTCACCAGGCTGGAGTGCAGTGGTGCAATCTCGGCTCACTTCAACCTCTGCCTCCCAGGTTCAAACTATTCTCCTGCCGCAGCTTCTCAAGTAGCTGGGACTACAGGTGTGCACCACCACACCAGCTAATTTTTGTTTTTTGTTTTTTTTTTTTTTTTGAACTCCTGACCTCAGGTGATCCGCCCACATCAGCCTCCCAAAGTGCTGGGATTACAGGCGTGATCCACCATGCCCGGCCATAAAATTAATTTTAAAAAAAAGGAACAATAAAATTTATCTGGTGCCTTGTACCTTTGGTATTCAAAGTATTTTATATATATGATCTCATTTATTTTCTCAGATTTTAATTTTTTCAAGTTTGTCAAAACAACGTATAAACTGCCTCCTAAAAACTCTTGAAAAATTTATTTAAAATGTAACTTTATGCATTAGTTCTGTGTTTTGTCAACCCTTAAAACTTCTTTTTGCTCAGTGTAATTAAAACTACATGCTGTTAAAACATTAGTCTAATTTAACATTATGATATATAACTTAAGACTCATTTACTTACCTTGCTTATTTGTAAAACTATAGCAACCTTTAACTACTCCTCTGGTGGTTTATTACTGTGTTCTTTATTTGATGCCATTGATGAAGAAAGGTACATTAGTATCTTGTGTTATGTGGCATTAAAGGATTGTGAGAAATTGCCTGTGCACTTCCTCAATTTTATACAGAATGTTTCTTACTTTCTTGTCTTCCCAATATTTTTTCTGCAGTACTTTGATGAACTCAGTGGAATACCTGCAGAAGATTTGCCTTATTATGGTGGCTCCGTGGAAATTGCTGACTACTGCCCTTTCAGTCAGGAATTCAGTTGGCATTTAAGTGGTGAATATCAGCGCAGCTCAGATTGTAGAATATTGGAAAATCAACCAGGTTAGTCGGCTAGTGAAATGAAGTATTATATACATATTAAAATTATGTATTAGCAATATAGAATCGTGGTTAAGGGCACAGACCCTAGAGCAGGACTGTCTGAATTTGCTTCATAGTTCAGCTGCTATCCGTATGTAAGAAGTGACTTAACTTTTCTCTGCCTGTTTCTTCATCTGTATGATGGAGGCAATACTTAGAGAGTTGTGAGAATTAAATGAATTAATGTAGTAAGTACTTACAATTGTGCCTGACCCATCGAAGGGATTATTCGCGTACGCATGCACACACGCTATATTTTGGTCATACCTTCTAGCTGCACGGCACTTTCCATTTGCAAAGCACTTTCATTCTTAACATTTTATTCTTCTGAAAACATGATGAGAAACATAAGGAAGATATTACTGTATTTCCCAGATAGGCGGATAGATACTAAGTGATATAGTTAATTTGTGTCAGTGCAAGATCCTCCAATGCCATCCTCTTTTTATTAAAATACCTCAGATAAGCTGCTTTTTCCTCTCGTGGGGAATGTGCATTTTATGTAAGATAGAAGCAACATGTCACTCTTCAGATAGCAAAACAATGTTCTTGTCTCATGGCCAGTAAGATATACCACCATATTATTTGTTTCTTCTTAATACATATAAATGAACAAGATATCAAAGGAATAAACAGTATGGCAATTGGGTATTCTGCAATAATAGTTACAGCTCATACTAATTACCTTTGTAAACAGAAATGTTCTCACATCTGATGTAAGAAAGAGCAGTAAGTAGTTTTTCTCTCTGTGTTCATCGGAAGTTTTAACCTAGTCTGCAAACCCCCACCCCATTCCATACTTTATTACAGACTAAGGCATTTACATTCTAAATTTTTGTATTCTTACCTTTTACTCTTAAACTTGGCAGATGTAACTGGATTCCTGCAGTCATTTTTCCCCATCATTCATCTATTTAATAAATGTCCTGGCCAGGCGCAGTGGCTCACGCCTGTAATCGCAGCACTTTGGGAGGCCAAGGCAGGTGAATTGCTTGAGCTCAGAAGTTTGAGGCCAGCAGAGCAACATAGTGAAACCCTGTCTGTATCAAAAATACAAAAAATTAGCCAGGTGTGATGGTGCACACCTGTGGTCCCAGCTATGGAGGAGAACGAGGCCAGAGGATTGCTTGAGCAGCCCAGGAGGCGGAGTTTGCAGTGAGTCGCGATCATGCCACTGCACTCCAGCCTGGGCAACAGTGAGACCCCATGTCACATAAAAATAATAAATAAATAAATATCCTAACAACTTATAACCACTCAGCAGTTCCGTATTAAAGCAAAAGAAATGCACAGATCTGTCAGTTATGGATTTGCCAGAGATGTACTATCACATGTTATTGTTTTAGAGCTGGAACTGGCAAACGTTTTTTGTTAATGGGGAAAATTATAAATATCTGGGGCTTTGTGGGTCATAAGGTCTCTAGCTTTCTGATTCAGCTCAGCCGTTACCGTCTGAAAGCAGTTACAGACAGTATGTACGTGAATGAATGTGCCAGGATTTGGCCTGAGGGTTGCAGTTTGCTGAATTCTGTTTTATTAGTATTATTATTATTTTTAGAGACAAGGTCTCACTCTGTCACCCAAGTTGGAGTGCAGTGACACCATCATAGCTCACTGTAACCTGTAACTCCTGGGCTCAAGTGATTCTCCTGCCTCAGACTCCCCGGAGCCAGGACTACAGGCATGCACCTCCACACCTAATTTTTAAAAATTTTTGTAGAGATGAGGCTTGCTATGTTACCCAGACTGGCCTCAAACTCCTGGCCTCAAGCGGTCCTTCCTCCTTGGCCTCCCAAAGTGGTGAAATTATAGGCTTGAGCCACCACATCCAGCCCTGAACCCCATTTTAGACACTGATCACTATAGTTTTGAAAGACTCTGATACTCAAAAGAAGTAAAGAATTCTGTTTTATTCTAATTTGCATTTTTTAGCTTATATAATTCAGATTTATCAAAACTGACATAAAACACTTATCTTTATAATATTTTAAAATGGGCTAATTGAACTCTCTACTTCCCCAAAGAAAACTTATTGTAAAGAGTCTAAAGAGAGCAAATTACTGCTCGGGTTTAAGAGCTTTGTCCCTTTGTCCATTAGAGGCCTTTCATTCCTCTGCAGGTTTGTGCTGAATGTGAGATTAGATCAGCATCTTACTAGGTTGGTGGAAGAGTAATTGTGGTTTTGCCGTTAAAGTAATGCGAAAACCTCAATTACTTCTGCACCAGCCTAATCTTTATGGACTTCCAGGAGGTGGCACAAGTTGAAGATATAAGGAAGTTTTCAAATGTTGCAACAGCCCCCAAAGTCTGCATTATATGAATCGCTTGGCCTCATCCTGTCCTGAGTAATTTGGAGGCGCCTCCTGTTTAGGCCACCAGCGAAGATGATTTTGTCTTGGTATCTCGTGGTCTAATGATTCTTAGTGCTACTTCTTCTATAGATTTAACCTAGGAAACGTTGGGCCCAGTTTTACTCCCTTGTGTCTGATGCAGTAATTTTCTCCCATTAATTCCTTTATTAAGAACCTAGTGTGAGTTTGGAATCCTGTGGATCCTAATTTTTTTTTTTTTTTTGAGATGGAGTCTCGCTCTGTCTCCCAGGCTGGAGTGCCGTGGCGCGATCTCGGCTCACTGCAAGCTCCGCCTCCCGGGTTCACGTCATTCTCCTGCCTCAGCCTCCCGAGTAGCTGGGACTACAGGCGCCGCCACCACACCCTGCTAATTTTTTGTATTTTTAGTAGAGACGGGGTTTCACCGTGTTAGCCAGGATGGTCTCCATCTCCTGACCTCGTGATCCACCCGCCTCAGCCTCCCAAAGTGCTGGGATTACAGGCGTGAGCCACCGTGCCCAGCCTACCCTAATTTTTTAAATTTAAAATTTCCATGAAACATGTCTGATTTTTAAAGCAACTTTTAATCATAAAAATGGAATGGTTCAGTTTCTTGTTCTTTGAGCCAAAAGTCAATTTTTAAGGAGACTTTTCTTCTTTGCCTCAGAAATTTTTAAGAACTATGGTGCTGAAAAGTATGGACCTCATTCCGTTTGTCTAATTCAGAAATCAGCATTCGTTATGGAGAAGTGTGAGAGGAAGCTGAGTTACCCAGACTGGGGAAGCGGATGCTATCAGGTAAGCTTATGTTTGTTATTAGTTGTGCCAAATATTATGTGATTTTATCTCTTTTATGGTTTTATATTTTAAATTATATTTTCATATTTTATGTCATTAATTTACTGATCAATACTTTATCTTGTTTATGTAAATATTAGTTTGGATGCTTATGTTTTATGAAAATATTGTCATTTCTTTAGAAAAAGTGCCTCTTAAAAATATATATGTAATTACTGTAATGTTACTTCTGGGCATATATTCTGAGGAAGTAATGGTAAATAGGTAATTTTGTTCTTGAGCAAATATTACTTTGTAGTGGAAAACATGTCAATTTTATTTCAAAAGGTCTGAGGACCTCATGGGTTATAAGAATTAGTAAATCAGGCTGGACGTGGTGGCTCACGCCTGTAATCCCAGCACTTTGGGAGGCTGAGCCAGGAGGGTTGCTTGAGCCCAGGATTCGAGACCATCCTAGGCAACAAAGCGAGACCCTGTCTCTAAAAAAATAAAAAAGAATTAATAAATCAGTTGCTGATTAATAATAGGGTGTTTTTTCCTTTGTAATTAGAAATCCAAAAAGGGCAAACTACAATTTTTTTTCCTTTTTCTTTTTCTTTTTTTTGAGACAAGGTCTTGCTCTCTCAGCTAGGCTGGAGTGCTGCTGCAGTCACGGCTCACTGTATCCTCTACCTCCTGGGTTCAAGCGACCTTCCCACCTCAGCCTCCTGAGGAGCTGGGACTACAGTGTGCACCACACACCCGCCTAAGTGTTTGATTTTTTGTAGAGAAGAGGTCTCACTATGTCGCCCAGGCTAGATTAGAACTTCGGGGCCCAAGCAATCCTCTTGCCTTGGCCTCCCAAAGTGCTGGGATTATAGATGGCGGCCGCCATGCCTCGCCTACTATTTTCTTAATTATCTTATTTGCACATCTGATATTATATGACATCACCTTATTAAGGACTTATAAAGATGTAGCCATTCTGTGACTTAGGAGCATCCAACGGAATGAATCTTCTGCACCCTACAGATGGATGTCAGGGAGGACAGCGTAAGCCTGAGAAATGCAGAATAAGCATTCCTGTGCCATTTCAGCTGCAAGAGCTAAACGGACCTTTATAACTGGAAATTTAATAACTCTTATCATTAGTTACTTATCAAATTAACTTTTTTTTTGGTAACTGCTTTTTTTCTTTTCTGTTTTTTTTTTTTGAGACAGGGTTTTGCTCTGTCACCCAGGCTAGAAACAATGGTGTGATCATGCTCACTGCAGCCACGAACTCCCAGGCTCAGGCGATTCTCCCACCTCAGCCATCTGAGAAGCTGGGACTACAGGTGCACACCACCACACCTGGCTGATTTTTCTTATTTTTTGTAGAGACAGGCTTTTGCCATGCTACTCAGGCTGGTCTTGAACTCCTGGGTTCATGTGATTCACCTGCCTTAGCCTCCCAAAGTGCTGGGACTGCAGACATGAGCCACTTTGCCTGACCTGGTAATAGCACTATCAAGATATATTTTACATACCATACAATTTATGTAAAATTAACTCTTTTTTTCATTTTTTCTCTTTTGAGACAGGGTCTTACTCTGTCACCCAGGCTGGAGTGCAGTGGTGCAATCTCAGCTCACTGCAACCTCCACCTCCCGGTTCCAGAGATTCTTGTGCCTCAGCCTCCTGCACAGCTGGAATCACAGGCGTGCGCCACCATACCCAGCTAATTTTTGTATTTTTAGTACAAAAATTGACCAGGCTGGTCTCAAACTCCTGGCCTAAACTGATCCTCCTGCCTCAGCCTCCCAAAGTGCTGGGATTATAGCATGAGCCACCACTCCTGGCCAAATATTTCTTTTCTTTCTGTAACAAGATATTCTAAGCTCACTTTGTTCTTTGTCTACCCCTGACGTGGAATTAACCATTTCTCCAAAGACCCCTAGTTACTTTTAATGGAGTGTGGTGTTTAGAGACTAAGATCTGGGCGCTAATTATACTGTTGGTTGCTTTTGATGGAGTGTGTGGTGTTAGAGACTAAGATCTGGGTGGTAATTGCACTGTTCATTGCTTTTAGTGGAGTGTGGTGTTTAGAGACTAAGATCTGGGTGGTAATTATACTGTTGATTGTCATTGATAATAACATTTGGGAATTGGGAATACCAGCTCATCAGGCCCTCTTAGTAAGGTAGGAAATATATGTATACATATCAGTACACTCTCCTGTGAGTGCGTGTGTGTGTGTGTAAGTAACCATGAGTTCGCATCAGTAAGGTTGGTTTGATTCCATCAGTTGGAGACCTTGTCTGATACCAAAGCATTTATTTTAGTTTTCCACCTTTTCATATGTGTACTTCCTTCACCAACAGTGAGAAGTCCAGCTGCTGTCATCTCAGCATGTTTACTCATCTGATCTATCCACATCCCGTCCACTTTCTCCCACTCCCATTACCCTCGTCACCCGGCCAACTCTGCGTGACCTCCCGGTCACACACCTCCCCCACCCCTCCAAACAGATCACCTACCTTGCCTCACTTAACGGCTTTAGACGTAATTGCTTTTGAGGAAGGGGAAAGGAGAAAGGGAGGGATCACTGAGCTTTTTTTTCTTAAAATTGTGGCAAAATATATATAACACAAACATTTCCATTTTAACTGTTTTTACGTGTACAGTTAAGTGGCACTAAATACATTCACGTTGTCGTGCACATTGCCACTGAGCGTCTCTGAAACTCTGTACTCACTAAACAATCCCTCCCTCTTCCTCCTCCCCCAGCCCTGACAGCCTCTATTCTACGTCCTCTCTCTGTGGATTTGCCTAATCTAGATAGTCCTTATAAATAGAATCATACCGTGTTTGTCCTTTTGTACCTGACTCCTTTTACTTAGCGTGGCATTCTCAGGGTTCATCCACCTTGTGCCATGTATCAGAACAGTATTCCTTACGGTGTTCCTTTATGTCTCAATAACACTCCATTGTATGGATCTGTCACGTTTTGAATCAGTTGATGGACACTTAGGTCGTTTGCGTCCACCTCTTGGCTATTGGAGTCTTGCTGCAGCGAACACTGGCTTCCGCGTATCTGTCTGAGTCCCTGTTTTCAGTCTACTCAGCAGTAGAATTGCTGTATCATATGGCAATTCTATGTTTAGCTTTTTTAGGAACTACCAAACTAGGTTTTTTGTTGTTGTTGTTGAGGGGTTTTTGGTGTTATTTTGAGGTTTCTTTTTTATTATTATTAATAGACTTTATTTTTTAGAGCAATTTTAGGTTCACAACAAATTTAAGCGGAAGGTACAGAGAGTTCCCATATACCCCTGCTCCACACACACGTGGCCTTCCGCACCGTCAGCATCCTGTACCACAGAGGCATTTTTGGTACAATCGATGAACCCACATCATCATCCAAAGTCCATGTTCACATTAGGGTTCACTCTGGGTGTTTTCGATGAACCGACATCATCATCCGAAGTCCATGTTCACATTAGGGTTCACTCTGGGTGTTTCGATGAACCGACATCATCATCTGAAGTCCATGTTCACATTAGGGTTCACTCTGGGTGTTCTACATTCTGTGGGCTTTGACACCTGTAGGATATTCGTCCATAAGATAAATGAGTTGTTGAAATGGACTTTGTTATAAGTGAAAGATTGGCTATCTGTGGCTAAATAATTGCTGAGACTAACATAAATAAGAAGAAATGAAATAAAAAGTGGGATGAAATACTTCAGGTGAAAGTTCAAAGGGAAACTGTATTATCTCTGTACAAAAGAGACCTTTAAGCGTGTGTTTTCATGTCAACCCTTTGTGTTCTTAACATGTTTTTCCCTGATGAAACTGAGATCATGGACCTTATCATATCACCTTTTGTGCTGATGGCACCTTTTAATATAAATTTTTAAGTAATTTATATATTGATTAAATAAGTCAGCAATTCACATGGTGAAAAATTCAAAAGATGCAAAAGAATGTACAGGGTACAGGAAAAGCCTTTCCCAGCCCCGTCTTTTAGTCACTCACTTCTCCCTTCGGAGGGAAGTAATATTACCAGTTTCTTGTGTCCTTCTAAAGATAAACTCTGTGCAGGCACAAATTTATATTTTTGTTTCATTTTTTACACCAATAGTATCAAGTTACACATACTGTTCTGTGCTGTGTATTAAATAAAGAGTCGTTCTTAGTATCATCTTACATCATTCCAGCCCCATGTCTGAACTGGCTGTGGAAGTCTCAAGTACATTTGGTTGTACTTTGATCATTCTGAATTCAGTTCCTCCAAAATCCAGTTTAGGAGCCCTCTCTCAACAACGCTGCATTTCGGCTGTGTTGCTTCCAGCACTGGTCCCAGTCTCTCTAATTAGAAACCAGAATGATCATTTTCTACTCTCTGTTCTATAAAGATGGATCAATACAGACCAAGTCTTTAGATTACTCTCCTATTGAAATCTCTTATATCTATTTTATTTTAGGTTTACCTTCATAGTTCAAGCCATTATCACTTGACAGTTTCCTAACTAATTTCCCTCCTCTCATCTTACTTCCACGACCACGTTGATCCTTTTAAAATTTTAGTTTTGATCAAACTTATACATGCAAATAGTTTGAAACAAATTTGTTGTCTTCTTCCAAAAAACTACAGCCTCAGGCCAGGCACTGTGACTCATGCCTATAATCCCAGCACTTTGGTTGGCTGAGGCTAACACTTGAGGTCAGGAGTTTGAGATCAGCCCAGGCAACATGGTGAAACCCTGTCTCTACTAAAAATACAAAAATTAGCCGGGCATGGTGGCCGCCTGCCTGTAATCCCAGCTATTCAGGTGGCTGAGGCATGAGAATCGCTTGAACCTGGGAGATGGAGGTTGCAGTGAGCCAAGATCGCACCACTGCACTCCAGCCTGGGCAATGGAGTGAGACTACATGTAAAAACAAACAAACAAACAAACAGAAAAACACACAAAAAACTAGAGCCTCTGTTATTACTTCCCTAATGTTTATTACTTCTTCCCAGAGTCTTCACTTTCAATTCTTAGTTGTTGTTTTGTTGGGGGTGGAGGAGTCAGGGGAGACTTACTATTTGCTTTCTTATTTTTTTTATTATTATTACTTTTTTGAGATGGATTCTTGTTCTGTCTCCCAGGCTGGAGTGCAGGTGGCATGATCCCTCGGCTCACTGCAACCTCCGCTTCCCAGGTTCAAGTGATTCTCCTGCCTCAGCCTCCCAAGTAGCTGGGATTATAGGCGCCCGCCACCATGCCTAGCTGGTTTTTTTTATTTTTAGTAGAGACAGGGTTTCACCATGTTGGCCAGGCTGGTCTCAAAATCCTGACCTCAAGTGGTCTGCCTGCCTGGGCCTCCAAAAGTGCTGGGATTACAGGCGTGAGCCACTGCACCTGGCCTGCTTTTTTATTTTTAAAAAGCTTATATTATTCTTTCATAAGGTTTGAATTTCAAATGTTAGCTGTTGACTTTGGAAAATAAGAATTTAGTTGGTTCGCCTTGTCCTCTTGCTGTGTTCACTTCGTCTTTCCCCATCGTACACTTCTTGTTTCCCATCCTCCCAGTGGTGATTATGGATAAATACGTATTCACTGTTTACATTACCAGGACTATGCAAACGTGGCGCCTGGTAGCATGCGATCATTACTTCCCCGTTTTCCCCAGTATTTCGTTTTCTCTGGATTTAAGATCTTGTTTTTTCATGCAATTAGTTTTCTTTGTATTTAGCACTAATTCAGTTCTAAGCTCTTCTCCCAGTTGGGCTCATCTCCTTTCAGTAGAACCAGATACCTGAGGTATTCTATCCATTTCATCTTGAGGAAATCTCTTCTGGACATTTCTGGCCTGTGCTAATCTCGACTATATAATCCTTATGTTGGCAGCATAGCTGGCATCTTGGGATCTCGAGTCAGGATCATCCTGGAGGTCCCTCTGGTCCCTCTGTCTCTCTCATATTGGATCCCCTCCTTCATGGATTTTGTGTCATATTCTTTTTTGGATTTTTTTTATTTTAATGGAACATATCTTCTAGTGGAGACTTGAGGAGTATGTGACGGAGAACAATGTTGAGACTTGCATGTCTGAAAGCATCACTGTTCCACCGTGACGCCTGCTGACAGCGTGGGAAGGTTCCACCGTGACACCTGCTGACAGAGTGGGAAGGCGGGACCTCACCTCTGCCCTCAGGGCCCTCAGCTAGGTTCCACCTTGATGTGCCGCTTGCTGACAGCGTGAGAAGGCGGGACCTCACCTCTGCCCTCAGGGCCCTCAGCTAGGTTCCACCTTGATGTGACGCTTGCTGACAGCGTGAGAAGGCGGGACCTCACCTCTGCCCTCAGGGTCTTCAGCTAGGCCTGAGAATGAAATAGGCATAAGCCCGATGAACAGGAGGAAAACATACACATTTATTTAATCTAAGTTTTACATGACACAGGAGCCCACATGAGTAAATGAAAACTCAAAGAAGTGTATAAAACCTATATACTTTTATACTACATTGAACAAAGGGAGACAGTTACAGAAAAGTAAAATGTATGTGGAGGCTAAAGGAAGATAAGAATTATTTTAAGAAGGTCTGTTTATACCAAATTCTTTGGCTTTGACTCCCCGTATTGGTGATAAAAATGTTTGTTTTCTCCTGGAAAAGGAAGGGTATTATTCATGTGGGAGTTGTGTCTTCTGCTTTCAGGAGGAAAGGGGATGTCAGAACAGTCTTGCTGGGTCTGCTGTGTTGAAGTCCCTTTAGCTGGAAACCTTCGTGCCAAAACAGCACATTTTGGGGTGGCGTGTTCTGCCATCCTTCAATAGCTTGGGTGGGTATAGCTTTATTTTTGAAAATTATTTTCCTAATGGATGATTGGGTGCAGGAAAAAAAGAAAGAAAATTATTTTCCATCAGAATTCTGAAAGCATTTTTCCTTTGTGTGCTGACTGTCAGTGTCATTCTGAGTTTCAATTGCCAGAATCTTTTTTCTTTCTTCTCTGGAAGCTGTAAATTCTTAATTTTAACTTCGCATACCACATCCTCACCTGCCACAAGCCCCAGTATTCCAAAATTTAATGGGTTGATTCTATGTTTGGTGATCATTAACAGCCTGTTCATATTCAAGAAGTGACTGGAGCCTGGCACAGTGGCTCACACCTGTAATCACAGCACTTTGGGAGCCCGAGACAGGCGGATCACTTGAGGTCAAGAGTTTGAAAGCAGCCTGGCCAACATGATGAAACCCCTCATCTACTAAAAATACAAAAATTAGCCCGGTGTGGTGGTGGGCGCCTGTAATTCCAGCTACACAGGAGGCTGAGGCATGAGAATCACTTGAACCCAGGAGGTGGAGGTTGCAGTGAGCTGAGATGACACTATTGTACCACAGCCTGGGCGACAGAGTGAGACTCTGACTCAAAAAAAAAAAAAAGAAAAGAAAAGTGCCTGGAAGCCAGTTTGGAAGCTCTGAGCACACACATAGGGCTTGTTGACTGTGGTCTCACTGTGGGGCTCCTTCCCTACAAAACCTTTGACGTCCGTCCTTTTGACGGGTCAGATTGGTCAGAGAAACTGCCAGTGACCTGCCTAAGTTTATATACTGTCAGAGTTCTAGGAAGGAAGTCGATTTTGAATGCTTTAACCTGTAAACTTCGAGTCCTTATTTTCATGATGGCATCCCAGCTCTCTGCTGTACTTAGTTTTCCCAAGAACAGAAAAACTCTGTTTTACCCTTTCCAAAAAATAAATCTCCAGTATGCTGGTGTATTAGTCCATTTTGCGTTGCTGTAAAGGAGTATCTGAGGCTGGGTAATTTATAAAGAAAAGAGGTTAATTTTGGCTTACAGTTCTGCAGACTACAGGAAGCATAAGTGCTGTCATCGGCTTCTGGTGACGGCTCAGGAAGCTTACAGTCATGGCAGAAGGCAGAGTGGGGGCAGGCTTATCACATAGAGTGGGAACGAGAGAGGAGGGAGCTCCCGACCTCTTGAACAAGCAGATCTCCAGGGAACTTATTCCTGTGGGGAGGGCACCAAGCTATTCATGAGGGATCCGTCCCCATGACCCAGACACCTCTCACTAGGCCCCACATCCAACACTGGGAATCATATTTCAACAGAAGAGTTGGACAAATACTCAAACTATATCAGCTGGGTTCGGAACGAACTGGTCCAGCTGCTCGCAGTGAGGGAGAGGAATGCTGGGGTCTGTTTCTGAAACAGACGTTTATCTAATCCTTTTGATTGTAGCTCTTACTTCTTGGTACCAGGTGTGGCTGTGGCAGTCCTGAGCCCTCTTTGTGTTCTGCAGATCAGTTTCTTCCTGGCTCTTCCTGTTGCTGGATTTTGATTCAGCTTTCCTGAGTCTGTTATGTCTGCTGCTACCTGTACATCTACCCTCCTGCCCACACTTAATTCCCAGAATTCCACAATGAGAATACTTCAACTTCAGCAAGGGAGTTTTCCTCTTGTCCTATCAACACTCTCATATCATTCTCATCTCTAAGCCATGTGCATTCTGCTTCCCAACCTGTAACATCTGCCCGGCAGTGATCCAAATCCTGTGTACATCCTTAGGATACAAATGCTGTCTTCCATGAAAGTTTCTAATATTTGTTCTTGTTTCTACCGTTTATTGACTCTTAATCATAAAATAGTCTGGTACTGTTCATTTTTTGCTTTTTCTTCTAATTTCAAAATAGTATTTTATAAAAAAATATTTATTATTATTTTTATTATCTTTTTTTTTTGAGATGGAGTCTCACTCTGTCACCCAGGCTGGAGTTCAGTGATGGGATCTCAGCTCACTGCAACCTCTGCCTCCTGGGTTCAAGTGATTCTTATGCCTCAGCCACTCGAGTAGCCCACCATTACGCCTGGCTAATTTTTGTATTTTTAGTAGAGACGGGGTTTCACCAGGTTGGCCAGGCTGGTCTCGAACTCCTGACCTCAGGTGATCCACCTGCCTTGGTGTCCCACAGTGCTGGGATTACAGGCATGAGCCACTGTGCCCGGCTGAAAAAAATTTTTATATCCTACTCCTCCTTCCTCAATTGAAACTGCTAGAGGGCAGGCACTGTATTGTGTACTTTTTTAGTGTCCTTTTCAGCGCCAAGCACGGCGCTTGATCAAGTCTCGCTTTAAAGAATAATGATGTTGCACTGTAGCTGTGGTGATGCTTACTTGATGTGGATCACGGAGTGACAGACTTAGAGAAGAGGTCACACTTCATTGTTTGTTTTTGTGATATCTTAAAACAAATTTTCAAAAGAGTGATATATTTCAACTTAACTGATGATAGAGTTATTTCAAAATGACTTCAAATATACTTTTGAACTCTTCTTTTGAAATTATCTTTAGTAGTTTAATAGTCACCTAAGGAAATCAATCTTAGTAATTTTGTGTCACACCTTGTCTTAACCAGGTTAGTCAACTACCTTTGCTGGACTTGCTTCTGGGCAACCTTGGGCTATTTCCAAAAATTATATCTACTTGCTACATAAAAATTTGCTACCATCAGACAGGTTCAGAAGCATGCACTGACTTTGAAGATAGGTCCAAGAGAGAAGTTTCAGAAGTGTTTAAAGGGAAGTAGCATAATTGAATGTGAAGTCTTTGTAGAAAACAACTTTGAGGTTGTTTTTTTAAATAGTTAAAATTTTTGGCTGGGTGCAGTGGCTCACGCCTGTAATCCTAGCACTTTGGGAGGCCGAGGCGGGCAGATCACCTGAGGTCAGGAGTTCAAGACCAGCCTGGCCAACATGGTGAAACCCCATCTCTACTAAAAATACAAAAATTTAGCTGGGTGTGGTATCACAGGCCTGTAGTCCCAGCTACTTGGGAGGCTGAGGCAGGAGAAGTCGCTTGAACCCGTGAGGCAGAGGTTGCAGTGAGCCGAGATCACGCCACTGCACTCCAGCCTGGGCGACAGAGTGAGACTTGGTCTAAAAAAAAAAATTAATTAAAAATTTAAAAAGTTACTATTTCTAAATGTTTTCAAAGTTAGCATTAATGTGTTTTCTTTTGCTTTTAAAAACTGATTTCATTAGCTATCACGTGCAAATGAGCTATGAGTCTTGCCTTTAAAGATAAAGTCTGGATAAAATTCCTGTGACTGAGCAGAGCATTCAGGGCAGGGAGAAAGAATGAAGAACTTTTGCTGTGTTGCGTTTCTATGCTGTATACATTCTTGTTTGTTTATAATAAACATTTTTATAATTTCAAACCCCAATTAAAATTTGACTTACGGCCAGGTGCAGTGGCTCACACCTTTAATCCCAACACTTTGGGAGGCCAGGGTGGGTGGATAACTTGAGTCCAGGAGTTCGAGACCAGCCTAGGCAACATGACAAAACCCAAACCCCATCTCTACAAGAAAATACAAAAATTAGCCAGGCACAGTGGCACATGCCTGTAGTCCCAGCTACTCAGGAGGCTGAGGTGGGGGGATCACCTGAGCCCAAGGTAGTCAAAGCTGCAGTGAGCCAAGATCGCCACTGTATTCCAGCCTGGGCAACAGAGCAAGACCCCATCTCAAAAAAAAAAAAAAGCTGTATGTGTGTGCCCCCTTGTAATTTTTGGGAAAAGTGTCCATAGCTTCCATCAGATTCTTAAAAAGGTGCTAGATTCAAAGTTTAAGAACTCCTGCCACACAGAGTGTAATTCTTTTAGGACCTAAATAACCCTCTTTTGTTTTTGTTTTTGTTTTTTTTTTTTTGACACGGAGTCTCGCTCTGTTGGCAGGCTGGAGCGCAGTGGCATGATCTCGGCTCACTGCAACCTCTGCCTCTCAAGATCAAGCGATTCTCCTGCCTCAGCCTCCTGAGTAGCTGGGACTACAGGTGCATGACACCACGCCCAGCTAGTTTTTGTATTTTTAGTAGAGACAGGGTTTCACCATGTTGGCCAGGATGATCTCGATCTCTTGACCTCATGATGTGCCCGCCTCAGCCTCCCAAAGTGCTGGGATTACAGGTGTGAGCCACCATGCCCGGCGAACTTAACTCTTTATATGAGGTTAAAGTTATGCCCACACTGCAAATTGTGCTTTATAGCCAATGTTTTTAGTAAGTTTTAATATATTTTCCTGAAGTTGAAGGAGAAATCTCTTAGAATCTTACTGACCTGATATTTATTATTTTTATATATCTATTTTTTTCCTGTTTGAAGGTTTCTTGTTCTCCTCAAGGTCTGAAAGTTTGGGTCCAAGATACTTCATATTTGTGTAGTCGGGCTGGGCAGGTCCTCCCCGTCAGTATCCAGATGAATGGCTGGATTCACGATGGAAACCTGCTCTGCCCATCATGTTGGGACTTCTGTGAGCTCTGTCCTCCAGAAACAGATCCTCCAGCCACTAACCTGACCCGAGCTCTGCCACTGGGTGAGTGCTCTCTATGGTTGGAATAAAGAGGGAAAAGTGAAGGGGGTGAACTTCTCTTATAAAATGTTGGCATTTCCCTTCAAGGAAGCTCTAAAACAAGTTGAGTTTCTTCTCTGCTGATTGCATTTTTATGGGAAGTTCCTCCTTCCCACCATTATCGGAAATCTAAGGTAGGTCAACTTGACACTTTTGAGTAAGAGCAAGGGTGAGGAACCTTTCTGGTGAAGAACCTCTGAGTTGCACAAAATTATTCATCAAAGATCACAAAAAGTGAACGTTGTATCCATTCATTTGGAAATTAAGGTTAAACAAAATTCTGCTCATTAAATACAAAAAGTAATTAAATATATTTTAGTCATATCATAATCAGCTGAAGTGAAAGTGAGGGAAAGACCTGGAAAAGATACCGAAAAAAGGAATTGGCATACCCACAAAGAGGAGAAAGATGCAATAACACACATGCGAAATGAGACAGAGAGATGTGGGCTGGCAAAGACCGGGGGGTTCATTGAGGAGTAGGACCGAGTGCTCGTTCTGTGAGACTCCAGAGAATGGAACTGGCAGCAAGAGATTGAAGTTATGAGGAGACAGATGCCAATTAAACCCTTTAGAAGCAGGAGGGGAATGCAGAAAACACCCTTGAGAAGAACGCCTTCCCCATGAAATTGACGGTGTTCAAACTGAGGCTGATAATGCTTTGCTGAGAGTATAAAAGCAGAATTCATCAATTCACAATTAAAATTTTGATTTAAATGACCTATGAGATTTTTATGGCAGTTTGACATTTCAGATTATGAACAATAAAAATCTTATGCAATGTTTCATTTTCTCAACTAGAGGTGTTTTTTAGGTGGAACTGCATTGCCCTTTGCCTAGTCCATGGTGTGATTGAAAATAGAGGGCCACACTCAGTTTTCAAGTCAAAGTTTCTCCACCTCTAAGATTAACTTCCCTTCTTTTCCAAATCCTGAGGACCTCATCCCCTACGGGCTGTAGGCAGAGGATGAGTTTTGGAAGATGAATACTTGTGTTGGGGGTCCCCAGGAGCACCTTAAATTTGTTGGTTCACCAGAAGGACTCACAGGACTCAGCTGCTCATCATAGTACTCATGGCTAAGATTTGTTAAAGTGAAATGATGCAGAGCAAAATCAGCAACGGGAAGAGGTGCGTGGGGCAAAGTTGTGAGGAAACCAGTTTCCAGCCACCAGCAAAGGCCCTCCTTGCATGCAGAACTTTCTAAAGATAGCAGTTTCAGGCCTGCTGTATTAACTCTGCTCTACACAGTACTCCAAGTGAGGCAGCTGAGTTTTCTGCAGTTACAATCATAATGACACAATGAATTTTATTTGATGTAAAATCTTAGGTCAAGGCAGGTGGATCACTTGAGGTCAGGAGTTCAAGATCAGCCTGGCCAACATGGTGAAAACCCATCTCTACTAAAAACACAAAAATCAGCCACATGTGGTGGTACGCATCTGTAATCCCAGCTACTCAGGAGGCTGAGGCAGGAGAATCACTTGAACCCGGGAGGCGGAGCCAAGATCACACCACTGCACTTCAGCCTGGGCAATAGAATGAGACTCTGTCTCAAAATAAATAAATAAAAGCTCATCTTTATTGTTTAAAATATTTAAAAGGACAACTCATCCTAAAATAAGGTCAGGTTGGCCTCATCTCCCTACTGCTATAAAAATATTTTCATTATGAGAACTGTTTTAACCTATGAGGACACCTCATGGCTGAATTAAAATATACCTCTAGTGCCCAAAATCTGTAGAATCTTCTGCTGTTTCAAAATCAAGTCTGATTGATTGGTGATATGAATGTATGGGTAGATATTTAGAAATAGGGGACCATATGTTCTGGTCTGCCTGAGACCATCCATATGCCTGTTGTCATTATTAATAGTCCTCTCCCTTGCATCCTCACAGTCCGTCTGCCTGTTGTCGTTATTGCTGGTCCTGTCCCTTGCCTCCTCACAGTCTGTCCGCCTGTTGTCGTTATTGATGGTCCTCTCCCTTGCCTCCTCACAGTCCGTCTGCCTGTTGTCGTTATTGATGGTCCTCTCCCTTGCCTCCTCACAGTCCGTCTGCCTGTTGTCATTATTGATGGTCCTCTCCCTTGCATCCTCACAGTCCGTCTGCCTGTTGTCATTATTAATAGTACTCACCCTTGCATTCTCAAAATGTACTAGTTTGGGTTGATAAATTATATGGTCACCCTACTTAGAAGGTACAAAGAAAGAATAAAAGAAGAAAGTTCTTCACCCCATCTCAGAATAACCAGGATCTTTATCTTTGCTGGGGTACTACCCCAAGGCAATTTTTTTTGGATACCATTTTTTAACCTTGACATAGTGGATACATCATTTCTTCCTCCATATATATTTTTCCTCCATTAAAAAAGAAACAAAAACTTTTTTATACCTGGGTTTTGCTCTTGATTTAGCTCTCAAGGTGGTCTTTGTTTACTTTTTAATAATCACTGCTCTTCATCTGTCAATATTTAATTGGTATGATTTATCCCAAAATTGTTTATAGAGAGTCAGTTTTTTGTTTTCAACTCTAGATCTTTGTTCCTGTTCCTCGAGCCTGGTGGTCACCCTCTGGCTTCTGCTAGGCAATCTGTTTCCTCTGCTGGCTGGATTTCTTCTGTGTATATGGCACTAGGAATGGAAAAGTGGATCTTCCAAGATATTCTTTTATGTTATGTTCTTGTGAACAAAGCACAAAGTTTGAGCGAGTGCCAACCTATGCAGATGGTAGAAGTGGCATTCCTGGCTTTGGCTTGGAAGAATTGACGACCATCAGACCTTGAAGCAGAACTTCACAGCAGCCTGTCCTCATCAGCAACCCAACCACCTTCATCAGCAACCCAACCACCTCATCAGCAACCCAACCACCTCGTCAGCAACCCAACCACCTCGTCAGCAACCCAGCCACCTTCATCAGCAACCCAACCACCTCATCAGCAACCCAGCCACCTTCATCAGCAACCCAACCACCTCATCAGCAACCCAACCACTTTCATCAGCAACTCAACACCTTCATCCGCAAGCCAACCACCTTCATCAGCAACCCAACCACCTCATCTTGGAGAAGGAGAAGGAACTGCAAGCCACCAAGTCTTCATTTTTCAGGGTTTGTAATCTTCCTAAAGTTTTCCTTTGAAAATAGGATAATGGGTGGAATTTTCAGAGTGATTACATACCTCAACATTTTTATTAACATACAACAATGGGAAAGTTCATCATCCATATACTGCAGTCACTTAAACAACAGCCAATTATTGCAAGATTAGAATTGGAGATCTTGTCCTCAAAAGTATAAATTGTCCTTTGATTTATAGAAAATAATGGAATTGGGATTTCTACATATCATTATTATACCTATTTTAAATTTAATGGCAGCCAGGCATGGTGGTGCCTGCCTGGAGTTCCAGCTATTTGGGAGGCTGAGGCAGGAGGATCGCTTGAGCCCAGGAGTTCAAGGCTGCAGTGAGCTATGATTGCACCACTGTATTCCAGCCTGCACAATAGAGTTAGACCCTGTATCTTAAAAAAAAAAAATTAATGGCTGGTATATAGTAAACTTAATTCACTGTTCCCATTGTTTGTTCTAAAGAATTTTTTAAAATAATGTTTCATTAAATCTTATGATTTAACCGTGCTTGCCCTTTTTGCCAGCTATGTGGCAGTTTACGGCAGAACTGCTGTCAGTGTGCTGGTAGCCCTCTGTATTCATCCCTCTTCAGAGCTCAGCTTCTGGTTGTATTCTCCATGAGTTTAATAATGACATGAAAAAATGTGGAAGCTGAGAGAGTAAAATACTCTGCTCTGTAAAAACATGGAAGACATGCAAACAGAAAAAAACATGATTGTATTGTTTTAGATAATACTTAAGACAACTGTGAAACAACAAAAACACAACTATTCCTTTGTGACCGATGAAGATAAAAAAAAATTCTGGTAAAGACAGGTATGCAGTTTTTTAAAATGGGTTAAGAAATTGTTGCAGAAGAATTTCTAACATCTGAAAATGGTTTTATGTTTAAGAAGGATGGTCTGAATTGTGTACTAATAGCAAGGTATAAGTTTGGTGTAGAGCCTATCCAGTAGCGTCCACTGTACCACTTTTAAGTAAGACTCAGTCCACAGAAGCTGGAAGATTGCCTTCGCTTTAAATATCCTTTACCTTCTGCATTTGACACTCCTCCTATTACTACATAGATTCCAGTCCCCAGAAGCAATTTTACACTGGTACTAGAGCTTACCAGCCCCATTTAGTAATTCCTATTTGAAATTTTTTAATGGCTAGATGAGGTTTAACAAGAATATGAAAAGAAAAAAGAAAAAATATATTCATGAATGATAGGCGATGCCCATTCTTTCTCTCAAGCTAATGAAGTCCTATGGCATTCTAACCACAACCCTCGGACAGACTCCTCATATTCCTCCATGGCATTGTAACCACAACCCTCGGACAGACTCCTTCTGTTCCTCCTTTCCTCGTCCTTCCCTGCTTTTCGTCCATTCAGCATATCCATTGAAGAAATTATGCTAAGTGAGCTAAGCAACATAATTACTAAGAATTAATTCTGATTATTTGGCACTAGAGCCAACAGCAACCCCAGCATAGAGGAAAGTCGCTTTTTTTTCAAATGCATAAATTTAAAGTATGTATTTGCATGCAGTTTTAAATGGGAGGTATTTGTCATTGTGAAAAGCTGGGAATCTCAAACATAGTCAACTTAACTAAAAAGAAGCTAATACAGGTTGAGCATTCCTAATCCAAAAATCCGGAATCCAAATTGCTCCAAAATCTGAAACTTTCTGAATGCTGACCTGATACTACAAGTAGAAAATTCCACATATAAGTACTTAACACAAACTTTCTTTCATGCACAAACTACTAAAAATATTGTATAAAATTACCTTCAGGCAGTGTGTGTAGTTATATATGAAACATGAATTTCATGTTTAGACTTGGGTCCATGCCCAAGATACCTCATTAGGTATCTGTAAATATCCAAAATCCAAAAAAAAGTCTGAAATCTGAAACACTTCTGGTCCCAAGCATTTCAGTAAGTGATGCTCAACCTGCGTAATGGTCTGCGGGCCAGTGCTCATTTTCTGCCTATGTTGTACATACTTTAAATTGTGCAAAGTCAAAGCAAAGAGTCTATTTTTAAAGAAACTTACAATAATCTAAACATATACTTCTTATGATTATGAATCATCCTGCAAAGCTGTATGAAGAATTTTACCAAAAATACAATGAATTAATCATATATTTGAGAGTCACAGTGATAGGTTCGACTATATTTTGACTGTTGTGTAGTGGCACCATTTAGGTAGTGTTGTTTCTGAGCATGGTGCTTTTTATACTTGAAATATATTTTTGCTTTATTTTTTATTGATATAATTATATTTGCACTAATGGCTTTCTGAAGAAAATATTATAGATGACATTTTTTGTATATATATTTATTAAGCTTGGGAACCTGGTCGCCCAGTGTTTTCTCTGGACAAATGTGAAACTGGATAAAGTATGGATAAAGTCTTGAGTTCCTCAGGGTAACTGTGTTGATGTCTCCCGTCCTCTTCAGTAAGGCTTGAATATGATTTTACTCATCATTGATTCTGCATAGTGTACCCAGCAAGACTTAGAAGGACACTGAACCTGTCAGAGATTTTAAGAGGCACATTTTAGTCACTTTGAATATGGTAGTGGCGGGCGTGGTGACCGAAGCCTGTAATCCCAGCACTTCGGGAGGCCAAGGCAAGCAGATCACGAGATCAGGAGTTTGAGGTTACAGTGAGCTGATCGCACCACTGCACTGCAGCCTGGATGACAGAGTGAGACTTTCTTGGGAAAAAAAAAAATGACAGTGAAGCAGACTTTTAGAATCCGAGATGTCATTGCAGAATTATTGGTATAAAATTCAGCTGCAAAGTGAAGAAATTGAAATGGCCCACACGTTGATATCCTGTGGCAGGTTATACCCTTCATGTTAGCAAAGACAAAGCCACGTCGCTGTGTTAAGAGGGACAGGCTGGGCCGGCTGCAGCTGTAGTGGAAGTGAGGGACACAGGGAAGGAATGGGGAGCAGCAATTTGGGGACAGTAGACTGGAGTCACTTTCTGACTCAAAAAGGGTCAAGTACTTATTAAAAACTGACTACCTTGGTTTTCTGTTCAGACTTAGGCTCATTTTGATCATTTTAAGGTCCCCAGTTGTCAAAAATATCAAGTGAATTTGTCTCAAGTTTTCAGAAACAAAATTTACAGGAAGGAAGCAAAAGCCATGTCAGTAGCCTTGAGCTGACAGCTTTAAAGAAACTGGCAAACAGGTAGGTTGTCCTCATATAGATCCTTCCAGTATTCTGAAAAACATCCTTTTATTTCTTAAAACCAGTAACCCTTACATTTTTCCTATAGGATACTTATTTTTGTTGAGATCAAATAGACATTCTATAAATGTTATAAATTATGCTTGCAGTTATTCAGCCTATCTAGGCTTAAGGTTTATCAGTATTTGAAGTTGAAACATCATTTTATGAGGTTTAGTTTTAGGAAGATAAATAAATATATCAAAGTATTTCATAAAGTTGTATCAATGTTCCTTCTAATATTAGAAGACTTACTGACTGAGGCCATCTGTGAACGACTAGGCGATCTCTCAGAATCCTTCCAGCTCTAATACCCTCTGACTAACACTCACCCAGAATTGCTGTCTGTGCTGGCTGTGATCTGCCTCCAGGAGCATACGCCATCCTGCGTGCTGTGTCTGTCACAGTGTCTGTGCTCGGTGCCTTACCACTGTCCGTGTCCTTGGACGCTGACTGGACAGAGAGGAGCCTGTCTCTTAGGGCACATGAGTCTTCGTGGCAGGAGGAGACGGGCCTCAGTCACAGCGTCACAGACCCTTGTCACAGTGGACACTAGTCATTCCTGCCATGTCCTTGCAGCCCAGGAGGACTAACAAGATTTTAATGAAGTCTGTGTTACTCATTCTGAAGAAAAGAACTTACCTGAGAGGAGTAATATTTTTTTAATATATATTGGGTCAGGGATGGGGAGGGAGTGGTTGTTTTATGTTTACATTTTTAATAAGTAAAATAGAAGATTTAAGAACTAATATTTATGGTATTGAACTTTAAGTGTAATATGTTCCTTAGAAAAACACAACTTTAATAAAAATGGAAACTAATTTGCATCCTGTCTTTATTTAACACCATCAGTTTTTTAAAAACCTGGATGAGGGCTGGTCACTGTGGCTCATGCCTGTAATCCCAGCACTTTGGGAGGCCAAGGTGGAAGGATCGCTTGAGCCCAGGAATTTGAGACCAGCGTCTCAAATTCAAATAGGGAGGCCGTGTCTCTACAAAAAATAAAAATAAAAAATTAGTCAGGTGTGGTAGAGCACACCTGTAGTCCCAGCCACTTGGGAGGCTGAGGTGGGAGGATCACTTGAGCCGGGGAGTTAGAGGCTGCAGTGAGCCAAGATCACACCACTGCATTCCAGCGTGGATGACAGAGCAAGATCCTGTCTCTAAAACAGTCATGGACTCTCTTTGGGGAAGACAAGGTGTTTATTACGAAATACAATCAGTTTCTACTTAAAGGTGAGTAAAATTGTCCTACTTAAAGAGTGGAGACAGGTCTAGTTAAGCAGGAAAGAGCAGACTAAAGCAATTCATAGACAATTTGGTCTATGCTGTGGGCCAGAAGGTTCGTTGCATGACCACCCTGGCACATTCAAGCACCACACTTGACACAGTGGCATCAAATAGGCTGTGGCTGTAGTCCTGGAGTGTGGTTCCTTCCCATAACCTGCATGTAGCACAAGAGAATGTCCCAGGAGGTCCCTTCCTCATGTGCATTTAGAGCCGTTCTGCCTGTGACTTGGAGCCAAGTGCTTTGTGAAATTGATCCAGTATCGTGTGCGTGACTTAATTGCTGGACTGAGATCTTTGTGGGGATTTTCTGATATGTTGTGTTTTTAAAGTTTTACAGGTTGCATATAAGTAGCTTAAACTATATACAATAAATTACCTCAGATAAATACAATATTATTTGCCCAGCATACTGAAGATAAAGCTATATCTCATATATTACTTTGTTTACACTACCTTTGGATATGTTCATAGAATATACTTTATTTTAGGGGGCATTACTACATAAGTCTTTTCTTCACAACCTCACCAGTAGATATGCAGAAATGGAGGAGTTTATTTAAATCACCTTTGTTGGGATCCCATTAGAAGTTCATTTTTTTAAATGTTCAAAATGAATTAGGGAGATGGGTCCAAATACGTGATCCAAATATTTGTCCAAATATTCTGATAGTTGATGCTCTTTCCATTTTATATTACAGAAATATTCTAATGCCTATAGATGTTATGTCTTAGATGCAAAATCATTTTAATTCTCAGTGCCACTCAATGTTTTCAATTTCAGTAGAGACATTAGTGACTCAACAACTTTCTGACGTTGCCTTATTCGGAAATACTCAAATCACAGTATCTGAACATCTGGCTTTCCCCCACATTAGGTGTCTCCTAGTGACGTTTCAAGAGTGTACAGGCAGATGAGAAGAGGGTTGCCATGTGTTCACACTCATGAGTGTTCATAAGTGGAGATTTGGATGTATTTGGTTGAAGATACAATGTAAGTGAGGTTGCCACAAAGAACATAAAGAATAGAGTAATTGCTTCTTCAGCACAGCTTGCCTGCTGTATGAGTCTGTTTTCATGCTGCTGATAAAGACACCCAAGACTGGGCCGTTTACAAGAGCAAGCGGTTTAATGGACTTCACATGTCTGCATGGCTGGGGAGGCCTCACCGTCATGGCAGGAGGTGAAAGGCACGTTTCACAGGGAAGCAGACAAGAGCAGAGAGCTTGTGCAGGGAAACTCCCCGTTTTAAACCCGTCGGATCTCATGAGACTTATTCAGTATCACAAGAACAGCACAGGAAACACCTGCCCCCCCACCCCCCAATTCAGTTGCCCCCCACTGGGTCCCTCCTGCAAACATGGGAATTCAAGATGAGATTTGGGTGGAGATGAAACCGCCTTCTCAAAATGATGACTGAGCCAGTGAAAGAGATCTAACTTAGCCGACTCCATCTTGCGTGTAACCTCCAAGCTGTCCTTGTTCATTCCTGGGCGAAGGCTGAACTAACTTGGGGGGGAAACTTAGTTTATAGTTTATAGTTTAAAACAAAGATGATAACAGCCCTCTCCCAAAGCAGACCTCCTTCTTGTCTGGGGACTAGACGACCTTTGTAGGACTAACATTAGTCACAAGATTAGAAATTATGGTTTAGGAGCCATGCAGCTGGAGGCTACAAGATTCTGACCCTCCCTACGCTGCTCCTAAGATCAGCGCTTGAAATATTTTGCAGACTCCACACTTGATGGATCAGCTGGCACCACCCAGATCGATAAACTGGCTCATCTGGTCTTGTGGCCCCGACCCAGGAACTGACTCAGCACAAGAAGACAGCTGACTCCCTGTGACCAATCAGCACTCCCAGCTCACTGGCTACCCCCACCCACCAAGCTGTCCTTAAAAACTCTGCTCCCCGAATGCTCCGGTAGACTGATTTGAATAATAATGAAACTCCAGCCTCCCGCACAGCTGCCTCTGTGTGAATTACTCGCTGTCTCTTGCAGTTCCCCTGCCTTGATAAATCAGGTCTGTCTGGGCAGCGGGCAGGGTAGAACCTCTTGGGTGGCTCCAGGGACACAGCCAAACCATATCATTCCACCCCTGGCCCCTCCCAAGTCTCACGTCCTCACATTTCAAAACCAATCATGCCCTCTCAACAGTCTCCCAAAGTCTTATCTCAGCATTAACTCAAAAGTCCAGTCCAAATTCTCATCCCAGACAAGGCAAGTCCCTTCTGCCTATGAGCCTGTAAAATCAAAAGCAAGTTAGTTACTTCCTAGATACAATGGGTGTATAAGCATTGGGTAAATACAGCCATTCCAAATGGTAGACATGGGTCAAAACAAAGGAGCTACAAGCCCCATGCACCTGTAATCTTAGCTACTCTAATAGCTGAGGTGGGAGAATCGCTTGAACCAGGAGGCGGAGGTTGCGGTGAGCCAAGATCGCGCCACTGTGCTCCAACCTGGGTGAGAGGGCGAGACTCTTGTCACAAAAACAAAACAAAGCAAAAAACCAATACCAATTACTTCAGCCACCTCTTTTGTTTATTCTTTCAATAGGAAAATGAGGCCAGGCGCAGTGGCTCACGCCTGTAATCCCAGCACTTTGGGAAGCCAAGGCAGGCGGATCACCTGAGGTCAGGTGTTTGAGACCAGCCTGGCCAACATGGCAAAACCCCATCTCTACTAAAAATACAAAAATTAGCCAGGTGTGGTGGCAGGCGCCTGTAATCCCAGCTACTCAGGAGGCTGAGGCAGGAGAACCGCTTGAACCCGGGAGGTGAAGATTGCAGGGAGCCAAGATTACGCCACTGCACTCCAGCCTGGGTGACAGAGTAAGACTGTCTAAAAAAAAAAAAAAAAAAAAAAATTGAGTTCTTACTATATTCCATGCATATTTTGCAACAACTCTGTCAGGCACTTTATTAGGGCATGGAAACACAGGAAACAGAGATCCTTGTCCTCCTGGAGCCGGTGAGGCAGGGGACAAGCACGCATTTACACTTGCATAGATGTAAAGTATACACTTGAATTAGATGGATAAACTTCATAGCATGTGATGAGAAGCAGTCAGCATGAGCAGCAAGGTTACAGATGCAGGAGACTGAGACACCCAATCATGCCAGGCTCTGAGAAAAAAGAAGCAGCTGGGACCCGAGCGTGGGGGCTGGACCGCCCCCCTCCCCCCCCCCCCCCAGCCCATCCACTGTAAGGTAGGACGCAGAGGGAAGGATGAACACATTTGTTAGGTTTAGTATTTGGGAGCTGGAAAGGAAGTCACCACTGTCTGCTGATCCGAAGAGTATTGAAGGCTGAAGACGGCGTCTGCAAAGAGACGTGTTTTGGTGGCAACTCTTTTGGGACCAGTGACTGTCCTGGAAGGCAGTATGTGCCTTTTCAGTCTACAGATTCACTACTTATTTTAAATACTTTTTTTTTTTTTTGAGACACTGTCACCCAGGCTGGAGTGCAATGGTGTGATCTCGGCTCACTGCAACCTCCGCCTCCGGGTTCAAGCGATTCTCCTGCCTCAGCCTCCAGAGTAGTTGGGACTACAGGCGCCTGCCACCACACCTGGCTAATTTTTTTTTTTTTTTTTTTTTGTATTTTTAGTAGAAACAGGTTTCACCCTGTTGGCCAGGCTGGTCTTGAACTCCTGACCTCAGGTGATTCACCTGCCTCGGCCTCCCAAAGTGCTGGGATTACAGGCATGAGCCATCACGCCTGGGTCAAATAGCTTTTCTTAAATTTGATCTTCAGTTACTGTTTCCAGGGTTCCTCTTCAGGAATGCCGGTTATGTATGTGCTGTCTTCAATTGCTGTCACTTTCCCTCTAGTCCTTAATTCTTTATTTCTATTTTAGTGTCTTTTTTCTCATGTCTGCCTCATGTCCTTTATGGTGTTTTCAATAACGTCTATTGTGCCAAGTGTCGTGGCTCACAGAAGTAGCTGGCACCTGTAGTCCCAGCTACTCGGAGGCTGAGGCAGGAGAATTGCTTGAACCCGGGAGGTGGAGCTTGCAATGAGCTGAGATCGCGCCACTGCACTCCAGCCTGGGCAACAGAGCGAGACTCCGTCTCAAAACAAAACAAAACAAAACAAAAGTCTATTGTCCCTTACACTCCCTTCATTTTGTCTCTTTTTGTTGCATGTTTTTCCTAAGCCCACACTATCTGTCAACATCCACGGAGCTGACGACTGGAACATTGGAACTCAGTATGGCTGCTGCTGGCTCCAAACACCTCAGTCTCTATCATCTTGGTTGCTAACAGCAACAGTGGCAGAAAAATGGAATATGCTTCATATCTGCCTTCTAAATATTGAGAGTGCATCTGATTGGCAGAACCTAATAGCCTTCGGAATCCTAGCTGCAAAGGGGTCTCAGAAATGCATACCCTTGGCTGGGCACAGCAGCTCCCTCCTGTAATCCCAGCAATTTGGGAGGCCGAGGCGGGAGGATCACCTGAGGTCAGGAGTTCGAGACCACCTTGGCCAACATGGCAAAACCCTCGTCTCTACTAAAAACACAAAAATTAGTCCAGTGTGGTGGGGGCACCTGTAATACCAGCTACTCGGGAAGCCGAGGCAGGAGAATCGCTTGAACCCGGGAGGTGGAGGTTGCAGTGGGCTGAGATCACCCATTTCATTTTTTTGTGTGTGTACTTTTTTTAAAAAATTCTATCAGCAGCATTTCCCATTTTTACACCGCCCAAAACAAGTTCTTGGCAGCTCCATTAGGCGAGATTGCAGGGTGCATCTGTGATTAGATGCGTGCAGCTTGGAGGTCGGTTCCGCACGCGGGAGGGTCCCGAAAGCCGGGTCTGTCCAGCATCTTGCTGCAGTGGTTGCAGGGGCTCAGCAAGCTCGCGCTGACAGCTTCAATATCGCTGACCAAATTCTGGGCCAGGAAGATCCTCAAAATCTGCAGCATTGCAGCGCCTACGAAAACACCAGCCATGGCCTTTCGGCCGCGCTGGTGAGCAGGACCCGCCGCGTGGGCCCGTGATCCGTGGACAGAGGACGGGCGCCGGGTCTGTGTTCCGCGCACGTGAAGCACCGTCAGGGATTTGGCCGAGCGGCGCGGCCACATCAAGGGCATCGGGAAGGGCATCATCCACAACCCGCCGCGGCTGCCCCTCGCCAAGGTGGTCTCCGGGATCCGCCGCGGCTTCAGAAGCAGACGCAGCCGCCGAGGGCTTCACAGGGGCCCGTTTGTGAGCCCAGCTCCACCTGGCAACGCGCGCCCTGTGGGCACCGCGCCCGAGGGTCCGCGTGCTGCCTGGAGGAGATGCCCGGAGACCGTGGCAAGCTGCGGGCATCGGGGAACGATGCCACCGTTATCTCCCCCAACCCCGAGATCCAGAGGACCGTGAGGAGCTGCCTCCGCCTCTTCAGCCAACAGAGCTTGGTTGCTGTGGTGGCTGGAGGTGGCCGCTCGGACAAACCCTCCTTGAAGGCTGCCGGGCCCACCGCAAATATGAGGCAAAGAGGAACCGCTGGCCACGAGGACGGGGAGTGGCCGTGAACCCTGCGGAGCATCCTTTCGGAGATGGCCGCCACCGGCACCTCAGGCGCCCCCCGCGATCCACAGAGAAGCCCCTGCTGGCCTCAAAGTGGGTCTCATTGCTGCCCCCCGGACTGGACGTCTCTGGGAACTAAGACTTCAGGAGAAAGAACTAGTGCTGACAGGCTCAGTAAAGTTTGTCTTTATGCAATAATAATAATAATAATAATAATAATAATAATAATAATAATAATGATGATGCCAGGCGCGGTGGCTCACGCCTGTAATCCCAGCACTTTGGGAGGCCGAGGCGGGTGGATCACCTGAGATCAGGAGTTCGAGACCATCCTGGCTAACACGGTGAAACCCCATCTCTACTAAAAATACAAAAAATTAGCCGGGCGTGGTGGCGGGCACTGGTTGTCCCAGCTACTCAGGAGGCTGAGGCAGGAGAATGGCGTGAACCTGGGAGGTGGAGCTTGCAGTGAACCGAGATTGCGCCACGGCACTCCAGCCTGGGTGACAGAGCCAGACTCCGCCTCAAAAAAAAAAAAAAAAAAAAAAAAAAAAAAGATTGAATTCATTGAAAATCCCTGAACAATAACAAATGAAGCAGACAGACGAGGCCCCTGCCATCCTGGTGCTCCTGTCTGACGAGGGAAGCTAACACGTTTTAAGACCAGGTCAGACGGTGCTGGTGATCAAAGCCATTAGCAAAGTGACATGAGCTAGGAAGACAGTGAGGGAGTTTCCAAACACAGTGACAGCAGAGACCCCTCCAAGAGGTGACTTTCGGGCAGAAACTTGAGAGATGTGGAGGGGGCCATGGAGAAGGACCAGCCCCTTAAGCCATTCCAGAAGTAAAGACCCAGCACCAGGAGGGCGATGGAATGTCCTGTCCTGACCTGTGCGTCCTTCATGCTTCCTTCCTCAGTGGTGCACAAACAGAAACATGGGGCAATTCCACGCAGGGTCCATGGAGGAAGCAGGAAGCAGCCGCACTGCAGAGCCGTGATGCAGATGAAATCTGGCCCAACAGTGAAGCTAGAAGCAGGTGCTGCTTACTGCTGACCACAACACAGGTCATGAAGCATAACCACCCCCTGAAGGCACGTCGAGGGCCAGACCAGCTGGCCGGGCTGCCAGCATCTTAGTAGAGATCCCAGGAGATCAGATGAGCTGGTTGGAGGGAGTGGCGGGGAAAACAGGAAAGCTTCAGAAAATTCCACAGGACCCATGACACTTAGCATGAACTTCCCCCAACTGGGATCTGTTTGGTGTTGCTGGTTCTAAAGAGTTGGTCCCACCACCCCCACCTGCCTGTTGCCCCATCAGGGGAAAACTCAGGGTGGGGTCCACAGAAACAATCCCCATGGAAGGGGAAAGGGTGTTTCTCATCCAAAACCAAGGGAGGAAACCCATAAAACATCACTCATAAGAAGCAGAGGGGCCTGCAGGGAGAAACAGGATTCTGCTGCTCATTTGGGTACCTGCTTTCCAGCGGGAAAGGGACCGTGCAGGATAGAGGGGCTAAGTGGACCCTGGGCTGTGGGGTTAGGGGAGCAGGTGCTGACTCACTGTTGGAGGTGAGACACAATAGGAGGCTTAGAACCCCTCCCTGCAGCCTCTCCAGTCTAAGAAGGAGATGGTAGTGTGGTCAGTGGGGGCATCTGGATGCAGTCAAAGGGCATAGGGAATGATGTCTCCTCTGGCCTCCTCTTTCAGCTGCAGATTCTCCCTCTGAGTTCCTGGAACAGCTTCTCTGTGGCCCCACCAGCCTGGGGGGTGGTGACATCCCAAACCAAGGGAGGAAACCCACAAAACACCACTCATAAGGAGAAGAGGGGCCTGCAGGACGAAACAGGATTCTGCTGCTCATGTGGGTACCTGCTTCCCAGCAGGAAAGGGACCATGCAGGATAGAGGGGCTAAGTGGACCCTGGGCTGTGGGGTTAGGGGAGCAGGTGCTGTAGCTGACCTCAGGGCCCTGGGCCATACCTTCTGGTTCCCCCTGGCCCTGTCCACACCTTTGTAAACAGCTCCTTCTTAATGACCCTTCAATCGCTTAGAGGTCCCTGCCAGCACCTGACTGCCACATTCCCCAAAGGGACCAGGGTCCTTGGCACAGGAGCTGAGGTTTCTATAGGCACAGGGAAAACACTGTCCCAACTGTTGGAATGGAGTCAGGAGTGGAAAAAGAGAATGTTTGTTCTCAATGCTTCCACTGATCAACTGTTTCCTTTTATCACATGAACCTGTGTGGCATTCTGAAGAATTCGTAATCTACATAATGACAAATTATGTTCTTAAAAGAAACTGCTCAGTGTGATGCCTGACACAAGATGGAACTCCTGAGGTGTGTGAGAAGCCAGGGTGCCATGATTACAAACAAGGACTCCAGGTGCAGACTGCTTGGTTCAAACCTGGACCAGCAGTATGAATTTTTGCAACTCTCTGTATTGCTCTTTGCCCCAGTTTTTTTCACCTAAAAACTAGAAGTAAAAACAAGGTTATTGTGAAAATTAAATGAAATAAAGTCAGCAAATTGCCTACAACAACACCCTCAGGCACACAGTCAGCACTGAACGTGTGTTTTTCATTATTACTCTTAATGAAGTAAGAGTGGCACCAGCCATGAGCCCGGGGTTTCTCTGGCACAGGCATCAGAGACCCTACCTTTAACATTCTCCTTTCATTCATTTGACCCTGATATGGGAGGAGTCTCACGGGAGAGGAGCAAGCATCCACCTTGGGGCCAGACGGTCCATGGTCAAAGTTGCACTCCACCACTGTTCAGTTGTGTGACTTTGGGCAAGTGACTTTCCTTCTCTGATCCTCATGTTCCTTTTTGGTAAAAACAGCACAATGACAGGGATTGGAAGAGCCAACAGAAAAATGTGTGTCTTAGTTTGGGCTTCCTGGAAGTAGAACCTGAGGCAAAGATTCAAATACAAAAATTTTATTTGGAGAGGACTCTAGGACAGTGATTCTAGTGCCAGTTCTTCCTTAGGGTGCTAATCCCAGGAAACACCAGTAGAGGAGTGAGGAACTGAGACAGGAAAGGAATGAAGCAGTTAAAGGGTCCTTCATCAAGAAAGTTTCCACTGTGGGCAGCCAGGACTCAGCCCGGCCGGGTACCTCTAAGACACAGCATAGAACATGTGCCTCAGAGTCATCCCACCCAGAGCAAGGAAGTTGGGGTATTTATCCACCAATACTCACCAGTCGCTCTTCAGGGCTCCTTCCAAGGGCACAATTCCTCCAGAATGCCCTGCCTGCACTGCAAGGGTCAGACCTGGTGTTGAGGGCAAGGTCCCTGACAGCACCTCCAGCAATAAGCAGACATGCATGCATGACTGTTGCCCACTTAGATCCTGGTGACTCCATGGAATAGACAATAAGGCAGGAATTGAGGGAAGAGCAAAATTAAGGAGAGTGAAGGTCTTGGGAACAAAATGCAAATTTAGGCAGAAAATCAAGGGGGAAGAGGAGTGGCTTGGACAGCAAATGCCTGCTGGATGGCACCTGCTCTACATACGCTGTCACTAATTCTCCAAGCAGGCTCGTGGGGTAGAAGAAATTCACCTCAATTTACAGATGGCAGAAATTTAGTTCAGAAAACAAAACTGATTTTACTAATGTCTCAGCAAGTTAGTGGGTGATAGACATGGATTCCCATATCTTTCTGTCCACAAAGCCTACAAGTTCTCCCCTTGTTAGGCAGGCTGGGTACAGGCCCTGCTTCTGGGCTCTGCTCCTTTTCCTGCTAGGCAATAATGGCAGAATTGACAAAAACGTTTTCCCCCTTCACCACCTGGAGCAGAGCCAATGAGAAGGGCTGGGGAACAGGCCATTAGGCCCCGCAGCCACCATCCAATGTCTTCAGGATTGTGGTCTCTCAGGACTCTTGCCCCACGTGCTGGCAGCACTCCCGGTGTCTGGGTGTCTTGTGAGGTTGTACAGGACCCAGTAGAGGCCACTGGCTATGCTGTCATATCCTAAGAGGCAGCCAGGCAGGCTTGTGTCTCTTGGCTGGCTCAGCACCAGAGGATGGACAGCGCCCATGCACTGAGGCCCTCGGGAGAATGGGAGGAGGGAAAGGAGGGGCAGAATGGAGTGATGCAGGGTCTATCCACCATGTCCCTGGATGGAGAGACCCCTGTTCCCGTAGTAGTGCCACATCGGGACCACCACCAGCACTCATGAAGATGCCAGCCTCCATTTATAAGTCCTCATCTGACAACTCCTTCCCATTTTCATTCTAGAGACAAGACCTCTGAACACACTAGCTCTGAGGGCACCTGAGTCTAACCTGAGACAGTCCCATATCTGAGTGTCCCCCTCCTTTATCCAGTACCTTCCATGGCTCCCCAGAGCCCTCCAGATTAAGTTCAAGTCCTTTGATCAGACACTTGATCTCAAGTTCCATTCTACTTCCTAAGACCCCAGAGCAGCTCACCTTGCTCGGCACAAGTGCATCACTGAAGTCCGAAGTCTTGAACGTGGCCTTGGCCTTGAGGAAGTCATCAACACCGTGGCTAGTGAGGGTGCAGTCCTGCTCCAGGATGATGGTGTCTGAAGTTGTCACCAAGTCATAGGCCCTGCAGAAGCATCCCTCCTCAGGAGTGAGGTAGTACAGAAAGCTCATGCACAGGCAGATCACTATGAGGGCACTGAGCTCCAAGATGGTGGCAATATATTCACTGGGATTCCTGCAGGGTGAGGCTGGGAAGAGGAAGCAGCTCCATAACACATATGAAACCCTGGAAGCACTTCCCAGCCAGAATCTCAGGACTACATTACACCCAGAAATGAAACAGGTGCCCTCTGAGTACACTTTTCTCTCTGCCTCCCACTCTGAGCTGCCTTCTGGCCCCACATGCCCCAGCCTGGCCCAGGGCTTGGAGCCCAGCAGGTCTTCAGTCCATGGTGTTGACTGCTCCCTGGACCAGGAGAGCCCTTGGTGGCTCTGTGACTCCTCCTGTTGAACTGCTGCCTCTGCCTTGGGATGTCCCAATTCCCATGGGAAACTCCCATAGCTACGGATTGCCCCACCTGCCCTGGGACCCTCCAGCCCCACAGGCCTTACTTGATTCCTTAGCCCTCCCAGAACATGACATGCCTCTTAGAATGTGGCTTGTGTCCAGAGCCACCTGTGGATGTTTGCTGGGGACCTCTTGCTGTTCTCCTTTATGGTCTGTATGGCAGGGCCAAGAGGAGGAACCAGCCCAACCTCAGAATGGACAAGAAGTTCACTGCCACAAATGGCAACCACCAAACAGTCAGCAATGCTTCTGGAAGGAAAGGAGGTTTCATTCTGCAAAAAGCTCCTTGTTTGACTTCTTTCCGAAGCCAGGGAAAAGCACCAAGCCCAGCTTACTTGTGGTGCCTACATTACCATCTGTGCATAGGATGTGCGACGGGCCCCTCCTCCCACTGCAGGGTTGACGTTCCTTCCAGCTGGAGACCTGGGCTCCCGGCACTGCCTGGCCTTTTTGTCTTGCTCTGGATGAGCATGGAAAGGCTGTACCTGGTATTTCCCTAGGTCCATGGTTTCCACCTTCAGACATCCAGCAGGAGTGACCATGCCCAGCTCCACATCTGAAAGTGGACTCCCTTGTAGATCAGCCGAGACATCGACAGATGGAAGAGAGCTTGGTGGGACAGCCTACAGAGGGACCCCGGGGAGGATCGGGGCCAGAGGATTCTGGAGGTTACCAGCCTTGGGCTCTGTGGTTCCTCAAAGAGGTTAGGTCTACCTAGGACCAGCCTTCCCTCCCATGATTCAAAGGCTCAACATCAGGAACTCTGATCTGGGCCTGCTTTTTCATTTAGGTCACCAAGAGATAACCCCTAACCCCTGAGCTAGGGATGGTCCAAGCTCTGGCATGAGATTCTCTTCTAGCAACATGATGCTTGCAGGGACAGGTAGAAAAGCTGATGACCAGGCCTGCTGTCCTCCGGGTAAGGACAGTGTGCCACCCATCCTCTGAGAGGCAGGTGGTGCCAGGCCACAGAACTGGGTGCCAGTACCCCTGGCTCTGCAGACTCCAGTCATAGAGGTCCTGCCCTCTCCACATTATTTTCTTGCTGCTCCTAGATTTCTTCTAGTCATTAAGCATTTTGAACTGTCTTTCTGTGCATCCAATCTGACATTTTTGCTCTCAGATAAAACACAATGAAGTAAGCTGGGCCGGCAGGATTCCTGGAGGGGACCTTGGATGCTGGGTCTCGGGTTCCATGGCCCTGATAGGACTGAACCAGATGGATCCAGGGAAGGACAAACCCTGGGGCTGAGGCCCTATGACCCAATGGCCATTGGTGGCCTGGCCTTATGGCCCCAAGACACCCTGTCCTCAGGCCACAGACACCATGGGCTTTGGTCAGGTCCCAACTTCCCAGTAGTGTTCTGACACTAGCGGGTGCTGACCGCTGAGCCACAACCACAGTTCTGGGTTTTGGGTTTGGTAAAACCACCTCAGGGACAGAGTTCTGGGGTTGGGTTTGGCAGAAACTATGGCACCTCCCAGGGATGGTGTGTCACTCCTGCTTGCCACCAAATGTGCACATAGGCTGTCCCCCTGTCCAGCCCATCCTGCTGCACAGATGGAGGAAGTCAGGAACAGACAGGGTGGACAGCTGGGGTGCAAGGAGAGGCAGGTGCATGCTGGGAGGTCAGACCCCGTGAGGGCTGTGGGGGCATCAGGTGGAGTGGACTCAGGTGCACCCTCAGTGCACTGGTCAGGTCTCAGGCCAGGCTCCCTGGACCCCAGCTGTGTGATGTGGTCACTCCCTGAGGGACTGCTGTCAGGCCCCAGTCACCCACCCTGGGCAGCACCGTCCCATCTCAGGGCTGGGCTTTCTGAGTCCTGAGACAGAACAGTACTGCCCAGGCCTGACAGACCGGGGGGCCCTGCCAAGTCCTCCATCCCTAGATCAGCCTCGCACACAGCACGGACAGTCTCAACTTCACCTTCAGGGCACTGACTGATCCTTCTCATTCTAAGGCAACCAAGGCAGAGCTGAGGACCTGCGCCAGGCTAGGAGCCAGTCCCCTCCCTAAGTGGGCCTGATGGAAGCACCATCCTTGTCCCAATCCACTGCAAGTTTCAGCCCAGGAGACACACAGGGAAGGGAGGACGGGGTCTCCCTGCTGGCTGTCACTGGAAAAGCAGGATCTGGGAGCAGAGGGAGCTCAGGGCTGGCAGGGGATGCTCAGGCCCATGGAGAGCCTAGGCTGCACCCCGGGGCTGCCCCTCCTGGGCTAGAGGCTGTGCCCTCTGCAGGATCTGAGAAAGTCCAGACCTGAGATGGGACAGTGCTGCCCAGGGTGGGTGGCTGGGGCCTGACAGCAGTCCCCCAGGGAGTGATCACATCACCCGGCCTGGGTCTAGGGAGCCTGGGCTGAGACCTGCCCAGTGCCCTGAGGGTTCACCTGGAGCCCACCCCACCTGACGCCCCCACAGCCCTTGCAGGGTCTGACTTCCCAGCATGCACCTGCCTCTCCCTGCACCCCAACTGCCCACATGCCTATTCCCTGGCTTCCTCCATCCTGTGCAGCACATAGACTGTGACCATCTCTCCAGCCACTCTGGCCTTTCCTTTAACTTTGTCCTGTCAGGATCTCTGAGCAAGATCCTCCAGGTCCATCCAAACACCTGCTTTGTCCACTTTTGACTGGGCTGTTGGGTGCCACTGGGCCATCCCAGCTGTCCACAGGGCCCTCAATAACATGCATTGCACCTGTGATCTCCCAGCAGCGCTCATCACCCCCTAATGACCAAGCCCCTGCTGGCCAGACCCCACACACCAGGTCCTCCCCGACCAAACCCTCACTGATTAGACCTCCATCAGGAGGTCCCACTAACCAGGCCTCTGCTGCCAGGCCCACAGTGACCAGGACTTCACTGACCAGGACCTTACTGACAAGGCCTCACTGACCAGGTTCCACTGATCATGACCCCATTGCCTGGCCCCACAGATGAGGCCCCACTGACCAGGCCTCCAGGGAACAGGCTGCCACTGACCAGGCCCCTACTAACCAGGACTGAGGTGACCAGATGCCCCTGACCATGACCCTAGTGAGTAGACCCCAATGAACAGGCACCCACTGCTGAGATCCCTGCTGACCAGGTCACCCCATAGACCAGTGCTACAAAAGCCACAACTGACCAAGTCTTCTCTGACCAGGCCCCCATTGATTAGGTTCCACTGACCAGGCTGCCCTGACCAGGACCCCACTGACAAGGGCCTCACTGATGAGGACACGCCCACCAGGCCGTGCTGACTATGTCCCTTGTGACCAGGCCTCCAATGAATAGCACCCCTTGACCTGGTCACCAGTGACCCAGCCCATGCTGACAATGCCACCACTAAGCCCCAGTTGACCAGGTCTCCACTGACCAAGCCCCACAGCCCAAGTTTGCACTGACCAGACACCAAACAACTGGCTGCCACTAGGTCTCCACTCACTAAGACCCCACTACTAGATCCCCCTAATGAGACCCTCTCCAAAGAGACCCCTGCTGACCATGCCCCCATTAAATAGGCCTCACTGACTAGGTCAGTCCCAACTGACTAGGTCCACTGACCAGGCCCACGCTGATCAGGCCCCTCCAAACCATACCAGAAGGCCAAGCGGCAATGAGACGTTTCATATGACAGGAGTAGGAGCAAGACAGAGAGAGGAAAGAGGAGCCACATCTTGTTATAAGACCAGATCTCAGGATAACTCACTATCAGGAGATCAGCATCAAGATTAACCATTGGTGAAGGATCCGCCACCCACACCACCGCCCACTGTTTCCAGGCAGAAGCCTCCCGCAGAGGCAGAGCCTCTTGGAAAACCTCTGCTAGGGCAGTGCAGAAGGAAACTATGGGCTTGGAGCCCCCACATAGGAGGCCACCATCCTCCAGAGCCCAGATTCATAGACAAACCAATGGCTCACACCCTCAGTATGGAAAAGCTACAGGCACTCCACACCAATCCAGCCCATGAGAGCAGCCATGGAGGCTAAAGCCTGCAAAGCCACAGGTGCACTGCCCTAGTAGAGGTTTTCCATGAGCCTCTGCCTCTGCAGCAGGTTACCCCGCTTCCTGCTACCCCCTACCCTCTCACCACCCTACTGCCAACATACTCCTCCCTACCCTACCCACTCCTTTTTCTTCCACCCCAACCCCCTCCTGTCATGATTAAATCACCTCCCACCAGGCCCCACCTCCAACATTCAGGATTATAATTCACTTGAGTTTTTCTAGGGAAACACAGACAAACCATATTATTCAAACCCTGAGCCCACTGAATCTCATGTCCTTCTCACAGAGCAAAATACAATCAAGCCTTTACAAAAGTTCCCAAAAGTCTTCAATCATTCCAGCATTAATGCAAATGTAAAAAGTTCCACATCTCATCTGAGACAAGGCTACAGTCCCTTTGCCTATGAGTCCCTGAATGTAAAAGGGAGTTCTCTTCTTTCAAGGTACGGTGATGGTACAGGCATTGGGTAAGCTTTCTCAATCCAAAGGGAATAAATTTCCCGGGAAAATAACACAAATGGGACCACAGGCCCAATGCAAGTCCAAACCCAGAAGCCCAGTATCCATTCAATCTCACAGCTCCAAAATCATGAAGATAACTCACTATCACAAGGACAGCAATAAGGAGATGGTGTTTAATCATTTGTGAAGGATCCACCCCCCCCACCGCTTTTCACCCCTCACCCCCACCATAATCCCCCATTTTCCCTATGCCCCCACCTTCCAACCCCCACTCTCCACCATGATTAAATCACCTTCCACCATGCCCCACCTTTAACAATCCCGATTACAATTCCACATGAGTTTTGGCAGGGACACAGAGCTAAATTTTATTATTCTGTCCCTGACTCCTAAAATCTCATGTCCTTCTAACATTGCAAAATACAATGATGCCTTCCCTACAGTCCCCTAAAGTCTTATATCATTCCAGCATTTATACAAATGTCCAAAGCTTAAAGTGTCATCTGACACAAGGCTACAGTCCCTTAGGCTCATGAGCCTCTGAAATATAAAGCAAGTTAACTACTTCCAAAGCACAGTACTTGCACAGGCAATGGGTAAGCATTCCCAGCCAAAAGGGAGGATTTTGCCAGAAAGAACAAAGCACAGATAGGACTTACAGTCTCCAAACCCAGAAGGCCAGTCATTCAATCCTACAGCTCCAAAATCACCCTTTTTGAAACCTTGTCCCACATCCAGGGCACAGGGCTGTGAGGGCTGGGCTCCCAAGGCCTTGGGCAGCTCTGCACCTGTGGCTTTGCAGAGTTTCCACCCCACGGCTGCCCTCATGGGCTGGGCTGGTATTGAGTGCCTGTAGCTTTTCCCCACTGATGGTACAAGCTGTTGGGGGGGGGGTGGTCTATAAATCTGGGGTCTGCATGATGGTAGCCTCCAGTGCGGGGGCTCCAACCCCATATTTTCCTTTCGCACTGCTCTAGTAGAGGTTTCTTATGAGGCTCTGCCTTTTGGGGATGCTTTTGTCTGGACACCCAGGCATTTCCATACATCTTCCAAAATCTATACAGAGGCTCCCAAGCCTCTAGTCTCATGCTCTGTCCACCTAGTGGCTTAACACTATGAGGAAGTTACCAAGGCTTCTAGCTCGCACCGTCTGAAGCAGTGACACAGGCTGTATCTGTGCATCTTTCAGCCATGGCTGGAGCTGGAGCTGGAGCTGCAGGGATGCAGGCAGCTGTGTCCTGAGGCTGCACATAGAGGGAGATCATGGGATTGGCCCAGGAAACCATACTTCTCTCCTGGGCCCCAGGGCCTGTGATAGCAAGGGCTGCTGTAAATGTCTCTGAAATGCCTTCAAGGCCTTTTTCCTATTGTCTTGGCTATTAGCACTGGACTCCTTTTTATGCACATTTCTGAACCCTTCCAGAATTTTCCCCCTGAAAATCAGCTTTTCTTTTTGACCAATTGGCCAGGCTGCAAATTTTCCAAACTTTTGAGTTTTGCTTCTCATTTAATATAAAAGTTGGGACTCCTTTAATATAAGTCCCAATCAGAGGTCATTTCCTCGGTCACACATACAAGCACAGGCTGTTCGATGCAGACAGGACACATCTTGAGCTTTGCTGCCTAGAAGGTCATTCCACCAGACATGCACTAAGTCATCACCCTCAAGTTCAAAGTTTCACAGTGTGGACGGCAAGTCATCCAGGTGCCTAGGCAAGAGACCGAGGGCACGAGCTGTTCCAGTATAATAAAATATATAAAACAACAAGAGTTATACTAGATCTAGATCATAGACATGATTATCTATGAATATCATTCATCATTAGTTTGTAGCAATGACTCTTTATTCCAATATTATAATAATCCTCGCTCTATAATCATAACCTAGGAAAAGCCAGCCTATACAGAGACAGGGGCTGAGGACACATAGTGAGAAGTGACCGAAGACAAGAGTGTGAGCTTTTCTGTCATGCCCGGACAGGGCCACCAGAGGGCTCCTTGGTCTAGCGGTGACGCCAGTGTCTGGGAAGATGCCCGTTGCCAAGTGGACCGTGGTCTAGCGGTAGCATCAGTGTCAAGGAAAAACACCCACTACTTAGCAGACCAGTAAAGGGAGTCTCCCTTTCTCCGGGGGAGTTTAGAGAAGACTCTACTCCTCCACCTCTTGTGGAGGGCCTGACATCAGTCAAGCCCGCCCGCAGTTATCCGGAGGCCTAACCGTCTCCCTGTGATGCTGTGCTTCAGTGGTCACGCTCCTAGTCCGCTTTCATTTTCCACCCTGTACACCTGGCTCTGCCTTTTAGATAACAGTAGCAAAATTAGTGAAAGTACTAAAAGTCTCTAATATGCAGAAATAATGGTGTAAGCTGTCTCTCTCTCTCCCCCTCTCTCTCTGCCTCGGCTGCCAGGCAGGAAAGGGCCCCCTGTCCAGTGGACACATGACCCACGTGACCTTACCTATCATTGGAGATGGCTCACACTCATTATCCTGCCCCTTTTGCTTTGTATCCAATAAATAACAGTGCAGCCAGGCATTCAGGGCCACTACCAGTCTCCGCATCTTGGTGGTAGTGGTCCCCTGGACCCAGCTGTCTTTTCTTTTATCTCTTTGTCTTGTATCTTCATTTCTACACTTTCTCGTCTCCACATACGGGAGAAAACCCACTGACCCTGTAGGCTGAAGCCTACATCACAGATCTCCAGGGCAGGGTCGCCGTGAAGCCATGTTCTTTGCTACAGCAAATCAAAAGTACCCTTGGCTTCTGTTCCTAGTAAGTTCCTCATTTTCATCTGAGACCTTCTAAGTCTGGCCTTTACTGTCCATTTTCCTGTCAGGCTTTTGATCACAAGTATTTAACAATTCTTTACAAAGATCCAAACTTTACCTCATCTTCCTGTCTTCAAAGCCCTCCAAACTCTCCTGACCTCTGTTTGCTAGCCCCTTCTGAACTTGCTTCTGCATTATCAGCTATCTTTGTTGCAGCCTGGCAATGTGGTAAAGGAAGACAAGTCCATTTTGAGGGGGAAAATTCAAGAAGCCTTCAGATACTTGAATGAAAAGAAGCTGAGTGCTGATTGTCAAGACAACAGGGAAAAGGCCTTGAAGACATTTGATAGATCCACTTTGCAGTACTAATATTCTCTATGATCATAAAGAAAAGAGGTTTAATCGGCTCATGATTCTGCAGGACTCAGGAAGCCACCCAATCATACCAGAATATCAAGGGGCAATGAGACGAAGGAGGTGGCACACCCTATTATACAACCAGATCTCATGAGAAAAAGGAAACAGGCAGTTTTAGAAAAAAAGGAAAGGGGCAGAGATATGTGTTGACTTAAAGACTTTGAAGAAGAGATCTAGAGATCTTTCCTGACAAAATGTCAACAAAATGAAAGATATGCAGAACCATGTAGAGAAAGGCAATGACAGAAAAATGTTCATTAGAATCAGAAAACCAACTTAAGTGCTCAGTAAATAAATAGAAAAATAGCTGTGTTCAGGGCTTCAAAGACACATTCCATTTAAAAAAAATCTGTGATCAAAACATGAATGCTCATTTTACTCTTTTTAAGTTATGCATATATTTATATATATATAAAATTTATTTCTGTAAGACAGAAGTTTAATAGCATGTATACTTCATGTATACAACAGAAGGGCCCATGTAAAATGAGTAAATTTCCATGATATGTTTTATATTTAAAAGAAAAAGAGGCAGAAACAAAATACAAGCTACATATCAAGATAAATTTTGATGTTAAAGAATGACATGAATAGGTCTCCTTTAAAGAATTTGAATGCAGCAGAGAAGGATACTGCAAAAGAAAGATGACCAAAGACAGCAAAAATATCTTCAGAAATTAAAATTGAAACAAGATAATGAAGAGTGCAGTTGACATTACATGTCCAAGGCTTTGTCATTATTGTTTTCAAAATCATTAAAGAATAAATGGCCGGGTGCAGTGGCTCACACCAACTTTTTGAGACCAAGGTGAGCAGATCACAAGGTCAGGAGTTCAAGACCAGCCTGACCAACATGGTGAAGCTCCGTCTCTACTAAAAATACAAAAATTAGCCAGGTGTGGTGGCACATGCCTGTAATCCCAGCTACTCAGGAGGCTGAGGCCAGAGGAATGCTTGAACCTAGGAGGTGGAGGTTGCAGTGAGCAGAGAATGCACCATTGCACTCCAGCCTGGATGACAGACTCAGACTCTGTCTCAAAAAAAAAAAAAAAAAAAGAAGTGTAGCATTTTGGCATTCAAAAAAAATTCAGATTGTGTTGTTTCTTTTTTAATATGTTTTTAATATACATTTTTCATCCCAACCTTGCCCCAGCAGCTCAGCTGACTCCCGCCCCCATGACGCGCATGCCTATAATGTTGTGCGTTTCCAAAATACATTTTAAAATAGATTTCATTTAATTATGAAAATGCAGACATAAAATGAATTTGTATCTAGGTTTTAATCAAGTAATATTAGAGTTAAGTCAATTAATAAATGATTAAAATGTTCTACAATATGAAAACCATACCCAGATGCCTCTTCCTCTAATTCATTATTTTTCTTCCTTATTTGATCCACATTATACTCCAGTGATGATATTAACTCAAAAAAAGTTTTCTTAATTCTTCATTTTCTTCTTCAGGTTTGAAAAAGAAAGTGTTGCAATAAACATGCACACCTATGTTTATTGCAACACTTTCTTTTTCAAGCCTGAAGAAGAAAATGAAGAATTAAGAAAACTTTTTGAGTTAATATCTTATTCACAATAGCAAAGACTTGGAACCAACACAAATGTCCAACAATGATAGACTGGATTAAGAAAATGTGGCACATATACACCATGGAATACTATGTAGCCATAAAAAGTGATGAGTTCATGTCCTTTGTAGGGACATGGATGAAGCTGGAAACCATCATTCTCAGCAAACTATCGCAAGGACAAAAAACCAAACACCGCATGTTCTCACTCATAGGTGGGAATTGAACAATGAGAACACATGGACACAGGAAGGGGAACATCACACTCTGGGGACTGTTGTGGGGTGGGGGAGGGGGGAGGGATAGCATTAGGAGATATACCTAATGCTAAATGATGAGTTAATGGGTACAGCACACCAACATGGCACATGTATACATATGTAACGAACCTGCACGTCGTGCACATGTACCCTAAAACTTAAAGTATAATAATAAAAAAATTTAAAAAAAGCCTTTTATTTGGCAATAGTTTTAGATTATTCTAGGCTGCAGATAGTACAGAGAGTTCTTGTATAACCCTCACCTGGTTTCCTCTAATGTTAACATTTTACGTAACAATGGTACATTTGTTGAAATTAACATTGGTACATTACTATTAACTAAACTCCAGACTTTATTCGGAAAAAAAAAGAAAAAAAAGAAAGTATTTAAAATTATTTTTGTAAAATCTAGAGACCCTGTTCTATCTTAAAAATGCTATTTCTCATAAGTTGATGAACAATATGTATTTAGGCAGGTGTATAAAGCACATTTTATAAACCTGATGCCAATAAGGACAGATTTCAAAAATAGACACTTTTCTTAGAACAGCTAAAAATGATTTATACTTTTATCATTATCTTTTCTGAAATTTAAGCTGCCAAAAATGAGGGTTAAAAGTGGGGGTTTTTACACATAAAATACTAAGGGTTAGTAAAAAAAAAAAAAGAGTAGTTATATTTACATTTTAGTTTTTAAAGATGCTTTAGAAACATTGTCATTAATAGTTAAAGATATTCCAAGTTTTGTTAAATTACATCTTACTAAGATGATTTTTAGAAAACTCTTATCTAGTTCCCATTACATTTTTGATCCTCATCTGTCTTCAGGCTGATCTACATATTCTCTGTTAGTATTCACCCATAGATTTCAGTTTTTTCCCTTTCTCTTAATCATTTCTCTTTAAATAAAGATTTTTTCTATAACAAAAACATAACTTTTGTCTACTTTTTGTAGATTTTCTATTATCCTGCTTCTCCCCTTCCACTGGACTCTATGACACATGGTCTCATCCAGAGATCTATTTTTCATCACTTATTGTGTTTTTTATACCGCAATCTGATTTTTAAATAATTCCAATAAAAAAGTGCAAGGGTCATGAAGGACTTTATCCTGCTTTACTCAGCAGCAACTGCGAGTAGACCAAATGCTCCCTCTGCTCCTCTGAACCCACTTTGTTTCTAAATGCAGCAACCTCTGATGTTCAGTCCTATCCCTTTCTATTCCTGTTTTTTTGTTTGTTTGTTTTGAGACGGAGTCTTGCACTGTTGTCCAGGCTGGAGTGCAGTGGCGTGATCTCCGCTCATTGCAACCTCTGCCACCCAGGTTCAAGCGATTCTCCTGCCTTGGCCTCCCACGTAGCTGGGATTACAGGTGCCCACCACCATGCCTGGCTAATTTTTTGTATTTTTAGTAGAGATGGGGTTTCACCATGTTGGCCAGGTTGGTCTTGAACTCCTGACCTCATGATCTTCCCACCTCAGCCTCCCAAAGTGCTGGGATTACAGGCATGAGCCACCACGCCCAGCCACTATTCCTCTTTTAAATTCTCTCAGGACTCCTGAAATCTCAAAATTTTGACCCAGATTCCCTAATCTACATTTCCAGCTCTGACCTTCTTCTTGAGGCCTCTTCTTTCTAGTACACATATTATAGACAATATTCTCAACCGCACACTCAGACATTGCCACTTGGTGCAGGTTACTTTTGTAGATAGTGAATCATGTCTATTTTATGTTGATTCTTATCGATGTTACTGTGCATATAGTGTTATTTTCTAACCTCGAAGGGGGATCGTCTCACCCTTAGGATATTGACCAGCATACTTTGTCCTTTTTTTTTCTTTTCTTTTTTTTGAGATGGAATCACACTGTGTCATCCAGGCTGGAGTGCAGTGGCAACATCTTAGCTCACTACAACTTCCACCTCTTGGGTTCAAGTAATTCTCCTGCCTCAGCCTCCCAAGTAGCTGGGACAGAGGTGCACACCATCATTCCTGGCTAATTTTTATATTTTTAGTAGAGACAGGGTTTCACCATATTGGCCAGGCTGTTCTTGAACTCCTGACCTCAGGTAATCCACCTACCTTGCCCTCCCAAAGTGCTGGGATTACAGGCTGAGCCACCACACCCGGCCCTTTTTTTCTTTTATAATGAAAACTTTCCCATGAGAATCAGATGGTCTATTATTTGCCTTTGTTTTCTTGTGAAGAATTTCCTTTCCATAGAGATATAGCATGATGAAAGTCTTGTTCTAAAGTTTCTTTTGGGGGACACTCAATGATATCACTGGGAAGCTCCAGTCAAGTAGAGGTCTCCCTTCTTCCCAATCGAGATTCTTCAACTCAAAATGGTGCCCACCAAATGTCTTAATCCAGGTAGTCTCTTGCTGAGAAAGTAATGAAATAAGAATCTTCTGAAGAAGTTAGAGGCTATTGACTGAGATGGTTTAGAGCTGTCCCTTATTAAATGTTTTACTCCCAAGGCAGAGATCAAAGTGGCTAATAATTCTGTGCCTGATGTCTAACTCACTTCTATGGGAATCTATACAAAACGTTTTATTTATGAGACAGAGTCTCACTCTGTTACCCAGGTGGCCTGACCACTGCTCACTGCAGCCTCAATATCCTGAGCTCAAGTGACCCTCCTACCACAGCTTCCCAATGTAGCTAGGACTATAGGCATGCACCCCTATGCCTCAGATAACTGTTAATTTTTTTTTTTTTTGGTACAGGCAAGGTCTCACTTATATTGTGCTGGCTGGTCTCAAATTCCTGGGCTCAAGCACTGTTCCTGCCTCAGCCTCTCAAAGTGCTAGGATTACTGGCATGAGCCATCTCACCCAACCAGGTGTTTCATGGAATGGTTTGAGAGGCAGTATCTACACAGAAGCCAGAAGGTCTGTGTCTGAATCCCAGCTCTACCAGATACTAGCTGTGTGACTTGAGCAAATTAACTTTCTGTGTCTCTGGTTCTTTATCTATGAAATGGAGAGAATAATACCATCTACTTCACTGGGATGTTGGGAAGATTAAACCAGGGACTGACATGAAGCACTTAGGAAAGTACATGTGCATGGAGAGCTACAGATAAGATTTGCTTAGAAGCACTTAGAAGAGTACATGGCACATAGTGAGCTACCGATAATATTTGCTATTAGCATAATAATTTTTACTGTTTTTTATATCTTGACAATTGTATGTGTTAGGCAGGTGGCATTCCAATGGAAGTGGTCTCCTATAGCTGCACTGAATCATTCTTCACACTACTGAAAACGGCAGCAAATGGGGAGGGGGAGCATATGATTTATAGCTTACTTTTCTCTCTGTATGACTCAGTGGGCAACAGTCACATATGTACTACAATGTAAATAGCACCTCCTGGATAGAGTAGTACATAACCGACATGACCAGCAGAGACAGGCTGAGCCACGGAGCTGAAAACCCTGGACTCTACTGCTAAAGCAAGGCTTCCGAATCAATTTCCTCCCAGCAGCTGTTGCTGTGGCACTGCTTTCACGAGCGCTCTGCTGAGCGCTAGGATTAAGGGGCTGTGCTGTCAATCGTCAGACAAGCTGCAGCCAGAAGTGTTCAGCTGACAAACGCAGCCATCCAGGAATACAGTTCCGTCTACACAGTGAAGGAAGGCAAATTTAGATTCCTTTTCCATACTGAGAAAAACATGAGCATTGGATTGAACAATTCTCCTCTATTAGACTAATTGGTTTTCATTTCATATTTAATTGCTAAAAACACACTTAGAACAAAAGATTTACTGTGTCAGTGTCTCAAAGAAGAAATAATTGGTATGGTACATTTTGTTCTATGCTGAAAGCTGCCAAGCTAAAATATTTTCAATTTATACAAGGATAGGTGACATGCATGTCATATATTATTTTCCCTTTAATCAAATTTATGATGAGACAAAATTATCTTCCATTAAAATTAAAGCCATGTAAAATCAAGGGCTAAGTTGTTCTGCAGACTGGACAACAAGCGCTGAGTCGTAAGGTGAATGAGAGTCAGAGCAGGCAGAGAAAGCTTCATGAAGAGGAAATTGCCTGCCAGGTCTGAATGAATGAGGCTAGATGAGCAGAAACTGAGAAGGCAGGAAGGACAGCATGGGTAAAACTGGTGCTGAAATCTGCTCAATTAACTCTGAGGATAAAGTACAGTGGCAGGGAATTAAAAACATATGTCCATATAATAACCTGTAAATGAATGTTCACAGCAGCTGTTTTCATAATAGCCAGAAAGTGGAAACAACCTAAAGGTCCATCAACTGATGAATGAATGGAAAACTGGTGTAGCCGTGAAATAGACTGTTATTTGACAATAAGAAGAAATAAACTACTGATATGTGCTACAACATGGATAAAATTCTGAAAACATTATGCTAAGTGAAAGAGCCAGTTAGAAAGGACTTCATATTGTATGACCCTATTTATGTAAAATATGCAGACGACGCAAATCTTTGGAGACAAAAGCAGATGGTGGTTGCCTGCAACTGGGGTAGGTGGAGAGACATGGAGAAGGGTTGCAATCATGGCTAAGAGATGTGGGGTTGCTTTTCAGAGTGGTGAAAATGTTCTAGCATTGATTGTGGTGATGGTTACACAATGCTGTGAATACACTAACAGACACTGAGATGTACATTTTAAATGGTTGAACTGTATGACATGTGAATTATCTCTCAGTGAAACTTTTTAAAATCCAATGGTAGGATCAAGGTAATTTTCTCAACTCTCTATTTTAGAGGTACATACTCTATCAGATCTGAATATTTCTATGCCATTACAGTATATTTTAAATGAAAGGGAGATGAAGGCAATGCCTAACTTTTCAAGTAGTTTGTAAATTAATCCAAAACATGTGCATTTCAAAGAACAGTATGATGGCCTTTCTGTACAAGTTAACCTAGAATCTATGAAATGAATAGGCACAGCTTCTGTGTCCATTCATGAAAGTGAAGAAATAAGATCAACTTTCTGGAACATTCCATTAAACACTCTCCTCTGACTTAATCTGGCTTGCCTCACCAAGGCAATAAGGAAATTATCTAAAAATACTGTTTAACAGGAAAAAAGCCAATTTTCTGTGAGGAATGATGTATAATTCTCAACTTTCCCAAAAGAAAATATTGTAAAACGTATGCAATTATTTTTCAAAATGGCAGAATAAAAGCCAGAGTTTAAGAAATAAGTACATTATAAAGGTAATAAAATGGTAATAATTAATTATAATAAAAATAAAAAATCAAGCTGTCCACTGAAATTAGTATCCTAAAACAGTTTATATTATTCAACCAGCTACAGATTAACTGTCGACATGTTAAATTCCATACATATTTGACTTCCTACTTGAAATATAATTTCTTCTTTGAAGCCCATGTCTCATCCAAATTAATATGACAATGTGATGTACCTTCCAGTGGAGACTCTGACATAGGAAATTTTTTAAGATGACTGGCCAGTTGTTCTTGAGGTTACCTTACAGTCTCCTGATAAAATATTTTTGTTATTAATTTTATAAATTGCATTATTAAATTATGTTAATATTTAACTCTAACATGCATACTTTGAAAATTATTACCACACACATAGATTAGCTTTCTTTTTCTCATATGTATACATTCTCCTCTATTACTGAATTCAGTGAGGAACATAGAAGGTGTTGTCTTCCTGCCAAATTGGTATTCTCTTACATGACAGATTGATTCAGCCCACTATTCATTCATCTCAGACCCTCAACTCAACCTGAGTTCCTCACACATTCAGTCACCTGTTCAAATCCTTCCAACAGATTCCTATCTCAGAATAAAAGTAAAATTCCAACGGCCTTCAAGTCCCTAGATAACATGGCCTCTACCTCCCTCCCTGAGCTCAGCTCCTACAACTCTGTCCCATACTCACTTCATTCCCACTCTACATGAACTCTGCCACCCCTCATTAGTCTGAAAATGGGGATTCAATGTCAAACTCACAAATCACAGACACCTACAAGTATCTTTGTACTGGACAAAGTTATATCCAAATGACAGTCATTGAGACTTGAAATGTAAATTATGAGCTAATTATTAATAAAAATATTCAAAGTAAATTATAAATACCTACCAGTGGGAACATTAAATCAAATATTTTTTGCTAAAATTTACCACATTTATTCCAAATTGTGATTTTATAACAAGTAGATGTCTTTAAAATATTAAGTGGTCAGAAAAATACATAATGTGAGACTGACATATTTTCAGACTTAAGTCACATTGATATGAATCAAAATAAAGTTATGCCAACTAAAATACATAAAAGAGCCACTGAAGGAAAAGCACCACAAGACAGAGCAACACACTTCAGTTCATCTGGGAAATCTAGAATTAAGTGTTAAAGTGGCTCACTTAATTGAATCTTAATTTCAAAATACTTATTTCAGGTACAAGATATCCATTTATCTGCTTCATTATGGTCTTAAATTGTGGCAACATAAAGACATTAAATTTATTATTTCAGCAGTATAAGACTACATACCTTATGAACATTACTCTGTAGCTACTAAAATTTCATAGGTGACATAATGTGTTTACTCAAAGGAAAGCATCTGTCAGCTCTACTTTTTATTTCCTGGAAACAAGGTATGTTTCCAAGCTGATACAGTAAACATATTTTTTTTTGGTTTTTTATTAAAACAGCTTTGCTAAAATATGATTTACATACTACAGAATTTATCTGTTTTAACATACAGTTCAAAGATTTTTAGTAAATTTACCAGTCGTGCAGTCATCTTTACAATCCAGCTTTAGAACATTTTCATCACTCCAGGATGATCCCTCATGCCCATCAGCAGTCACGACCCATTTCCAGCCCCAGCCCTACAGAAACATTCATCTTCTTTCTGTCCCTATACATGTCTTTTCTGGATGTTTCATGTTAATGGAATTATACAGTATGGTAAATACATTTTCATCTATTTATTATTATATTGAACTAGATTCAACATACAGCCACAATGAAATGTTTAAATTTTCTTTCTGGAAGGTTAAATATATTTATCTTTCTTCATACTTACTTCTCCTTCTCCTTCTTCTTTTACATACTGAAACAGTTTTTCTTTTATAGAATTATATTCATTCATTAGTTTCTTATTTTTCTCTTCTAGAAGATCTTTCCATTCTCAAGACAGCCTCCTTGGATATTAATTACTATCTCTTTCTTTATCATTGCCTTCCTTATGAGCACCCTCTAGTTGTCGTTTAAGCAAGAGACTTTCACATTCTAGTTGACATAGTCTCTCCTCTACACAGTTGTGCTTTCCGGTGGATCGACTCCTTTAGCTTCCTCGTTTGGATGAATCTGCTCCATTTCCTTTATTCGATGCTGTGCTTGCCTTTGGTCCATCTGTACACTTTCTAAAGCCAATGTCTTTTCCCTGAGAGCATCTCTTGTCTCATGGAGCTTACCTTTTAAGGTATTGAACTTCATCTGAGCTTTAGAAAATTGTTCAGTAAGCAATTCATTTTTATCTTTTAGTTGAGAAACAGTAGAACTTATTTTTTTATGTACAGAAAAATTATGTGCTCTCTGTAAAACAAGTTCTAGGTCTTTCGTTTCTAAACTTTCATTGTGCTCATTTATAGCAGCAGCCAGCCTAGAATGGAAGAATTCAACTTCAGCTTCCAGTCCATCTGTGTGGCATTCTTCCTTCTCCAATTTTGAATTCAGCCTTGTATTCTCAGCTTTGAGGCCATTAAGCTGTTGACAATACTGGGACATTGTTTTTGTTATCATTTCCTCATTGAGTCTTGCGCTTTTTTCAAAGTTAGCATTTATTTCTCCAATACTCTTAATTTCCTGAATATATTCCTTTTCCTTTTTGAGACTGTCATTTTTTATTGTGTATTATTCCCGTTTGAGTGTGGCAATATCTCCCTTCAATATGCAATTTGTATATATCACATCCTTCTTTTTTCTATAACTTTGAAAATCTTAAATAAAACAAAAGAAATTTTCAGCTAGCACTCAATAAAATAACATATCATGGTTATCTCTGAAGTGAAAGAACAACCTGTACATTCATGCAATTAAAAGTTGCTGTAAGTGGATATCCAACTGGAGAAAAAGTTGAAGAAAAACCTTGAACTTTAAAGAGCATAAATTTCAAAAAGTTCAAAACTTTATTTGAAGTCAATGAATCCATAAAACTAAAAACACACACATACACACTAGAGAACTGTTAAGAATATCAGAATTGGAAAAGCCTTTCTCTGAATTACAACAAACTCAAAGCATAAAGTAAAATATTAACAAATTTGACTAAATTAAAATATTGGAAAAAGGAAATTGCATTTATACTCTGATATCTAACCCAGATACCACCCTGTAGTAAGAGCTTTACCTCCACGTGTATTTGGACAGATAAAATTTCTCAAAGTTTTAGAAGTTCTGTTTCCCTGATAATATTCTATTGTGATTTGACTCAACATTTTTAGTCAAAGAATTTCATTTACTAAATCATAAATCTAGACATTGTACTAAGCACTTCTACGTACATACATTGATGAATTTATTATCACAATTCTTAAAAAGAGAGGTTAAAAATATAAGCAAGCTGCAGGATGTTCCCAGGGCTTCTGACTCTACTTCTAGTTCTCCACCAGATCACAGTTACTTCTGTGGTGTAAATATATCAACACAAAAACAGAGAAACAAAAAGACACAGACATAAAATGTGTCTTCTGTCTTTGTCACCTGGATTCTCCATGAAATAGCCAGATTGAGAGGAGGTGACCTTGTGGGGCTTCAGAAACAGAAAAGCAGCTTTCCCTGTTCTGCACTAAGCTGTTATTTTCCCCACTGCCTTTTATCCTTATTTTTTCACTTGGATCCTGGGATATCAAAAAAGTGAAGTTGCTCACTGAAATAGAGGAACCAAAGTTTACCACAACTCAAGGAGCAGAGTGACACTGCTGAGTTGCTAGTGCAGAATCCTAGAAAATGAGATGTTCCCCAAGTTTACATTCAATCACCACAAAAGTTTATAGCTGGAAGATATACAGAATAGTTGTCTACTCTAGCCCCATTATCTACTTGATAATAGAAGTAAAACCAAGAAATATTAAATAATTCACCCAAAGCTCCTAAGGTGGCATTACCTAGCACTTCATGGCACCAAAAGGGAAGATACAATTACTTATTGCTGCATTGCATAAATTACCAGATAAATATATCAAATTAGTCAGACAAATTAAAAGTGTGACTTTGGCAAAGCAATTTAATGCCTCAGAGGATGGCAGGAGGCCTCATCTGCTTTTAAGAAAATCTCTAGATTTTTGTCTATCTTTAGAACACAATGTACAGAACTCAGCTTTCTACTATAGAGTCAAATGATAAATATTTGGCTGAGAAGTTATGCTACTTACATGATAAAATCATACATGTCAAAACTTACCATATTTTATTAAACAACATAATGTAAAAGTGTGATTCAACAGAAACATTGGAGAGTGATTTTTTTTAAATATGCAAAAGTATATGTATTTGTTTCCAAAAATATTTAAAATGGCCATTATGGAATTATAAGTTTAAACAGCTTGAGTTAGACAAATAAACTTGCATGCATGAAAGCACATTAAACAGACGTCTTTGGCTGATAATATTTGTTACAAGTCTCCAGGCTAGATACATTTTCATGTCTCTTCTCAGTCATTGTTTCCCTCCCATCGTGTTACCATTTTATCATTTAAATAAATGTAATTCATCTTTAAATGAATACAGTAAGAAGAATCTAGAGCTTATTTCTTTAGCAATTTTCTTTATGTTTAGCTGATTCAGAAGGTCACATGGTATACGGCTAAATTATTTTCCCAGCCCATGTGCCACTTGGAAGACTGATAGTGAGACTCAGGTTGACTAATGAACAAAGATTATGAGAGTGTTTTCCAGAACTGTCATTTAGATAGCCGCACTGATCTACTTAGACACATAATTATGCATTTAGATAACCACACTGTAACTAGACACATGAGATTTTCTTGAGTAGAAAACCAGAATGAATCAGATAATTTATAAAAAGAGAAGCAGCAAGTGAACCTCTTTCTTTTTATAGTGGAGCTTCCTTTCTTCAAAGCCAGGAACTCTACTTGTAACATGCCCACCTCATTCTTAAGCCTTTGCAAATCTTGCTGTAAGTCTTCTTCTAGATATGCTTTTGATGTTCTGTCACTATGGGGTGGAGAATAACTCACATTTTCTCATGCAGGTTTCATGCTTTTATAGCTATTAGCAGTGGGACTGTCTTATGTGGCTCCCTGAAACATACTTGCCAGTCATCTTCTAAGCTTTAGAAGAGCTTCTAAGTTCCATATGGCTTGTGGAACAAGTGCTTACCGGATTTTTGTTTTTGTAAGTGTCTGTAACAGCAGAAATACTGTGGCTTTCTATCTGTATCACATGCTTCATTTCTTTGGAGTAAACAAACCACAAATCAAACAGACTTTTTGGATCTCTAGACTGAGGCCAATGTCTAATGTCTAATTTCCAATTAACGGTATTTTGGTTTATATTTTTTTTGTCATTTGCATATCAAACTCTTGGTCCTCTTTCATTTCAACCATAACTACTGGGTTCCCTAATTTTTCAATTTCTGTATCATTACAACAATTCTCTTCATCTCTGAGAAACAGGCTACATGTCTGGTTAGTTATAAGTTTTACAGTCTGATTTATTTTCATTTGAATAAAGCTTAGAAGATGACTGGCAGGTGTGTTTGAGGGACCCAGAGTATAAATACAATGAAAAGACAGGTTTGTGATGTTCTCCTTCTGTTCAGGCAATGCCTGGGATACTACAGAGTTCGACACTCCAAGATGCATCTGCTTCCTTGCAGTCAGGGATATGATTCATTGGGTTAGAGGGCACTTCCTTTAATTTTGTCCCTCTTTAGAGTTACTATGTAAGAGCTCTTCCTCAGGACAAACAGTAATTTTGGATTTTTCAAAACTTTCACCAATTTTCAGTTGAACTTTCTTGTAATTAATTTTAAAGGAAGCCCTGAATATACAGATAAACACTCTTTATCACAATTCCTACTCAGTTCTGGTTCTTGAGACATTTTTTGCAGGTGCAAAAGTGGAAAATTAATTTGCTTGTTTTGTTTCTCAGATGTCTTTTCTGTTAGGGTGCATGTTTTAAAATTAACTTTATTCTGAATTAAGTATGAATAAAAAATAGAAAATAATTAAAATGTAACTGTAAAACTTAATCTATGTTTTGCTATCCCTAAGTTACTGGATTATAACTAAGAAGTAAAAAATAGTTTGCCTTGGCTTAACATAGGAGAAAAACATGAACCAGCAAGCTTAACTCTCACTGTTAGTTTGGACTAAACTTAATTCATTACGAATTAAATCTGCCAGAAATGGGCTCACAGATGACATGTAGTATTCTAAAGGCTTTCTCTCTTAAAAGGATTTTGACCTCAGGATACCATAAATAGTGAACCCCTACAGTAAATTCATATTTCTGAAGATTAACTGGAGAGTAGGCAAATGCTAAACTATTAGAAGCCAAAATGAACACCAATCAGGAAGAGAATAAAATTTTTAGATTCTACTTCAAATGCTATACTGTAATATGAGTGTTATCTAGATAGATTATCCACTTATATCCAGTTCTAATATACTCTAAGTCCCACTAGTGACAATGGATTAAAAGATTTTAATAACATTTACTATTTATACTAAAATAAGAAGGTTATTGTTTGTACCCTGATACCAAAGTCCCATTCTGGAAGTCATAATTCTCTTAATAGGCAGCTGGGTTGATTTTATGACCCCATTCTCTCCCTGAACATAGACACTGAAGGCAACCAGAGACCAAAAAACAGAAGAAGTCTTTAACCTCAGCACTGGTGACTGGCAACATAAAACTGCAGAGTTTGAACCACTAGCAACGATGACTCCTTTAACACGAGTTGAACTCAGTGGCCATCACTGTTAAATTGTTCATAATTTCTCTTGCTTAGTAATACAACTCAATTTTTGATGTTACTTTCTTTATCATGAAGAAGCTTATAAAAGTAAAAGAGCAAAGAGACTTCTGGAAATTTCTGGCCTCAATTCCAAGGGTACAGATAGCTATGAGTTACTGCAGACTGTAAGGATATTTTAAATTTTATAACTGGCTAAAATGTTTTAAAATTAAGTAAGAAATTATGATCTGTCTGTTGGATTCTAAAAGGATAGTCTAAAAGGTCACTTCTTTTGGACTATGCTGTGTTATTAAAGAAAAACCAACCAACCAACCAACCAATATTAAACCAGAAATTTAAATTGTTACATACCTCTGGCTCTTTATTTTCACTTCTTTCAAGCGTTTCTTGCTTTTCCTGTGAAGCCACTTTTAAGTCGTGTTCTGCAGACAAATCCATATGTTTAGTTAAAATGAATGACTTAGAACACTTAGATAAAGACTATAATCTTTATAAAAATGGATACAAAATAACATATACTTTTATTTTATAAATGGAGAGTTTAAATGAAGCTTAATGTTTACTGGAATATTTACATTTTAAAGAAATACTTCTAATTATCTAAAACCTCAACAAACCACTTAAGGAGACACTAGATATCAGCAGGTCCAAGCCATGCAAAAGTCTCAGGGTCACCCACAAATTATTCCACGCAAAATAAATAAGCAAAACTGCTGGAAACAAAGTAAAATTTAAAAATATATTAAAAACATATAAAGTAATACTTTATTCTCTACTTCATAATAGTATCTTTTCAACAACATGCTAAGTGAGTTGTTATTTACTAATAATTTGCAAAATTTTGTTACCATTATACCTTTATTAGTGTATATCCTGATTTTTACATCTGAAATGTTTTCCTCTACTATTCTGACAAATTTATTTTCGTGTTTTAAGACTCTGAATGTAGGCTGGGCACAGTAGCTCACACCTGTAATCCCAGCACTTTGGAAGGCCCAGGAAGGAGAATTGCTCCAAGCCAAGAGTTTAAGAGCAGCCTGGAGACCATAGTGAAGCCCTGACTCTACAGAAAATTTGCCAGGCATGGTGGTGTGTGCCTGTAGTCCCAGCTACTCAAGAGGTTGAGGTGAGAGGATCCCTTAAGCCCAGGAGTTTGAGTTTGCAGTGAATCTCGATCATGCCATTGCACTCCACCCTGGGTGACAGAGTAAGAACTTGTTTCTAAAAACAGAAAAAGAAAAAAGAAAACATGACTCAGAATGCTATGTGAAGTCCTCCTTGAATCTGGCTCTCTTTCTCCACATACACAGGCGTCTCCTTCCTTGGGGCTCCCTTAGTACTTTGTCAAGTTTTCTAGTGTCACTCCACCATCTGAACTGCACATCATGTCTTTGCATGTCTATCCCCTTTGCTGCTAGACTGTAGCAATCATCTTCATATAAACAGTCTTGCTTTTACTAGATATTCATGGAGTTCCTGCTAACTGGTAGGCACTGGGGTTTAAAGAACGGGAATAAAAGCCATCGGGGATGGCTTTTCTAGAGACCATGCCTGAGCTGAGACTTAGACAGAGAGGCTCAACAGATTAAAGGAGGCAGAGGGCAGGAAAGGTAGAACATGCCAGGCAGCAGCAAGAGAGGGAGAGAAGCCTCCCAGAGTATATTTGTCTACATGAGAGGGATGGTGATGGGGGCATTACCAGCAGCTCAGTAATGCCAGAAAAAAGAGCAGACAGAGAAGGGGCTGCAGATGGAGATTTGGGCAGAAGCCAGTTTCTGAAAGCCTTATATAAACCAACTATTATTGTCATTTCTTAAATTTTTTAAAAAGCAAAATAAATTTAAAAAGCATAATTCCAAGAAAAAGACCAACACTTTATTTTATCTTTTCTTATTTGACTTTATTTTTATCAGAGATGGGGTCTCACTCTGCCACTCAGGCTACAGTGTAATGTTGCTATCATAGCTAGCTGCAGCCTCAAACTTCTAGGCTCAAGCAGTTCTCCTGCTTCAGCCTCCCAAGTAGCTGGGATTACAGGTGCAGAACACCACACCCAGCAACATTAAAAAAAAATAGACATGGGGTCTCGCTATGTTGCCCAGGCTACTGGACCTCCTGGCCTCAAGGGATCCTTCTGTCTCAGCCTCTAACACTGCTGGGATTACAGGCAGGAGCCACCATTCCCGGCAACACCAATATTTTCAAATGAATAAACTGGAGCTCCATCATTTTATTGTATCATGGATGGGTGAAAACCTTGTAATAAGACATATGTACTCCATGGATTTGTGACAAGGAAACTATAGCATTAATTATGGCTGAAGCTTCCCTTGTCTCCCAGTCGCTTTACATGGTTAAGAGTAGACACACATAAGTGTCTTACCTTTTGCACCTTCTTCTCCTTTTTACAAATTTGCAGGCTTCACAGCTGCTGTTTCTGTCAAACGTGCAAGTTGTTAGATATTCCTTCTGCAAAACATCACCCCTCTGCCTCCTTACATGGCAAAGTTTCACTCACTCTGCACGCTTACCCTAAATCCCATCCATGTTTCAGAAGCTTGTGCTCATCACCACAAATTTAAAGGTGGATGGCATCTCACGAACATAATAAATACCTAGTAAATAATAACTACACGCTCCCAGGTGACATCTGTCCTCCATCAATCCTCTACATAAGGGGTCAGTACACTGCAGACCACAGGCCAAATCCTGCCTACCATATGATTTTTCTCAATAAAGTTTTATGAGAGTACAGTTGGGCCTACTCACTGACATGCTACCTGTGACTGCTTTCACACACAATGGCAGGGTTGAGTAGCTACAACACAGACCACATGGCCTTCTGCTGCTTAAATCTTTCTTGAAAAGAGACAGAGAGAGACCACATGGTCTAAAATATTTCCTACTTGGCCCTTTACAGAAAAAGCATGCCAATCCTTGAACAGAATGCCCTAATTCTCAAATCTAATCTAATGCCTCCCCGGCTCACCATTTTCCAATGAATTTCTAGACCAAACACTGCTGGCTCCCTATCCAAGAGCAGTTCCTTATTGTTTCTTGCTGGAGAAACACAAATCTATTTGGATATTTATTATCCCAATACCCCTCCCCAGCTTCAAAAGAGAAATGATTATTCTAAGCTAATCACATTTGCTTTCCCAGTGCCTGGTTTAGGAATGAGCATGTGGTGTGACCCAGCCAATAAAATATTACAAAAAGGGCCAGGCACGGTGGCTCATGCCTGTAATCCCAGCACTTTGGGAGGCTGAGGTGGGCAGATCACAACATCAAGAGCTCAAGACCATCCTGGTCAACATGGTGAAACCCCATCTCTACTAAAAATACAAAAATTAGCTGGGTGTGGTGGCACGCACCTGTAGTCCCAGCTACTTGGGAGGTTGAGCCAGGAGAATCGCTTGAACCAGGGAGGTGGAGGGTGCAGTGGGCCAAGATCATGCCATTGCACTCCAGCCTGGTGACAGAGCGAGACTCTGTCTCCAAAAAAAAAAAAAAAATTACAAAAAGTCCCCTGCATACTTCTGGGTTTTCTCCCAATTTAACAGACACATGTGAAGAAAAGCAGCCCTTGTGAGAACATGATGTTTGGAGCTGTTGCTAAGTAGCCAACCGTGAAAGGGGAAATGAACAAGATACTGCCAACATTGTAGCTGAAAGAGGAACAAGTGGGACCCAATTATATCACTGGACAATCAAAAGAAGTCTGGTTCTTATGGTTTTGGCCACGGTTAGTTAGGTCTTCTAGTATTTGCAGCCAAAAGCATTCTACCTGAGAAGTTTCCCCTGGCCTACAGGATAAGATCTACTCATCTCTATACTATTAAAAGTCTTTTATTAAACTTGTTTCTAGACACAGGTCAAACAACAACAACAAAGTCTTTGCTAAGCTTGCCTTCACTGGCACATACTGAACATAATAAATAATAACTATAAGCTATTTCCACCTCATTACCAACCACTCCTATACACTTTTTTTGCACTAGTAAATTTGAACTGCTCACAAATGCTACAAAGCTCACTCAGGTGTCATACATTTTTAAATTGCTCCTCCTTTTCTAAAACTTTCGTTCTTCGTGGCTGCTGCTTCTGTCAAACATGCAACTTGTTAGATATTCCTTCTGCCAAGCATCATCCCTCTGCCTCCTTATTGGCAAAGTTCCACTCACTCTGCATGCTTACCCTAAATCTGACCCAGATTTTAGAAGCTTGCATTCATCACCACAAATGTAAAAGTGCCTGGCACATACTGAACATAACGCATACATAATAAATTATAACAATAAGCTCCCAGATGACATTGGACACACAGTAAGCACTACATAAGGTAGTAAATAAAATAAATGACAATGGTATTCACAGTCTCCTAAGTGTATTTTTAAAATGTATTTTGTAACATTGGAAAAATGCTTAGTCCACTAAAGACACATGGTAGTTATTTTTTAAGTGGAAAAATGTATGAATGAATTAAAATATTTTTTCTTAAAAATTCTGGTTAAAAAACACAAAAATTAAATAGTTATCTGTATTCTATTATGAACACCTTAAAGACAAAAACTATTCAATTCCATCTTTGTCTGCCGCAATTTGCCAAACCTAACTTATAGAAGTAGTTTGATAAATATGTACTAAATTAATGGTGTCTTTATACAGTTTAGATTGTACAATGCATTAGGTGTTATATTTTTGTTACTGTGAACCATTTTTATAATTTTATTATAATTTTTTGAGCCTAGAGTTTGGCTAATGGAATATTTATTAAGATCGTCTTTTGCCTAACGGTAACAGAGTATTTTTTTTTTTTTGAGATGGAGTCATGAGTCTTGCTCTGTCACCCAGGCTGGAGTGCAGTGGCACAATCTTAGCTCACTGCAATCTCCACCTCCTGGGTTCAAGCAATTCTCTTGGCTTAGCCTCCCAACTAGTTGGGATTACAGGTACCTGCCCTCATGCCTGGCTAATTTTTGTATTTTTAGTAAAGATGGAGTTTCACAATGTTGGTTAGGCTGGTCTCAAACTCCTGACCTCAAGTGATATACCTGCCTCAGCCTCCCAAAGTGCTAGGATTACAGGCATGAGCCACCATGCCCAGCCTGGTAACAGAGTCTCTTGTTCCAACAAAATTAATATTATTATGATAATTGTCCAGCACATTTTTAAAAACAGCTTGTTCTAAGAAGTGAATATATCTCATGAGGTTCCAACCTATGGAGAATGAGGAAAAAAATAGACCTTGTTTGTAGAAGAATATGTAACATAACTTCTGCTTCTTGTAAAGGAATTACTTTCCCATCTTCTGCATTCAATAGGTATCTTCAAAAATAATCTCCTATTTGTATGGGTGCACACTGGCTCAGTTTTATGGTCCTTATTGCCATTTGTTTATGGTATCAGAAAGGGATTTTTGAGTTCCCAGTTCTAAAGATAGTTACTTTCTTAGTGACACAAATTCCTGTGTAATACAGTTGACCCTTGAACAACAAGAGTTTGAACTGCAGGGGCCCACTTATATGTAGATTTTTCTTCTGCCTCTGCAACCCAGAGACAGCAAAACCAACCTTTTTTCTTCTTCCTCAGCCTAATCAACCTGAAGATGATGAAGATGAAGACCTTTGGGAGGACTCACTTCTGCTTTATGAATAGTAAGTACGTTTTTTCTTTTCTATGATTTTCTTTATAACAGCTTCATTCCTCTAGCTTACTTTATTGTACAAACATAGTATATAACAATGCAGCACATACCAAATATGCGTTCATGGACTGCTTGTGTTATCAGCAAGGCTTCCAGTCAATGGTAGGCTATTAGCTAAGTTTGGAAGGAGTCAAAGTTATACTCAGATTTTCAACTGCACAGGGATCAGAGCCCCTAACCACCACATTATTCAAGAATCAACTATAATTAATATTTATTTACTAAATACAAACCATTTATTATAAAAATTAAATAGAAGATCCATTTGCATCACAAGTCCAATTTGTAATAACGTGATTATAGAGGAAAATACAACATACTAACTTAAAAATCTAATTTCTTATTTATATTAATACAAAAATATCACGTCGAATTTCAGGGAACATAAGTAGGTAAATGCATTGTTTTCAGACAATACTGTGAGATTATGAATTAGCTACAACTAACTTCTTAACTCTGAATTCTAAACTAAATAAATTAAATTTAAAAAATTTATATACATATATATTTTAAACTGCTCTTTTATGATTAAAACTATGTAATCTTACTTTTTTTTTTTTTTGGAGATAGAGTCTTGTTTTTTTTATCCAGGCTGGAGTACAGTGGTGCGATCTCAGCTCACTGCAACCTCCACCTCCTGGGTTCAAGTGATTCTCCTTCCTCAGCCTCCTGAGTAGCTGGGATTACAGGTGCCTGCCACCACGCCCAGCTAATTTTTGTATTTTTAGTAGAGATGGGTTTTGCCATGTTAGCCAGGCTGGTCTCAAACTCCTGACCTCAGGTGATCCACCTGCCTTGGCCTCCCAAAGTGCTGGGATTACAGGCATGACCCATCATGCCTAGCCTGTAATCTTACTTTTTAAAATCAATAAGACCACCGAGAGAAATGAGAAATTTACTAAAGGAAGTCCTACCTTAATTGTCATTTTGAAGATGATTTTAAAGTACTTATTTTTATGTTCCAAAATTTGTTGTTGAATGCTATGCATAATAAATGTAATAAAATTACTATTTTAATAGTGACATGAAAAATATTTACCAACTATGTTAAATTCTTAAAGCATTTCAGACAATATCAGAGCTAATATCAGAACTCTAATGTCCTATACACTTTAAAATTTTAAGCTCTATAAACTTACTAAGCTTCTAATTAAAGAAGAAAAACATGAAGTACTCATAAACTGAGAGAAGCATAGCTCAGTAAATTAATTCTAGTTAGCTTAACATCCTGGAAAATGTCCTGCACTCACAATAAGTCCTCACTTTGTAACCAATAGGTATTTTGTTTTCAGTCCAGTTGCTTCTCTTAGGCTCCATGGCTTTTTCTAAAAAATAAGGATTTTACTACCTTACTTCACTAGGCTGTTAGGAGGATGTAATGAGATAACATGTTTAAATATTCAGAGAAATAGTAAAGCAATGGAATAATTTATCTTGAAATGTATTGCTGAAACAATTTTGGAATCTCAAAACCTGATGGGTGTTTTTTCATAGGTTCTAATATTTGAATGTCACAGTTTTCAGAAAATGTTATTAAGTGCTAATTTTGGTTATTAATTCTATTCATTGTGGCTTGTAGTTCAGAGCATTTTAGCTAATTCATAACTTGTAACTAAATTTATATATAAATATATTATTATCTCATTAAAATAGATTACCTAATTGTTCCCTATTACTGAGCTCATCAATCACACCAAGGGCAGAAAACTAATAAATATCAAAACCTGGCTTGGACAAGTACCATTCCTTCTCTACCTCCTCAAACTCGGAGCCAGCAGGTCTGTGTTAGAGGCTGCATCTTCTTGGTCCTCTCCAACTGACATACAAGACAAAACCTGCTTGTCTTGTTTTTCAGTTCCATGAAAGAGATGCAAGTTGACGTTTCCTCATTTCCAAGTCATGGACTAACAACATGTTTGCATGTAACATCCCATATGTTACTCAGCGCTGTTCTCATTTCACAGATCACCTTACGTGAATACTTTTATCATAACAGTAACAACAATTTCAATATTGGATTTCCTGTTTTGGTCTGACTTGCACTGTTTCCTTGGAGCTAGTTAACAAATAGTCAAATGACCTTCTGGGGACTGTGCAAAATGTGGAATGCTTGCTGAATTTGTGTGCCATCCTTAGGCAGCAGCGATGCTTATCTGCTCTGTGTTGATCCAATCTTAGAATATACGCTGCTGAAACAAGTATAAAGCCCTGTTTTATACATGGATACTCATGAGTCATGGATGAGGCTTAGCTCTGTTAAATCCAAATTACCTAGTTTATATATGATAATTCTATTGAATGACTTCCTGTGAGGTAGAATTTTTAAATATTTTAAAAACTTGAGGTAGAGATGCAAGTAGCCTGAGAGATTTTTGTTGTTATGGAAACACATTACTTGAGGGGCCAACTGCAAGTTGGTGCCCACTACTCTATTGCAGGATAATGTGGAACCTTCTGCTATCTAACAAAAGCTGCTACACAGGACATAAAAAAGCCTCAAGGTACAGATGTGATAACAAAAGGGAAAGGGACCTCTGATCTCTTCCTGCCACATTATTTGAATGTCCCTGACTGCTGAAGACAATCCCAACTAACATTTGCTAGAGAAAAGATGAATACAGGTCTCAAAGGATAACGTACCATCAAGGTCTAGGCTAAGCCTAGCTAAGAGGTGGGCAACAAATAAGGTTTTTAGTGTTAGGGGAGGGTCAATTTACTCACTATGTGTGTGGGTAAAGCCAGGAGGCCTCACTGCCAGAGCAGTGTGCTGGGAACAATGGCTGAGCATACGTACATGAATTAAAAAACACTGTAGCTGTGAACTCTGTGTGTGAGTCACCACGAAGAGTGAGGGGTCTGAATCAGGAAAGGCATCCTGGTGGCAAAGGTCAGTCATTACCAGATTGCAGGACCAGTTACAATGGCAGCAATACAAGTGAATCAATGGAAACAGAATATTTAGAATGGCCTTTTCCCCCTATCTTCTGACTTGTAAAGCAAGATTGTCTTCCTTGGACTTAGGGAACCCCTTAGCTTTTTGAAAAATTCAAAGGATGAAGGCATAGGAGATAGCCCCAGGGGACAATCCAAGACTTTCTGCTAAACTGGACATTTCAAGACCCAATAACTAATTAGAAAAGTCAGGCCAGGCATGGTGTCTAGCAGTTTGGGAGGTTGAGGCAGGAGAATCAGTTGAGCTCAGGAATGTGGGCAACATAGTGAGACCTTGTCTAAAAAAAAAAAAAAAAAAAGAGAAAGAAAGAAAAACAAGTAAAAATGTGACGCTATTTATATCTCACATATAAGGTTATATATAAGGTTATACTTGGAATAAAATGAACACTGAGATCCCTAGTGATAAAGGTCTTTAAAAGTCCTGAAAGAATCTTGCACTCATTGCTACTTCTAACTAGTCTAGCTTTCTGTGTGATTTCTGGCTAAAAAGTGGACTATCATCAACAGCATGTGCACTTGCCTGGTTCTTCACTAAAAATGCCACCATTTACTGTCTCTTACAAATTACAGCAAGCGAAAGTGGTGTATTTCCCTCCTGTAAGAAAGCAAAAACAATGTACAATTCACAAAATTACATATTTCTCAATTGAACTAAAAATCTCCTATACGATGCTATGAACTTAAACTTACAATATAGCAAGTAAATGTGAAGCAGTCCCTTCCTTTTCACTCCTCTGTGCTTTCCCACACACTGCCTTGCAAACACCCCTCCTCTCCCTCCCCACGTTAACTTTGATCATCTCCAAAACTGACTTTATTTACCAGTCCTGAAAATCCTTGCTTCTATCACAGCATTTAGCACAATATGTTGTAATTATTTCACTGTTTCCCACTGAAACCAAGAGTTTCATGAGGGCAAGGGCTGTGTCCTTTTTCTCTACAACCCTAAAACCTAATACATAGTAGCAAATGCTTTAGGTTTTTAAAATAAATTAATGATGAAAATTATTATCTTTAGAGCAGTGTTTCTTAAACTATGTTCCAAGGAATATTTGTTTTACCAGAAGAACTGTACCCCAACAGAAAGATGCCATGATCACCTGCATTTGAGAAGTATTACAAAACTGTATTATATGGCCAACAATCAAGAAATCCCTTCAACTTTGCCTAATTCCAATTTGACAATACTTTTTGTGGCAAACGTTAACATTTTAAGAACTAGAGTTTCAGGGATACAGTTGCCAGAACTTCCCAGTTCAGGTGGAGGTTTCCTCTGGGTGGTACAAACTTGCTTGATTTACTTCTACAAATAGTGTCAGGATCCAATGTCAATGTCAGGCACTCCTGATCCAAATGGGTCACTAAGGAAATGAGCTCTTAATTGAGACAGACTGGCTTCAAATGCACTTATTTTCATTATTATTAAATAGTCCATGGGATTTCTCCTAATACAAGAGGATAGATTTTTATCTTAACTGTTAGAAAGCTCAGTATATTCTGTGTAAGAGAGACAGGTTAAAAGTGTTTGAAAGTAAATATTAAAAAAGCAAAGCTCAGTAAGAAATGTTATTCTCAATTATAATGATAATCCTGGGATGCTAATGCAACTTTACTTTTTAAATCCATTTGTATTGGTTTCCATTCAAATTGCTATTTAACATTTTTTTTTTTACTTTAGGCAAAATGTAAATCAGACAATGGCTTATCAATAAAAGTTTTAATATTGATGTATATGGCTTATTTCTAGCATAATAAAAGCCAATAAGTCACTTGCATTTTTAAGGGACATTGTTGAGAAGCATGATATAATGTCTGCAATATTCATAAACTAGCCAACTCTCACCAGGAATAACCTAAAAAGGCTTCCAGGCATTCTTATGAGCAGATGACTATTTGTGGTATACATATAAAAAAGAGCTAAAAAAAACTTTTGAATTCTAAAATTGAACCCCATAATTGAGGGATTTATAAACTATAGACTATATATTATAAACCAATATACACTGTCTTGAAAATCTTGAAATCTTTATGAAAATATACTATAAAACAGGAGTTGTAAACTCAAATACTTATAAGGATGAGGAGGTTACCTAAGTAAGTGAAGTACTCAGGTGGGCACAGCAGCAAACTGGAGAATATGTGCCTCCTACACAGGGCAACCTCTGCACAGCAGACCAAGCAGTGATGCGGTTCCGGGGACACCAGATTTGATTCTTAAGACAGGCCTGAGGTCCAGATTTCTGCATGAGTCTACTAAATTTTACATGCTAACTCAATTTAAAGAGGCAAATGAACAAATCTATGTGCCATAGTTAGACTATAGCCCTTGTGTATTTATAGTTTCCATGAATGTGTACTAAATGATTTTGTATAAACCAAGTATTTGCATGTGAAACTTTTTCTGTCTCTAGTATCATGTGTTTTATATAAAAATCAGCCCCAATATATATATAATAAAAATAAAAATTGCTGTTAAGACTCATAATACCCACCTGAAGAATTTTCCCAAAATTTATTCATTTGAAATCTGTTTGTATATTATTTTCCCAGATTGTTAACCAAATAGATAATTAGCTCATAAGACTGCTGAAACTAACTTATTAAAAGAATTCCTATAGTATTCTCACTGACTTCATGGATTTAGTGTTTAAAACTGACATCCTGATTGTGCCAAAGCTCTATAAACTTAACAGACATACTGAGATAGTCCATAATACAACTTCAACTGAAAAAAAAAAGGTTCAGGATTTGCTACTAATCTAATTGAGAAAATTTCACTTGTAATGAACATTTGTTGACACATAATCACTTGAAGGGTGACAAAGGAACATGAAATTGTGAAAGGGTCAGCCTTTACCTATTGAAAGATTACCCACAAGCAAATTGCTAAAGGCTCTCTGAATGGCAGTGAATGATTCCTGGTGGGAAGGAAAAGGTGTATTTCTGTAAGCTGAGATATATTGCCAACAATATTTCCTTTTACTTTCCAGTCACAAATGTAGAGAAAGATAAGTCAGGCTAACATTATTGGAAAGGAGAACTTTGAAGAAAGTAGCACCTATCAAATGCCAACTCTTTTAGAGATTTCTTATGTTTTTGAGACACGGGAATTTAAATACTGCACTTACCTATTCTGTGGTTCTTAATCAGGAGTGTATTCAAACCCTGAGGTGTTTTTTTTTTTTCTGTTGTTGTTGTAAGAGACAAGAGTCTTACTATGTTTCTCAGGCTGGACCCAAACTCCTAGGCTCAAACAATCCTCCCACCTCAGCCTCCTGAGTAGCTGGGACTACAGAAACAAACCACTGTGTGTGGCTTCAAGAAAATATTTTTAACCATACCTGTTCAGACCTTATTAGCTCGGTTACATCAAAATCTTCAGGGGAAAGCCTACATTTGTACACTTTTAACAAAATTCCCCCAGGTCACTATAATGCACAATTCTAGCTGAGAATTACTGCAGAGAATTACTACTGCTGAGAATTACTACAATCACTTCACTTTCATCACTGACCCACACCACCAATATCCTTTATCAGCTTGGGATGTGGCCAAAAAGAGAAAAGAGTATGAGAGAGTTATTTATTAACACTCCAGTTAATTTTCCTGGGTATGGGTAGAACAGGGACAAGTAAACTCAAAATCCCACTTGATTTTGCTATTTATAAGCTCCTTATCTCCCACCTTCCCACCAAGACATTCTAGATTTGAGAGGAGTTTGGACTCTTAACTAAGTGGCTGTTTTTGCCAGGATGGGTAATAAGTCAGTCACTAATTCGTTCGATCATTTGCTGAAGTGTTTCTCACTTCATCACCAGCTATTCACAGCCAATCTGGTTTCCTCAGAGTCCTCTAAAAATTAATCTTTAAGCAAGTTTCAATCACTTTGTTTACCAAACCAAAAATAATTACCCCAAAGCTGAAGAGCACTTTGTCTCAATATATTCAAACTGGAAAAACAACAAACTAAAAAACAAAACCTCTTATTGGCATTTTTCCTCATTACCTAATTTCCAAGTGACCTACATGTTTTTGATTGCTCTCCTTTTCCTTCCCCATTTTTCCCTCTTAAACTTTGCCACTGAAAGGCACATTTTTTTTTTTTGAGAAAACTGTCAGCAGCAGCAAGATTTCCATTTATTGCAAGTTGCTTCAGTTTTGTTTTGAGTTTTAAGATAAAGCCTATTTCCAGGGTAAATTCTTTTCCTGTGTCTGCGTGTGTGTGTGTGTGTGTGTGTGTGTGTGTGTGTGTTTTACATAATTAGAAAAAAAATACACCTGGGGTAGGAAACAAATACTTGAAGAAGTTTTACCTTAACAAATTCACAAATACTTCCCATAAGTGCACTAAACAAGCTGTGCCCTCTAATGCTTCTTTAAAAGTATCAATATTTAAAGTAAAATCTGAGACAATTAAGCTATTTCAAAATATTTTCATTCAGGAATGCCTGATCATCCAAATATGAAAAATTGACTCTTACCTATGTCAATGTTAAAACAAATATTTTGAAAAGAAAGTTGATTGATCTATACCTTGTTTAGTGCTTCAGTATTTGCATGGTGGGAAAGCAGGTTTCCTGCCAGTGAAGTCCCCTTATCATACACAGCATCATGAAGAGCAGTGTTGCCGTAGACATCCTCAATGTTTACCACCATGAAGAGCAATGTTGCTGTAGACATCCTTAATGTTTGGATTGGTGCCATGTTCCAGCAGAATAATGGAACACGTCTCTTCCTGGCAATATACAGCCTATCACTGTTAGATGAAAACTTAGACTATAAATTCTAAGAATTCAAAATACGTATTCCACAGGTTTCACCAACTAGTTATATTTAAATGAGATAAATTCATTTTAATTCTATGTATTTAGTGAAATCCTTTTCGTGCTGAGAGAGTTGGCTACTGTATACCTTCATTAAAGGCATCCTGTTTAGTCTGTCACAGATGTCGATCTGGCATTTTCTGCTCAGCAAGAGAGTGACCACTTCCACACGGCCATGGGCACAGGCCAAATGTAGAACAGTCCTAGGAGAGCGAGAGGAGTTTTCAGGAAATTGTAGTGCAGTATCTCAAAACCTACAATAGTTCATGTAATTGTAAACATTGAAGAGCATTCCTCTGCCTTCAAAACAAATAATTTTCTTTTGAAGAAAGTACATTTATTAGCTCTTACTGCTCACCCCCTTAATGAAATAGCAGCCTATTTGGACAGAATGAGCTTGTTGTTTGGATTCAGTTCAGCCGGGGCTTGAGTTCTACTTTGAACTCAGTCACATACCAGGTATTGCTTAGCCTTTCTGTGCCTCATTTTCCTCATTAATAAAATAAAGATGACAATAGCAGCTAGTTCACAGGACACCATTGTGATGCTTAAATGGGAATCTATGTAAAGTATTTAGAACCATTTCTAGAACAAGCAACAACTCAATAATTGTTAGATTGTTGGTTTTTTTTTTTGAGACAGGGTCTTGCTCTGTTGCCCAGGCTGGAGTGTAATGGTGTATTACATATATTTCATATATTAATGGTGTATTACATATATTTCATATATTGCCTCACTGCAGCCTGGAACTCCTAGGCTCAAGTGATCCTCCTGCCTCAGCCTCCTGAGTAGCTGGGACCACAAGAGTACACCAGCATGCTCAGCTAATTATAAAAAAAAACTTGTAGGAGGAATCTTGCTTTGTTGCCCAGGCTGGTCTCAAACTCCTGGCATCAAGGGAACCTCCCATACTTCTATATCTATTGTCACTTTCAGTGGTCACATATTATTCCATCCTATGGATGCAACTGAAACTTATTTATAGGACACATTCTGAGGGTTCTTTTTAACATAAATGCTGAGAAAAACAAAGTACATGTATCTCTATTTTCTAAAAGTATTTTAATACAATGGAATTGATAGGTAAATGGCATATACATTTTTAAAATGTGGTAATTACCACCAAATTATCTATTTGAAAAGTCATCAGCAACTTAAACTGTAAGCAGCAGTATAAGTACCACTGCTGTTTATTCTCACAAACATTGTGGATAGAAAAGAGTCTCATTCCTCTTTTAACTTAAATTCTTTTACGAGAAACACTAAGGATTTTTTCCTATGTACATACATAACTTGTGGATCTGCAAAAAAGTACTTTGCTCACTTTTAGTGTTCTTTTCTTGTGGATTTGATTTGAAAGAATTCCCTATAAAATAAAGATGTGCTTTTTATCTGTATATAAATAACTGATATATATAACATTATATCAGTATTATATACAATTTTTTATATGTATAATCAGTTATATAATATATATAATAAAAAGTAAATTCCCTGTAGGATGAAGATACACTTTTCATCTGAATCTCTCTCTATATATATATTAGTAAAAACATATACATAGTAAATATTTTTCAAGTATGTTATCGTTTGTTAATTTTTTTCTTATACACAGGGGGGTTTTAATTTTTTTTTTTTTTGAGACAGAGTCTCACTCTGTCACCCAGGCTGGAGTGCAGTGGTGCGATCTCGGCTCACTGCAACCTCCACCTCCCAGGTTCAAGTGATTCTCCTGCCTCAGCCTCCCGACTAGCTGGGACTACAGGCGCGTGCCACCATGCCAGGTTCATTTTTTGTATTTTTAGTAGAGATGGGGTTTCACTGTGTTAGCCAGGATGGTCTCGATCTCCTGACCTCATGATCCGCCCACCTCAGCCTCCCAAAGTGCTGGGACTACAGGCGTGAGGTACTGCGCCTGGCCTGGGGGTTTTAATTTTTAGTTTGCTAAATCAACCTTCAGAATGCCTTAGGAAGGCCTATGGCCATGTAAAATGTACCTGTATAAATAAGCATTTGTGTTTTCTTCTGGTACTTTTCTCATTTTGCATATGTAAAAATTTCAATCTGTATTCCATCAGGAACTCATTTTTGTGACATAAAATTTCATTAGTTTTCTTCAAAGAGCAGGCATTTTATTAACAACTCAACCCTTCCTACTCATCTGAAATGTTACCATTATCAGTCCTTACATCTATATCTTACATATATTTCAGTGTTTCTGGGTTTCCATTCTGTTCCATGTATTTATGTCTTTTCAGCTGTTAGTAAATAATTGCGGGAATTAATAGCACATTTTGATATCTAGAGGAGCAAGTCTTTTTTTCACTCCGTTATAAAAATGTTTAAATGTCATCACAATAGTAAGACAGCAGATGTAGTGCAAAAATGATAAATCCTTGATATTTTCATTCGGTTTATGTAAAACTGATAAACATGGAAAGAGCTCATGTTTTGAGAAAACTGAGTCTTCCCATTCAAGGAACCCACCTCCCGCTTCCAAGTGTCCCTCTAAGAAGCTCCAGTAAAGAACCTAGCTACCTGGGTGGATTCGGATGTAAAACCGACACAGGCTTTTATCTGAGAACTTTCCGCCTATTGAACGTGACTCACAGTATTTTTGACATGGGAATGAGTTCTCATTAAGCACCTCCATGACCCCACGTTTTAAACGTGTATATGCTTAACTTTGTGAGTTAAATCACTCAACTTCTCCACCAAGTGCTCCAGGCGGGGAATTGCCAGCGATGGAAAGCGGCTGAGGCTCCGTTTGGCTCCGCTGCTCTGAGGGTGCCCAGCGCCCTCCAAGGCCCCCGTCCCAGGGGCTGCGGGGCTGCGGGGCTGCGGGGAAGCCGGGCCCGGGGACCCCCTCCCACCCCGGCTGGGCCCCCGCTACCTGTCCTGGGCATCCACGTCCCGGCGCCTGCGCGCCAGGCGGCGCTCCACCTCCGCGGCGTCGCCCTTGAGGGCCGCCCTGTGGATCTTCCGCAGTTCCGCGTCCCTGGTGTGGTACCCGGGACCCGGGTGCTCGTGGTCGATGGAGCCCAGGACCGCCTGGCCCAGGCGTCTCCCGAAGCTGAAGAGCTTCCTCATGGGGCGACTTCTCCTCAGACGCTCACCACCGGCTCCTGAGCCCCGCGGCTCCTCGTGGCCTTTCCACTAACCCTAACCCCAAACCCGAGATGTAGCTCAGAATCCGCGACCCAGCCGGGTCCACCACAGCCTTCAGCAGCGACACTCGCGGCCTCTGACCTCTCAGCCCGCGAAGCCGTTAGGCGCGCGCCTGCAGCTCAGCGCCCGCGCGGACTCCGGAAGCCGCTCCCAAGCCCGGGCTGCTGACAGGGGGCGGCTGCGGCTCGGGCGCAGGCGCCGCTGGCTTGCGGATTCTCCTGGGCTCGCCCGGGACGTCCCGTAGTCGCAGGCGCGCAATCCGCCCGGCCTGAGGGCCCGCCTGGCCGTGACCCCCGCCGCGCTCCTCCTCCGAAGAGAGATCGGGGCCGCTGGCAGGGGCCCTCCGCAGCCACCAGGGATGGGTCTGTGGGCCAGTTCCCGCCCCGGTGCAGCCGCCGCCGGGCAGACCGCCTGGCTTGGCCGCAGCCGCGGCATCTGGCTCCGGTTCTGCGAGGCTGGGAGCGCCAGCGAGCTTGGGAGCTGCCAGGCGGCTGCTGCGAGCAGGCAGAGGGCGCCTGGAGCTTGGGCCCTCAGGCGGCGGAGCATGGCCCGGGCGGCCTCTGGATCGCGAGTGCACCTGGCCTGAGAGCCTGCCAGGCCCTGCCCCCGCTCGGCTCCTCCTCTGCCGGAGCTCCGGACCGCTAGCCAGGGGCCCTCTGCAGCCACCGGGAATGGGGCTGAGGGCGGGTTCCCGCCCCTGTGCAGCCGCCCCAGGGCCGACTGCCTGGCTTGGCCGCAGCCACTGGTACATCTGGCTCCGGTTCTGAGATGTTGGGAGTGCGGGCGGGCTCGGGGGTTGCCTGGAGGCTGCTGCCTGCACACAGAAGGCGGCTGCAGCTTGGGTGCCCAGGCGGGCTGGAGGGGCGTGGCCTGGGCGGCCCCAGGATCGCCAGCGCGCCCAACTGAGGGTCCCCAGGACGTACCTCCCGCCCCACTCCTCCACCGCAGGGAGTTCGAGGCCGCTGGCATGGGCACTCGGCATTCACCCCGATGGGGTTGAGCGGCAGGTTCTCAGTTCTCGCCCCTGTGCAGCCGCCGCCGGGCAGAATGCCTCGCTTGGCCGCAGCCCCCGGGACACCTGGCCCTGGTTCTGCGATGCTGGGAGCGCGAGCAGGCTCGGGAGTTACCAGGCAGTTGTTGCCTGCACACAGAGGGCGACTGCAGCTTGGGCGCCCAGGCGGCGGAGCATGGTCTGGGTGGGCTCCAGAACGCGTGCGCGCCAGGCCCTGTGGGCCCCAGGCCTGTGGGCCCCCCTGGTGGTGCCACCCGCCCTGCTCTTCCTCTGCCGGAGCCTGGAGCAGCTGGAATGGCCACTCTGCAGTCACTGGGGATGGAGTTAAGTTTTCTTCTCCCATGCATGCATACAAAAAGGTAACTATTATGTGAGGTAATTAACATGTTAATTGCTTCATTTTGGTAATCATTTCAGAATGTGCATATAAACACATCACACTGTCCACCTTGAATATGTGCAATTTTTATTTCTCTATTAAACCTCAGTAAAGCTGAAAAAATTAAGAGGATCGAAAGGATAACCCCACAGTTTTATAGTAGTAGTTGGACACTTCAATACCTCATTTATGGGCAAGGACTTCATGTCTAAAACACCAAAAGCAATGGCAACAAAAGCCAAAATTGACAAATGGGATCTAATTAAACTAAAGAGCTTCTGCACAGCAAAAGAAACTACCATCAGAGTGAACAGGCAACCTACAAAATGGAAGAAAATTTTCGCAACCTACTCATCTGACAAAGGGCTAATATTCAGAATCTACAATGAACTCAAACAAATTTACAAGAAAAAAAAAACAACCCCATCAAAAAGTGGGCAAAGGACATGAACAGACACTTCTCAAAAGAAGACATTTATGCAGCCAAAAAAACACATGAAAAAATGCTCACCATCACTGGCCATCAGAGAAATGCAAATCAAAACCACAATGAGATACCATCTCACACCAGTTAGAATGGCAATCATTAAAAAGTCAGGAAACAACAGGTGCTGGAGAGGATGTGGAGAAATAGGAACACTTTTACACTGTTGGTGGGACTGTAAACTAGTTCAACCGTTGTGGAAGTCAGTGTGGCGATTCCTCAGGGATCTAGAACTAGAAATACCATTTGACCCAGCCATCCCATTACTGGGTATATACCCAAAGGACTATAAATCATGCTGCTATAAAGACACATGCACACGTATGTTTATTGCAGCACTATTCACAATAGCAAAGACTTGGAAGCAACCCAAATGTCCAACAATGATAGACTGGATTAAGAAAATGTGGCACATGTACACCATAGAATGCTATGCAGCCGTAAAAAATGATGAGTTCATGTCCTTTGTAGGGACATGGATGAAATTGGAAATCATCATTCTCAGTAAACTATTGCAAGAACAAAAAACCAAACACTGCATATTCTCACTCATAGGTGGGAATTGAACAATGAGAACACATGGACACAGGAAGGGGAACATCACACTCTGGGGACTGTTGTGGGGTGGGGGGAGGGAGGAGGGATAGCTTTAGGAGATATACCTAATGCTAAATGACGAGTTAATGGGTGCAGCACACCAGCATGACACATGTATACATATGTAACCTGCACATTGTGCACATGTACCCTAAAACTTAAAGTATAATAATAATAAAATAAATTAAAAAAATTAATGGATAGAAAAACCAAATAGAAGCTTGATGAGAAATGGAAGACCTGAACAACAGTATAAGCCATTTAGAGCTAATACACATATGCAGAACAGTCCACCCAACAACAGCAGAATATACATTCTTTTCAAGCGGATATGGAACTTTCTCTAGGATAGGCCATATCTTCGTCCACAAAATATGTCCTAATCATTTTTAAAAGCTTGAAATCATACAAAATATAATTTACAATCACAATGGAAGAAACAACAGATACATAAAAAATGAAAACTGGAAAATTCACAAATATGTGGGAATTACAGAATACACTCAAACTAACAGTGAGTGAAGGAATAAATCACAAGCAAAATTATAAAACATCTTGAGACAAATTAAAATAAAAACAAAACATACCAAAACTTATTGCATACAGTGAAAGTAGAATTCAAAGGAAAATGTATGGCTATAAACAACTACATTTAAGAAAAAATCTCAAATCAGTAACTTCACTCTATACCTACGGGCAGTAGAAAAAACAAAAAAAGACTAAATCCAAAGCTAGAAGAACGAAAGAAATAATAAAGATTAGAGCATAAATCAATAAAATAGAAGGTTGAAAAGCAGTGGAAGAAATAAACATAGCTAAAAGTTGATTCTTTGAAAGATCAAACCTTTCACTATATTTACTGAGCAAAAGATGGAAGACTCAGTATTAAAATCATAAATGAAAGTGGCACCATTACTACCAACTTTACAGAAATAAAAAAGGATTATAGGACTATACTGTGAACAACTGTATAACAACAAATTAGGTGCCCTGGATGAAATGGATGAATTGCTAGAAAGACACAAACTACCAAAATGGCTCAAGAAGAAAGAGAAAATCTGAATAGACAAGGAGATTGAATTAGTAATCAAAAGCGATTTAACAAAGAAAGATTTATGACCAAATAGCTTCATTAACTGGTGAGTCTACCTAACATTTGAAGAATTAACACCATTTCTTCCCAAACTTTTCCGACAAAATGTGTGAAGAAGGAATACTTGCTAATTCACTTTTTGATAACAGCATTATCCTGATACCAAAGCCGAGATCGCGCCATTGCACTCCAGTCTGGGCAACAAGAGCGAAACTCTGTCTCAAACAAACAAAAAAAAAATTCAGTGTAATATACTATAATAGTAAAATGAATAAGCACATGATTATTTCAGTTGATGCAGAAAAAACACTGATGAAATACAACACCCGTTTATGATAAAAATACTCAATAGGCATAGAAAGGAACTTCTGCAGTATGACACTAGGATATATAAAAAACTGACAGTTAATATCATGCTCAATGATGAAACACTGAAAGCTGTTTCCCTAACATCTAGAACAAGGCAAGGATGGTGGCTTTGCCACTTCTATTCAACATAGCACTGGCAGTTCTAGCCAGAGAAATTAGGCAAGACAAAGAAATAAAAGGCATCTAAATTAGAAATAAAAAAAGAAGTAAAATTATATCTAAACATGATCTTATATGTATGAATCTCCAAAGAAAACACAAAACCCATTAGAACTAATAAAAGAGGCAGGATGCAAGACAAACATATGCAAATTAGTTTTGTTTCTATATAGTTGTAATGAACTATCAAAACATTTTTAAAATCCCATTTATAATAGCAACCAGAAATAAGATATTTAGGCATCAATCTAACTATGGTGGTATACACAAAACTTTGCTGAAAGAAACTAAAGAGAGTTGAAATAACTGGAAAGATATTCTGTGTTCATGGATTGTAAGACAATATTGTTAATATGAGAATACCATCTATAGTAATCTATAGATTCAATGCAATACCATCAACACCCCAAAGACCTTTTTTTGCAGAAACAGAGAAACTCATTCTAAAATTCATACAAAGACTCAAATGATCTGACATAGACAAAACGATCTTGAAAAAGAACATTGGAAAACTCACATTTTCCAGATTCACAACGTGCTACAAATCTACCGTAATCAAGAGAGTGTTTTACTGGCATAAGACCAACTGACATTTAGACCAAAACTCACATTTTCCAGATTCACAACGTGCTACAAATCTACAGTAATCAAGAGAGTGTTTTACTGGCATAAGACCAACTGACATTTAGACCAAAACTCACATTTTCCAGATTCACAACGTGCTACAAATCTACCGTAATCAAGAGAGTGTCTTACTGGCATAAGACCAATTGACATTTAGACCAAAACTCACATTTTCCAGATTCACAACGTGCTACAAATCTACCGTAATCAAGAGAGTGTCTTACTGGCTTAAGACCAATTGACATTTAGACCAATAGAATAGAATTGAGATCCTAGAAATTAGTCTTCACATATATGGTCAACGACTGTTCAACAAGGGGGCCAAGACCAGTCAATGGAGGAATGAACAGTCTGTTCAACAGCTGGGTATCAGTGCACAGGAGAGAAGTTAGACCCTTGCCTTGCACTATATACAAAAATTAACTCTAAATTAACAGAAGACTTAAATATAAGGACTAAAATGTGTAACTCTTGGACGAAAACACACAGGAAACCTTTATGACCTTTGAGTCTTAAGTGTTTTTTGAAATATGACAGAAAAGCACAGATAACAAGAGAAAAAATACATAAATTAGATTTAATCAAAAACTTTCATGCATCAAAGGACACTATCAAGGAAATGAAAAGACAACCCATAGTATGTGAGAAAATATGTATCTGATAAAAGCAAAATGTGTATCTGATAACAGCTTAATATCTCAAAACTCAACAACAGAATTTCTAACATCCCAATTAAAAAATAGGCAAAGGACCTGAATAGACATTTCTCCAAAGAAGATAAACAAATGTCTAATAAGAACAAGAAAAGATGCTCAACACCATTATTCATTGATAAAATGCAAAACCAAACCAAAATGAGATGCCACTTTGCTTCCACTAGTATGGCTTTCATAACAACGACACAGAAAATAAATGTTGCTAAGGAGGTGGAGAAATTGGAGCCCTCATGAACTGGCTGCTAGGAACAGAAAATGATGCACTTGCTGTGAAAAACAATTTGGTACTTCCTCACAGAATCACACAGAGAACCAGAAATTCCACTTCTAGGTATGATACACAAAAAAGTTGACAGCAGGGTCTTGAACAGATATTTTTACACCAAAGTTAATTGCAGCATTATTCGCCATAGCCAAAAGGCAGAGACAACCCTTGTCCATCAACGAATGGATACACAAAATATAATACATAAATAATAGAATATTATTCAGCCATTAAAGGGGATGAAGTTCTGATACATGCAACATGGGTGAAACTTGGAAACATGATGCTGAGTGAAGTAAGCCAGACATGAAATGACAAATGTTGTATGATTCTGCTGATATGAAATATCTAGAACAGGCAAATCTGTGAAGACAGAATGAAGATTAGTGTTTACCAGAGACTGGGGAGAGGAAGTAATGGTGAGTTACTGTTTTAAGGGTACTTTATTTCTTTTTGTGATAGAAATGGAGATGCTGGTTGTACAACACTGGGAATGTACTTAATGCTATGAATTATGTACCTAAAATTGTTAAAATTTTAAGACAATTAAAAAATTTAAATACAGATCTGATAATTATTTCTATATCCATTGTTATTTAAAAGTTATTTGCTCAGTTGCCAAATATTAAGGTTTTTCTGAACATATTTTTGTTATTGATTTTTAATTTAGTCCTGTTTTGCTCAGAGCACAAACTGTCTATGATTTAATTTCTTTTATATTTAGTGAGAATTATTTGATGGTCCAGTACTTGATCTATCTTGATTAATGTTCCACAGACATTTGAAAAGTAGATCTGATTATCATCACCTTTACTCTGTTGATGTCTGTTTCACATTTTGAAGTTTCATTAGGTTCATCCATTTAAGATTGATAATTTTATGAGCTGGCCTTTTTGGATTATGACTTGGCACCTTTATCTTTGGCAGTACTCCTGTTTTGAAGACCACTTTGTCTAATATGAATATGGGCACACCATGTAGGGTTAGTATTTGCATGGCACATTTACATCCATACTTTTGCCTAAGTGATATAATAATTACTTTCCAAAACCACCTCCAAAGATGTTCTAAAACTATTATAATTAGGGATAGTTGCACCAGATCTTTCAAGAACTTTTAAATACCAGGGCTTAGATGACACTGATACCAGGGTACACAAAAATGCCATTAAGATACCTATTATAATTGGAATTTTCAGGGATCAGCTGATAAATGGCTTTCTAGTCCACCTTTCTCTCACGTTAGTCGAATGGGTTTGTTAAACTAACCTGTGTTCATTGCCCTGGTCATCGAGGACATAATTGAAATGGATGTACACAGCAACTTACAGAAATTGCATTGGTTTGTTGAAATGTAGAATAAGATCAATTATGGTAGGGAAGACCAAGCAAAAGTTCCGGTATTAGGCAGCACTTTTCATAGAAACAGAATCAATAGGACACACACACACACACACACACACACACACGCACACAGAGAGACAGAAGGATAGAGACAGAGAGAGAGAGAGACAAAAAGAGATAAATAAAGAAAATTTATTGTGGAAATTGGCTCACACAATTATGGAAGACAAAAAGTCCCATGCTATGCCATCTGCAAGCTGGAGAACCAGGAAAGCCAGTGGTGTAATTCAACGAGTCTGAAGACTAAGAACCAGAAGAGTCAATGGTGTAAGTCCTGGCATCCAAACGCTCAAAAACTGGGGCTTCTCAGGGGAAGAGAAGATGGATATTGCTGTTATAGAAGAGGAAGCAAATGTGCCTTTCCTCTGCCGTTTTGTTCTATTCTGGCCTTCAAAGCTTGCATGATGCCTGCCCACACTGCTAAGGGCAGGTCATCTTTACTCACTTTACTGATTCAAATGCCAAGTTCCTCCAAAATCAGTCTCACAGTTTTCTGGGTACCCCATAAGCCAGTAAAAAAATAAAAGTAATAAAACATAAAATGGAATAGGAAATGGTAAAATAAAACATAAATGGTTAACATAAAATTAACCATCACATTCTCTAATGAAAACAGAAAATCAGCAACGAATAAGATGGCAGTAATAATAGCATTCTCAAAGATGAAAGGGGTGCAGGTGTTGAAGTCCCTAGCACATCCCCATTTAATGTACTGGAATGACCCATGCAAAATTTTGAATCTGGAGGATGATGGGGGAATCATGTAAATGTCAGCAACTGATAATTCCAAATGCATCTGCTGTGTACTGATATTATGTAGTATCTGTATTTTAACAGCTCAACCCAGCTTCTACTCTTGGTTTTGCATCTATGATCTGACAAATATCACTTTATATCCCCTTCATGAAAACAGATAAAAGGTATTTTCATTCACCAGGGTAGACCACAGAACATATTTGCTGTCTTGCCCAGGGCTGTGATTGTGTTTTCTTATAATATGACCTGAAGTAACCTTAATAGTCTTAAAGTTACAAAGACCAAAATATTGATCACTATATTGATGATATCAGATTTATCAGCCCTAGTGAGCAAGAAATGTCATTTTCCGATACTCTTGTACAGGAATGTGAACAATAAACCATAATCTGAAACATAAAACCTACAGTCTTGAGACTGGCCTTTCACTGGTAAATATTTTAGGTTTGTGGTTGCCCTCAGTAATTCAGGATACCTTCCATGTAGAGGACAAGATGGTAAATTATTGCATTTTGTACCAGCTGACATATAAAAGCATTGCAGTGTTGGTTATGGTTCTCTGGATTTTGGGCACTATGTAAACACCCCACTTGGGAATACTGCATCAACCCATGTCTCCAATTTGTAATGGCTTTCAGCACAAGCAAGTCCTTTGTTCTCGTGAATTGGCAGAATTAAGAGAGCTCATCCTGACTGAGGAGGTTAAACAGAAGCTCTGGCAAGCCCCCATGAGAAAGTTTTAAGTTATGTTTATATATGTATATGTAATAAAAAGTAATAGAACACAAAAGGGAAAAGTGTCTCAAATTTTCTTACTCTGTGTAAAAATAAGTACTATTAATAGCTTTCATGCAGCGTTTAATTATAATAAATATTATAAAAATTGTAAATAATACATATGCATATTCTTCCTTTCCCATAAGGTGCTTTTATCTTACATATAAAATACATCTATTTTCATTTTCCTATTTGTGACTACAGGACAATTTAAAAATTACGATCTGTATTTATTTTACTTCAGTGATCTTCGCTGAAAAAGTTTCAACTGATTTTATAGCGAATTGGATATAATCTGATTAGATGTATTAGATATAACCTGAAATAATCATATAATTTAAGAAGTGGAAGAGAACTTGGGTATTACTGTTTTATGGCATAAAATAGGGCTGAAGTCAAATAATAATAACGAACGTTTCTTGATCATTTACTATTTGTTAGGAACTTTGTTACAATTAATTTTCACAACAACCCCATGACCCACGTAATAGTTTAATCTTGTTTATTTTTTGCAATAAATCTATGGTATAGGTACTATTAATATTACCAACTTCCTGGCTAACACGGTGAAACCCCGTCTCTACTAAAAATACAAAAAATTAGCCAGGCGCGGTGGCGGGTGCCCGTAGTCCCAGCTACTCGGGAGGCTGAGGCAGGAGAATGATGTGAACCCGGGAGGCGGAGCTTGCAGTGAGCCGAGATCGCGCCACTGCACTCCAGCCTGGGAGACAGAGCGAGACTCCGTCTCAAAAAAAAAAAAAAAAAAAAAAAAAATATATATATATATATATATATATATATACATGTATATGTATATATGTATCCAGCTAGCAGTTTTCCACAGGGATGATTTTGTCCCCCGAGGTAAACCTGGACATTTTTGGCTGTCACGACGATGGGGTAGGAGACAGTGGCATCTAGTGGGTAAAGACCCGAGACGCAGATAAACAAAGAATGGGACAACGTCTGGGAGCAAAGAAATGTCCAGGCCAAATCTCAATGTATCAAGGCTGAGGAAGATTATCATAGAAGAAGAAACTGGATCTTTGAAAATTTACATTTGCCTAAGACTCTTAAGTAAACAATGACAACCCAATAGTTTGTGGGGAAAACTTTGAAGCTACATAATAATAATTGATAATAATAATAATATAGATACTAATTTTCAAGTGACTAATAAAAAACCCTTAAATATCTAAAGTAAGGTTTATTCTATTTTTCTGACCCCCTTTCTTTGCTCTATGATATTTTGGTTCAGTTATATATTCTTTTTATTTAAACTTAAATAATGAATTTTCTTAATCTTTTCCAAATTAGATTCCATGAAAGCCTTCTCATATTGGAATTAGCAAATATTTGAAGACTCTTCTTACATGTTTGATTTGAGCACTGCTTAAGCATAGTATATATCTTCATGTTATCATACTTCAGTCTTTCTTATTTGAAGGTACATTATTTTTTAAATAACCTAAATTAGGCATATTTTTATTTTTAGTACCTATGTGCTATGTCATTGATTTTTATTTTGATCTATCTTCTCTACTAATATTGCTGTCTTGATTTTAATATCCCAACATATATTACATTTCATATAATAAATACTTTGTGTTCTAGGATTATTGCTCCTCCTATAGCAAAGCAATAGTCTATTAAGGATATGAACTATCTGTTAAATCTTACATGTATTTTAACTTTGTTGAACATTTGAAGACATTTCTATATTTATTTTTCATTAATGACTCTTCATTATTGAGAGTGAATGTCAGTATCCAGGTGCTCAATGAGTATCAGTGGTTGGGGACTGATCTAGAGCTCATGGGATTTAGCTCATAAGTTACTTTTGTCCAGAGATTCCAAGACTGAGGGAAGGGTACAAATTGCTGTCTGCTGTAATACGGAGTAAAATATTGGGTGTGTAGTAAAATCGTCCTGCCAGACTTGTCTTACTATAGAATGTTGAGACTTTGTAAAGAAATGTTTAAATTAACATAACTTCAGATGACATATCTAGTAGTATAATGAGCTTATAATTTAATGGAAGTAAAACATTAACATTAAAAGATTATAAGGTAGATTGCACTCAGGGTGTTACCAGAGAGAATCATTCTAATGCACTAGATAGAGGTGGATAGGATTGTAGTACAGCCATCCCTCAGTATCTGTAGGAATCAGTTCCAGAAGCTCCCAGTCACTGAAACCCTGTAACATTTACATATAACCTATGCACATACTTCTGTGCACTTTAAATCATCCCTAGACTATTTGTAATACCTAGTAAAATGAAAATGTTATGTAAATATTTGTTATCATGTATTGTTTAAGTAAGAGAATAAAGTCTGTACATATTAAGTATGAACACAATTTTTAAAAAATGTTTTTTATCTGTGGTTGGCTAAATAGATGGGTGTGAAACCCACAGATATGAAGGGGATTTGAAACTGGTAAAGTTTATTGTTTATTTTAAATTTAAAATATAACCATTACTTCATATTAGGAGTATATTAATAATAAATGTTTACTGCAGAATAAAATAAAGACAAAAAAGTAGTTATTTATATAGCTATATCAATATTTTTCCAAACACACTTGTATTATTTTGTTTGCAAAAAATGGAGAGCATACAGAATAATTGGATTTAATTCTTATTAATTCATTTATAATTTTATGAGAAAGATACTTTTGTTCACTCGACATTTTTCAAAATACATTTTAATGGTTACATAACATTTGATGCAATTCTACCATATTAATGTACTATATATTTAGCCATTTCTTCATTATTAGGCATTTACATTACTTTTAATTATTTTCTTCTAAAATTTTATAAATATCTTCACTCAGAAGTATTTGTTTTTTTAAAATTTATGTAGATTGGAATTACTGGGCAAATGTCTTGAAACTTTCTTATTTATTAAATATTTTTCCACCATGGGATTTTAACAGGTATTTGTCTTTGAGTTATTTGATTTTTATTTGATTACAGTTAACTGTTGTGTCCATCTGGAAATTATTTTTATATTAAATGTAAGTTCAAATTATAACGATATATTTCAAATATATAATTGAATTTTTAAAAGTAATATTTAATAATTCTTCATTCACTGATCCAAATGACACTTAAAAAATAAGTTTAACAAAAGCTTACTCTATTATCATGATTTTTAATTAATACAGTTTTTTAAATCCGATTTTCATTTCCTATAAGGGCACTCATCATTTTTTGTTACCTCTGTTCCCCTCTTATTTTTCATTCTTTTCTTTTTAAATTTCAACTTTTATTTTATATTCCAGGGGTACATGTGCAGGTTTGTTACAAAGATACATGGTGTGATGCTCAGGTTTGGAGTATGATTGAACCCACCATCCAGAAATAAGTAGTTTCTCAGTCTCTCCTCTGGTATCCCCAGCGTCAGTTGTCCCCATCTTTATAACCATGTGTACCCAACGTTTAGTTCCCACTTATCAGTGAGAACACATGGTATTTGGTTTTCTGTTTCTGCTTTAGTTCACTTAGGGTAATGGCCTCTGGCTGCATCCATGTTGCTACAAATAACAGTTTCATTCTTCTTTATGGCTGTGTAGTATTACATGTTGCATATGTACCACATTTTCTTTATCCAATCCACTGCTGATGGGCACTTGGTTTGGTTGCATGTCTTTGCTATTGTGACTAGTGTTGCAATGAATGTATGGGTGTGTGTAGTGTATCTATCTTTTCGGTGGAACAATGTATTTTCCTTTGGGTGTATATCCAGTAATGGGGTTGCTGGGTAACTTGGTAGTTCAGCTCTGAGTTCTTTAAGATATCTGCAAACTGCTTTCTACAGTGACTGAACTAATTCACATTCCCACCAACAGTGTACAAGAACTCCCTTTTCTCCGCAGCCCCACCAGCAGCTGTTATTTTTTGACTATTTAACCAAAAGCCGTTCTGACTGGTATGAGACTGTATCTCACTATGGTTTTGATTTGCGTTTCTCTGATGATTAGTGATGATTAGCATCTTTTCATATGTTTGATGGTTGTTTGTGTGTCTTCTTTTCAATAGTGTCTGTTCATGTTCTTTGACCATTTTTTAATGGGGTTATTGGTTTTTTGCTTGTTTACCTAAGTTCCTTGTAAATTGTGGATATTAGTCCTTTGTTGGATGAATAGTTTGTGAATATTTCTCCCATTCTGTAGGTTGTCTGTTGTATTAGTCCATTCTCACACTGTTAATAAGTACGTACCAAGACTGGGTAATTTATAAAGGAAACAGTTTTAATTCACTCATGGTTCCACATGGCTGGGGAGGCCTCACCATCATGTCACGAGGCAAAGGAGAAGCAAAGTCATGTCTTACATGGTAGCAGGCAAGAGAGTTTGTGCAGGGGAACTGCCCATTATAAAACCATCAGCTCTCCTGAGACTTACTCACTGTCATGAGAACAGCATGGGAAAAACCCACCCCCATGATTCAGTTACCTCCCACCAGGTCCCTCCCATGATACATGGGCATTATGGGAGCTACAATTCAAGATGAGATTTGGGTGGGGACACAGACAACGATATCATTTTGCCCTGGCCCCTCCCAAATCTCATGTCCTCACATTTTGAAACACAGTCATGCCCTTCCAACAGTCCCCTAAAGTCTTAACTCGTTTCAGCATTGACTCGAAAGTCCACAGTCCAAAGTCTAATCTGAGACAAGGCAAATTTCTTCTGCCTATGAGCTTGTAAAATTAAAAGCAAGTTATTTACTTCCCAGACACAATGGGGGTATAGGCATTAGATAAATACACCCATTCCAAATGGGAGAAATTGGCCAAAGCAAAGAGGTCACAGGCCTCATGCAAGTCTGAAATCCAGCAGGGCAGTCAGTTCTTGAAGCTCCAAAATGATCTTCTTTGACCCCATGTCTCACATCCAGGTCACTCTGATGTAAGAGGTGGGCTCCCAGGACCTTGGGCAACTCTGTCCCTGTGGCTTTGCAGGATACAGACCCCCTCCTGGGTTGAGTTTCTGCAGCTTTTCCAGGAACACAGTGCAAGCTGTCAGTAGATCTACCATTCCAGGGTCTGGAGGAGGGTGGCTTTCTTCCCACAGCTCCACTAGGCAGTACCACAGTGGGGACTGTGTGGGGGCCCCGACCCCACATTTCCCTTCTAAGTGAACATAAGCAACTTCTTACCAGTTCTGCATGAGTTGTTTTAGGTAATATAAATACAAGACCAACAATCTCTTATCTCCAAATTCATATTTCATTTTCCTCCAAGATATCAGGACCTTAGATACAAGATGGTGATTACACCACATAAATACAATAAATCCAGAATGTGTGCATGTGTACAATCTGTTTAGCTGTAATCTGTTCTCAACTTGCAAACTGGTTATGTTTGAAAATGAAGTTTTGAGCTAAAAATATATTTTCTTAAAAAATAGTGATTAGATTTCCAAGTGAGTTCATAAGACTCCATTTAACATATAAAGTATATAAAAGGAAAACGATTAAAGGAATAGTAAGGATGAGAATGTGGATCCTGGGAAATTAAGGAGCAGTAGTTAGAAGAGGTTTTTTTCTCTCAGCCCTTCTGTTTGCATTCTCTTCATTTTTGCTGCTCAGGTTATCAAGGACTGCAATTACAGAAGATGAATAAAGAAGTCTAAGAATAAATTGAGAAATACAAGTCAAGACCTTTACATGTTCATTATATTTCATAATTCTAAGTTGGCAACAGACAGATGTAGTATCCAAAAATAATGATGGGCTTTTTAAAATTTTTCTTTTCTTCCTCATTTCTTTCATATCACATCAGATCAAAATTCTAGTTCACTGGGATTATATCAAGGTAAGAAGTAACCACCAGGCTAATGTGTGTGTGATAGTGTAGAGTGAGAAACTGCATCTTGCCAGGGAGAGGATTTACAGTAATTAGGAGAAAAGTGAGCAAAAAATAGAGAGTTTGCAAAGCAGAGAGGAGGAAATGGAATGAGCTCTTTCTCTGTAGTGCATAAAAGCAAGTGTTTACAAAGTCTTACAACTTAGAACTTTAAAAGTAGCTGTAAGTCTATCTTGTACAATATTTTACTAAATTCAAGAATTTCTTCCGAAATTTTCTTAAAAGTTAGTCTTAAAAGTGTCATAAGACACTTTCTCAGTAGGAGTTATTCTCTCAGTAGCAACAAGGGAGGGAGGGAAGTAAGTGGTTGAGCACATGGGCTCTGGAGGAGATTGTTTTGTTCGAACTCTTGATCCCATTGCCAACAGGACCCTAGTCAAGGCGTTGAATTTCTTTGTACTTCAATCTCCTCATTCCCAACCCCCACCCAAAATGGACAAAATAATAAAGTATGTTAAGTAGCAAACCTATAAATTTATGTAAAGTGATTAGAAAATACTGAACAGATCAAAATCATTGAAGAAAAAATTAAAATTTATTATCTTCCATTAAAATAATAGCAGAAGAATATGGTAACTTTGACATATTTATTTCATACTGCCCCAAAACCTTCACTTAGCTAATAGAAAATGAATAATAATAACAATAACAACAATAGTCATAATAGCAACAATTAAAAAATATAAACCCATACAGACAAAGAAAACAGGAGAAAAATTAGTAGGTAAGAGATGGCTACATTTTGGAAATAACATTTGTGAATGAAAAATTAAAAAAGATGATTGCCTACAATGCAGATAGCTCAAAAATTATATTTATCCTAGCAAAAATCTCTATAAAGAAGTGCTATTAGCCAGGTGTGGTGGTGCGTGCCTGTGGTCCCAGCTACTCGGGAAGCTGAAGTGGGGGATCGCTGGAACCCGGGAGGTGGAGGTTGCAGTGAGCAGAGATTGCACCACTGCACTCCAGCCTTGGCGACAGAACAAGAATTTGTCTAAAAAAAATAAATTTTTAAAAAATTAAAATAAATAATACATAAATAAATAAAGTAGTGCCATGGGAGGTGATGCAAGTAGAAAAAAAATGTTTTAAGAAACTGGAATCCTGTATACACATCCTCAATCTAATATTGCCAGGCTTCTACCTCTCTGAAATCAGACAGCTGGTGGTTGTTATCCTGGAAAACATCTTATGTCCTATAAGAAGAGTTCTCTGAGACAGCAACCACAGCTGAGTAACATACAGAAATCAGGGAAGTTAAGGGTAGAAATTCTACATACTAATGGGAGAGACTTTATTAATCACCTGTTACTGCTAGGTTCCTACAAGGAACAGTGACAGTGGTACCCTCAGAAGGAGATCAGAAGATTGCACTGTAGTAGCCTGAACCACTCAAGAGAAAAGGCTTGGAGATACTGATATTTGCATGCCATCCCTCAAAGTCATGATCTATCTATAGTCAATACTTAAAATTCATTCAGGAATTAAAATGAATAAAACAGAAATAAATGAAATAAGATGGATAAAATTTCATAAGCATTATGTTGAGATAAAAAATGTTTCAGGATATATTCAATTTACAAACATTTTTCTCATACAAAACAATAATATATATTTGAGGAATATGCATATGTGTATGAATGTATGAAAACATGAATGGGAATGTATCAAACCATCTTAAGAGGCTATCGTTAAGAGGTGATCTCTAAGAGGAAAGAATGGAATGTGTAAGTCTTATCTGTATCTCTGTCATTTTGTTATAAAAGAAAACTGAAGCAAACCTGGAAAAATTATTTTTTGTATTTTAGGATTTTTTAATATACAAAAAAATAATTTAAAAAATAAAGATATTTCTTCTGCTTAAGGATAGAGTAAATAACAGCATCTGGCTATTTCAGGACACTAAATTGCTGAAAGAGAAATGGGTGCTAGGTAAAGATAGGGCACCAAAAGGCCATTTCCTGAAGCATTCTCAATGATGGTTGAGCAAGATGACAGTGTCCTCTTTCAGGACACCTGAAATCCAAGAAGGGCACCTTTTATATTACTTAAAAGTATCAGGATCAGGATGTCAAGAACATGGGAAGATAATGAGAGCGCTAAAGCATCAACGCACAGTTTTACACAAGTAGATGAAAAGACCAAAAGACACTGATAATAAAACAGTGAAGAAGAATTTAAGTAAAAGGAAGAAAATGCTAATTCTGATTTGATGGCTAATTTAATACAACTGTTAAATTTAACCTAACGCTGCCTCCTTACATATTTTAAATTCGGCTTAATGATTTCTTTGTACATAGTGAACTATATCTAACTGAATGTGTAAACAGACTGTAATCTACTCTTGTGCCAATCACCGAGTTTCAGCCAAAGATGGCCAACTGTTACAACTGTTAAAATACGGCAAAAGCCAAATTGTCTGTTTTGGTACTTCACTTCCGTTTTCTCTATGTCACTTTCCTTTTTCTATCCATGAATCTTCTTTGACCAAGAGACAGCACTGGATCATCTCTGAACGTATTTTGGTTCAGGTGCTGCCCAATTTGTGAATCGTTCTTTGCTTGATTAAATTCTGTTAAATTTAAGATTTTTCTTTTAACACAACTCTACATAGGCTAAAGTGTGGGTATTCTTTTCATTCAGTAACAAAGAACCATCAGTCTTGATAAGAAAATGGTTCAGAAAGAGGCATATAAAGAAATGGGTACAGTTAAGAAACAACAATAGGATGGTGGGTTTTGTACTGTTCTAAGGAACAATGACATTCTGTAGAGGTGTTGCAGGATCAGTCAAGTTATATGAGAAGGAAACTGGGGAAGTGTCTTTCAAGTTACCTCTTCTGTGTTCATCAGAAAAACTCCATTTTTTATTTGTTTTACGTATTAGATATATATATATAATGTTTGTAGGAAAAAGGCTATAATACTTAAATACATATTTGAAATAATAGACAAAAGGACACATAAATTATAGGATAGCTTTATAAGTCTGCCTGACTTCAACATTTTTCATTTTTATTTATTTATTTAGTTATCTATTTATCTATTTATTTATTTTTGAGACGGAGTCTCGCTCTGTCGCCCAGGCTGGAGTGCAGCGGCGCGATCTCGGCTCACTGCAAGCTCTGCCTCCCGGGTTCACGCCATTCTCCTGCCTCAGCCTCCCGAATAGCTGGGACTACAGGCGCCCGCCACCACGCCCGGCTAATTTTTTTTTGTATTTTTAGTAGAGACAGGGTTTCACCGTGTTAGCCAGGATGGTCTCGATCTGCTGACCTCGTGATCCGCCTGCGTTGGCCTCCCAAAGTGCTGGGATTACAGGCGTGAGCCACCGCTCCCGGCCCAACATTTTTTAATTTTAATGATTTAGTTTTAATTTTAATGAAAGTCTTACAGATACTGCATTTAATTAATCTAGCCAAAACTGATTATTAATTCCACATGAAGTAAAATTCTGCTTTGTTTCTAGATTGTCAATCTTTTTAAAAAATGAATTTGCAGAAGAGATAATAACTTTAAGTAGTAGCAAATTAAACAATATGGTGAAAATTCAGTGTCTCAATGATGACAGCCAATGAGTCTGAAAACACACGTATTTGCATGCGTCTCCCCTCCCACTGTCCACATCGTGTAGCAGAATCTAAATTTGCTAGATTCTGACACAAGAAAAACTAGTTAGAATAACTCTTATGTATTAAAGAAATACTATCAATAATTAATAACTTCCTAAATATAAAGTACCAGTCCCAGATGGGTCCACTGGTAGAATCTACCAAACATTTATGAAAAATATTATAACAATTCCTTACAATCTTTTTCAGAAGACAGAATCAGAGGGAATACTTCCTAACTCATTCAATGAGGCTAATATTAAAACAGCACAATGATATTACAATAAAAGAAAACTGCATACCAATGTCTCACATGAGTGTGTATGCAAAAATCCCCAACAAGACAAGACTAGGCATTGTAGTTTCACTGATTGGAACAAATTTAGATTCCCCTGCAGGATGTGGACAGTGGGAGGGGAGACGCATGCAAATTTAGATTCCGCTGCATGATGTGGACAGTGGGAGGGGAGACGCATGCAAATTTGGATTCCACTACAGGATGTAGTGGGAGAGAAAACGCATGCAAATTTAGATTCCGCTACAGGTTGCAGTGGGAGAGAAGACGCGTGCAAATTTAGATTCCGCTGCAGGATGTGGACAGTGGGAGGGGAGACGCGTGCAAATTTGGATTCCGCTGCAGGATGTGGACAGTGGGAGGGGAGATGCATGCAAATTTAGATTCCGCTGGAGGAAGTGGACAGTGAGAGGGGAGACGCGTGCAAAGTTGGATTCCTCTACGCGATGTGGACAGTGGGAGAGGAGACGCATGCAAATTTAGATTCTGCTACAGGATGTGGACAGTGGGAGGGGAGACGCGTGCAAATTTAGATTCTGCTACGCGATGTGGACAGTGGGAGAGGAAACGCGTGCAAATTTAGATTCTGCTACAGGATGTGGACAGTGGGAGGGGAGACGCATGCAAATTTGGATTCCGCTACAGGTTGTGGACAGTGGGAGGGGAGACGCATGCAAATTTGGATTCCGCTACAGGTTGTGGACAGTGGGAGGGGAGACGCATGCAAATTTGGATTCCGCTACATGTTGTGGACAGTGGGAGCAGAGACACATGGTAACTTAGATTCTGCTACACGATGTGGACCGTGGGAGAGGAGACGCATGCAAATTTAGATTCTGCTACACGATGTGGACCGTGGGAGGGGAGATGCATGGATGTGGATGGGGATTTGTGGAAACTCTCTGGATTTTGTGTTCAATTTTACTGTGAACCTAAAACTGCTCTAAAAAATAAAGTTTATTTAAAATATCTTGAAGACTATTTTTATTCATTTCAAAGTTTTATAACGAGTATGTTCAAAATTACTGGTGTAATTAAAATAAATCTGTATCTCCATGTTTTAATCTTACATTGTCATTCCCTTTGACGGATCCTCCAGATACTCTAATATCCCATCTTACCTGCTTACAGCCACTGTCTCCCCTTCCCTGCCTCCATCTTTCTCCCTCTTCCTTTTATTTTTTCTCCTTTCTTCTGTACCTCTCAGCTTTCCTTCTTTTGGATTCTTATGCTGTGAACAGTAGACTTTTTTTAAATTACCGTAAGTATTGAGGGCATATGACACAAACTTATGGTGGAATTAGGGCAGCCGAGCACAGTGTCTCTGCATTCACAGAACCGGGTCTTAGTTCGGGCCTCAGGCAGGACTGGGTCTGAGTTCAGGAAACTATCGTCAGATAAAACCAAGTGTCTGGCTCTGTGATTGCCAGTCGGGTGACTCTACTTTCTGTCTCTATCTGCTCTTATAACCATATGACCCACTACTTCTCTTTGCTTGCCTGACATTTAGACTAGTTTTAATAAAGTCCATTTGACCCTACTAATTACCAGGAAAATAGAACATGCCTTTGGGCACATACACCTCACATGAGCCCCTGTACTAGCCAATTAATGTGTAAAAGCTCTACCAAATGGTGTCTTTTCTTGGTCTATTAACCAATTATACAAATATCCCTCCTCTAACAGTCTTGATAGACATTCAATCTAGATCCAAATTCTATGAAGTTCATGTGTATTAGTTTACCAGTCCACTTCAGTTATCTGCTAAAGCCTTTGCGTTGTCCAGTTTTCTAGTTTTAAACGATCAGAGGAGACTGTCCGATAGATGAGACACTTTGGTAATATGTGGTAGTAGTACCAAAGGCCACCTATAGAGAAAAATCATGAAATTCTTTAATTACTTTGAATTCTGTATAAAAAGTAGAAATATAAGAATAGTTTCTGTGATTTAAAGTTGCTATTAAATAAAGACTTGTCATGTATGCTTTTTAAAAAATTGTCCTTTTTAGGCAGAGAAGTAGTGCATGAGTTGACAATATTTAATTTATTGGTATAGATACATCTATATTTGTACTTATATGTATTTGTGGAGTGTGTGTACTTGTATGTGTATACATAAAAGAACACTAATGACTAAATATTGAACTTGATGACTTACATTGGAAACCCCGAGAAAGAAGGACGTCTTATTTGCGTCACGTACTACACCATAGCACACACTTAGTACTCAGAAAGTTAAATAATAATAATAATAACAATTGTGTAATAAAAATGGTCACAGGGACAGACTGGTAGAGGTAGAATGAAGTCCAGTAATAATAACTGATACAATACTAGTCTCCAGAAGAACATGTAATTTTTTATCTCTTTTACCCCCAAGATACTCTTAAAATTATTCAGGTGAAGTCTGACTCACAGAACTCCCAGCATACACAAATGCAAGAATTTATAGTCCAAGTTTGTTGTAAGTAATGGACCAGTGCACATCTGGGAGAAAAGCATAAAAGAACAGTCAGATTGAGGTGCTTTATTTTTCATTCAATCTCATTTATTTGAACATTTATTAAATCTGCAGTGGATGGTTAACTCATACTGTGGATGTCTCCAAGCCCTCAGGAGAGTGTTCATCCAAGAGACAGAGAGAGCCCCTGAGGGTCTATTTGGCAGAGACTGACAAAGAGATGAAAATATTTGAAAACATGCTGTCTTCTCCAGACATTTGTCTGTACATTTGTATAACAGCTGTGGGTGAGACTTTTTCCCACTACTCAATGTTCTTTTCTCCCAAGCTGAGTGTAATTTTAAATATCTACACACACTGTGAATAGACATAGGGCATCACCTAAATTTAAATGAACAGTCTCTAGTCAGTGATGGTTTATGTGTAACCTAAACACTTTCTGGCCAAACTGGGGAGGGAGGGAAGGAAGGAAGGAAGGCAAGCTGTTACAATGATGGTTTATGTGTAACCTAAACACTTTCTGGCTAAACTGGGGAGGGAGGGAGGGAGGGAAGGAAGGAAGGCAAGCTGTTACAATGATGGTTTATGTGTAACCTAAACACTTTCTGGCTAAACTGGGGAGGGAGGGAGGGAAGGCAGGCAGGCAGGCAGGGCAGGCAGGTAGGGCAGGGCAGGCAGGGCAGGGCAGGCAGGGCAGGGCAGGCAGGGCAGGGCAGGCAGGCAGGGCAGGGCAGGCAGGGCAGGCAGGGCAGGGCAGGGCAGGCAGGCAGGGCAGGCAGGCAGGCAGGGCAGGCAGGGCAGGCAGGGCAGGCAGGCAGGCAGGGCAGGCAGGGCAGGCAGGCAGGGCAGGCAGGCAGGGCAGGCAGGCAGGGCAGGCAGGCAGGCAGGGCAGGCAGGCAGGGCAGGCAGGCAGGCAGGGCAGGCAGGCAGGGCAGGCAGGGCAGGCAGGCAGGCAGGGCAGGCAGGCAGGCAGGGCAGGGCAGGGCAGGCAGGCAGGCAGGCAGGCAGGCAGGCAGGCAGGGCAGGCAGGCAGTCTGTTACAATGATGGTTTATGTGTAACCTAAACACTTCGTGGCCAAACTGTGGGGGCGGGGGTAAGGAGGGAGGGAGGGATGGAGGGAGGGAAGGAAGGAAGGAAGACTGTTACACTAGAGATTTCAAAATAAAATTTAGGGGAGAGTAGTAGTACATAAACTATTAATAACCAATATGATATAATAATTTAACTAAAATGAACAAAATTCCTATTATGGTATCTATGAACATGCTTTCTTAGAGTAAAATGTTCTCATATCTTGGTAGGGCACTGGTTAAAAACAGCAAGGATTTAGAAGTCGAAGACTTATCAAGTAAGTAGCAGACCCGTCTTCAGACCCTTTACAGAGTTATCCAAAAAGCAGTCATTTAAACAAGAGCAGATAATTTTTCTAGCTTCCTATTAAGTTTAGATGTTAATGTTACTACAAAATTTAACTTTCTTATAAAATTACCTGATAAAATTTTATACAATATTATGATATCATAGTATATCAAAATTTATTTGTATGTCAAATAAATTTTACATGATATTGGAGACGCATGGATTGATGATGCGTATATGATGATTTTATGATAAGTTCCATTTAAATTCAGACAATTTCATTAGGCAGTGTCTGTCGACCACTAATTTTTTTTTTGGTTCCGCTATTTGCACAGACAGCACAGCTGGGAAAACAGATTCACCCGACACAGTATCTTCCCCGCGTCTTTCTCCTCCTCAGGGAATCAGTTCATCAGTCAATCAAGTCATTTGGGACTGGAGGCTGAGTACTCCCTAACGTAGAAGGTCTCATTCCTGCATGCTTTCCTCAGCAGAGGGGGAGACGAGAAGGTCCTTTTAGGGGACACTTGCTTGGACATAGACTAGGCTAGTTGGAGGGCTCCCACCTGCAGAGGCAGATTCTGCCGCAGTAGGAAGGGATGAGGCAGCTATTCTGAACCTGGAGCTCCACCACACCTTGTCCCGTCTCACTGAGGCAATTTTGAGAGGCTGCCCTGGAATACGTCTTGCTGGTGGATGTTGAGAAACAACGTGGGCTTTGATGGGATTCGGGTGGTGTCTGCGGTGTGAAGACAGGAACTGATGTTCAGCATCTAGGCTGTTTTTCTTGTGATCAGTTGGGTTACCTGTTTGGGACCAAGTCCATCTTTACTAGGGGGGCTGGGTAAATTCCACAGAACACAGTGGCGCTCCCAGGATGACTGAGGCAGGGTGAGAAAGGTGGAAAGTTTTTCCACCTACACTTTTTGCTACCTCAGGAAATAGGGGCCAATTAGGTTACATCCGGCTCTAATCTAATCAATTCGATTTTGGTGCGTTTGATCTAATTATCTTCCCTATTTTTTAGGCAGGAAGGGCCATTTTATTTGGTATTTACTTTTTCTCTGCAGTTTTATTTCATCATATATGTATGGATCTAATACAGTCAACCATATCTTGATATTTGTTGTTTCCAAGCATTTGAGAAATTACAATATCTATGTATATAATTTTAACACTATAATAAATTATCTTCTGTGCAAAATATATAACATATATCAATATAGGTATGTTTAATTCTGCATCTTGAAAGGTGAACAGGATCATAAATCTTTCCAGGTAGGAACTGGGACAGAAATCGGAAGAAATGATTCCCCAGTCTTCTGATCCCTGTGCTCCCAGTTCTTTGTTTCTTGTCACTATGCCAGGATCCTGAAAATGTCTCCCCTTAACTGTGTCTAGGTCCCCAGTAGAACTACAGCAAGAAACTTTTCTTATTGAGGCTCTAATGAGTGGCAGGAAGGAGAAACCGTTCAGCCAATAAGAGTAAGCCAAGCCCAGCCGAGGGACCTATAAAAGGCAGGTCCAGCTGATAAACCCACACTCTGCATTTGGACGTGTAAGATAGTAGAGAAGGGTCTCTACAATTTAAGTAGCAGAGGGATAAGACAGCGCCCCTTTCACTTGAGCTTCAACATGGGAAAGGGAAATGAAGACCCCGATCTCCACTGCTCCTCCATCCAATGTTCCACTGACCAGCCCCCTTTCCAACAGATCTCCTTTACAGGAAAGGGCTCAGATGAGAAGAAACCGTTCAAAGGAAAAGGCAAGACCGCCTCTTCCCATTCCAGTGAGAAGCACATACAAAGGCAAGGTAAGGCCTTGGGCTGCTCCTATGGAGGCTGGAAGGAGGGTTGGAATTAGGGATACTGAGCTATGTGTCTTTGGTAGGGTTTTATTTTGAGATTGGGGATGGGAGATGGCTTAGCGCCCTCAGGGGACTTTGAGAAACGTGTTCACTCATGACGCTGGCAAAAGAGCTTCACTTGAAAGACTGATCCGCAAAAATGCATCAGAGATAGAATATGGGACCCTGCCTAGGGAGAGGTGAGTCACCTAAGCTTTCTTTTGCAGTAGGATTAGAGCCAAATCCAAAAATCCAAAAGAGGAGAAGTCCCAGGAGACCAAGCCCAAAGCCAGAAACAGCACTACTAGATTAGGTAAGATTTGACTCTTTGAAGGTGAGAAGGGACAGGGCAACAACACAGGCTCTCCTGGCAAGGAAACTGGGAGCTCCTTGGCAGCCAGGGCCGTACAGATCCTGGACACTGCAGAACAGAAGAGAGCTGGGGTTTGGTGGCAGCCTGAGCTCCTGCGTGTCCAGGATGGACTAGGAATTTCAGGGTGTCCAGTTGGAGGCACTTTTTCAAACTCTCATTGGATTCAAAGAACCAGAGTCCAGCTCATATTGGGGAAACTTCAGGAAAAGAAAAATCAGTTCCAAGGACAGCTGCCAAGACAGAGCAGGTAGAATCTTGGTGTTTTTTCTTGGTAATGGTGGTGTTTTTGTTGTTTGTTTGTTTGTTTTTTGTGGCCCCAAAGGGCAAATAATCAGGAAACTTTTATACATGTCTTCAGCAGGATGGGAGTTTCTTAGTGACAAGTAAATTTTTGAGATCTTAGCTCTGAGAATATTTGGGGACTCACAAGGGGTTCAGCCTCACTTCATTCCAGTGCTGAGATGGTCAGGAAGGAGTGGGAGAGACAAGTGGGGTTCACCTGGGTGCACAGGAGGTTCTGGAAATGAGGGTCTGTGGGGACTGCTCTGACGAGTCTCTCACATGCATTCTCTGCAGGGAACTGTCCAGAAGAGGAACGCAGCTTCATGTTAAAAAAAAAAAAATCAAAGTCCTCCACTGCTGTGCACTACAGTGAAATCCAGGAGACCTGTGATGCCCACCATAGGGAACATTCGAGCGCTTGCACTGGGCACAGCCAGTGGCACAGGTCTGGGGCCCTAGGAGTCCAATGACCGGCACTTGGAAAAAGCTTGGTGACCTCTGTTGGAGCTATGTTGGAGGCTATTTATCAAGACCTAGCCCAGGTGTGGGCACAGCAGGTCCATTTTCCACTGACCTGAGAGCAGCTCACATTGCTGACTTGGATCTGGGGGCCTCTGTGTGCCCAGGTGCAGACCTTCTATGCCATTTCCACCCAGGGAGCTTAAGTCTTACCTGCTGAGGGTTGGCTTGTCTCAGCCACACTGTCTGGTCCTGGGGATAGAGGCCCGAATAGAGAAGCTCACCCTTTTTTGGGCATGATGTAACTGAGCATGTCAGTGGATCAGATGAGGCTTGAGCTGAGAGGACCCTGACCCTATTCAGCAGAGGATGCAGCTCTGAGAACGAGAACAAGGACCTGCTACTGCTCAGATTTTTCTAGATGACCAGCAGTGACAACATTAGATGCACTGTGTTAATAAATGACAGAACATGAAGAAATCATAGGAAATAAATTTGAACAATATAATCAGAATGGTAAGCTCTGCATTTTGTAAAAGGCTGATGCTATAGACAAATTTTATATTTCATGTTAGATGTGGAGGTCTGATGACAGTCACGCATTTCTATGTAATCAGGAAAATATTAGAATGTGACCATATGAGTTTGCATATTTTAGATTGTAGAAAAGAAATGTTACCCAGGATGGAATGCAGTGACACAATCTTAGCTCACTGCAACCTCCTCTTCCTGGGTTCAAACAATTCTCATGCCTCAGCCTCTCAAGTAGCTGGGACTACAGGCATATACCACCATGCCTGGCTATTTTTGTTTTTTGTGTATTATTAGTACAGACAGAGTTTTGTCACGTTGGCCAGGTTGGTCTCGAACTCAAGTGATAACACCAGCCTTGACCTCCTAAAGTGCTGGGATTACAGGCATGAACCGCCTTACCAAGAAATTGCTCCTCTTTTATTTCAGAATAGGTTGTAGGCTCTCACTATTCTAGCCTGAACCTGTGAAGTACTAATATCCAAAAAACATTAATAGCACTTGCTGTGGAAAAATGATTACACATTTTAAAGTTTGATATAATTATAGTAAAATTGCCATGCAAGGTGTTTACTTTTAATATTTTTACAAAAAAATTAAGTAACGATATATTAAATGGTAAATGATTGTACTCATTTATTCACCTGCCTCATGTTTTCATTATAAACATCCCAAATTAAATCCTATTGTATCTTACACATTTCAATTGATTGCATTGTATTGCAGGATATGGAGATTTCATAATATACTACAATAAAGTGTATTTTGTTATATTTAACATACATTCTACTTGTATTTTATATTGAGGTCATACAATCTTTCATTATTTGTTGTAATTATTTGGTTGCTTTATAATTTTCATTATATGTAATAATGTACATTGATGTTGTTTGGAATTTTAAATTTCAAGATAATTTTGTCTTACTTTCATATGGAATTAGTGTTTACTATAGATGTGAAAAAGAGAATGACTTATCTTTATTTCTGTGTCATCCTAACCCTGACCTTCCCACAGCCCATAGCTCTTGTCGTAGTCAGGACATCGTGTTCTGTCACTCCAGTAAATGGGGCAATTCAATGATACCACACAGATATAAATTGCTGATATAAAGCTTTTGTTCAAGACCAGTGCAACAGAAAAAAATCACAGGCATGTGAGTCACACAATTTTCGGGTTGTCAGTGCTTATAAAAATTATGCTTAAACTATGCTGTAGAATAAGTCTGAAACACCCTTACGTCTATTAAACAAATGCACATACCTAAATAACGTGTCTAAATAGGAATGTAAATATCTTAACGAAATGTACTTTGTTGCAAAGTGCACTTGCAACAAATAACAATAACACGGAGATACAATAGAATCATGTAAGGTTGAAAAAATAGAGATGAGAAGAAAAACAGAGACAACGAGAAAGGGAAAGATGGAGAGAGGAAAAGACAGACGGCGGCAGGGACATTGGAAAGGAGAAAAGAGAGAGAGGGAGGAAGAGAGGCAGGAAAGATAGAAGAAAGGGAGCGACGGAGCGAGGGACAGAGAGGAAAGCGGTCTTCTGCCTCCAGGAGCAACAGCGGCCCGGCGCCCGCGAAGGCTGTTCGGCGCCCAGGGCGGGCCAAGGGCTGGGCCCACAGCGGCGTCGGCCCGCGGGGCGCTCACGTCCCTCCGGATCGCCTGCCTGGGTTCCCTCGCTGTGGAGAGATTCTTAGGAATTCCGACTCCCAAGGAATGGGCGATTTCCCAAAAGACCAAAGACCAAAGAGCCGTAGCTCAGGCGGCCGTCCGCTTTTCACCCGCGTGGTTTACAGACCACACATCCCCAGGCTGAGCCCTGCCACGGAGCGAGAGCCGGATGGCCCCGTCCACGCAGGAGTCACGTCAGGGCGACCGGAGCGTGATTTCGGATTCCACGTTGCTTTGCCCTCTGCAAGGGGGCCTGCTGGTCACTATCAAGGTATAGTAATTAAAGCAGCACGACACTAGAATAAAAACAGACATAAATACAAATGGAATGAAATAGAGAACTTAGAAACAAACTCATACAGCTAAACTAAACTTATTTTCAACAAAAGTGTCGAGAACATACAACAAAAAATAAGACAGTTTCTGTAACAAACAGGGCTGCGAAAACTGGCAAGCCATAGGCAGAAGAATGAAACTAGAACCCTACCTCTTGCCACATACAAAAATTAAAATGAATTAAAGACTTAAACCTAAAGCCTCAAACTGCCAAACTTTTACAAGAAAACATTGGGGAAACTCTTTAGGGCATTGGTTTGGGCAAAAATCTCTTAAATTATGCCCCATAAGCACAGACAACCAAAGCAAACATGGACAAATGGAATTACAGCAAGTAAGAAAGCTTTTTTAAAGTGAAGGAAACAAAGTGAAGAGAAAACCCACAGAATGGGAGAAAATATTTGTAAATTACCCACCTGAAAAGCAATTAATAGCTACATGATATGGTTAGGCTTTGTGTGCCCACCCAAATCTCATACTGAATTGTAATCCCCAGGTGCTGAGGGAGAGACTTGGTAGAAAGTGGTTGGATCATGGGGGTGGTTCCCCCCAGGCTGTTCTTCTGATAATGAGTGAGTTCTCATGAGATCTGATGGTTTTATAAGGGGCTCTAACCCCCTTTGCTTCACATACATGCTCTCTCGCCTGCTGTTGTGGAAGGAAGTGCCTGCTTCCCCATCTGCCATGATTGTAAGTTTCCTGAGGCCTCTCCAGCCATGTGGAACTGTGACTCAATTAAACCATTTCCTTTATAAATTACCCAGTCTCGCCAGGTGCAGTGGCTCATGCCTGTAATCCCAGCACTTTGGGAGGCTGAGGCAGGTGGATCACGAAGTCAAGAGTTCAAGACCAGCCTGTCCAAGATGGTGAAACCCCATTTCTACTAAAAATACAAAACTTAGCTGGGCATGGTGGTGGGTGCCTGTAATCTCAGCTACTCAAGAGGCTGAGGCAGAGAATTGCTTGAACCTGGGAGTTGGAGGTTGCAGTGAACCAAGATCATGCCAGTGCACTCCAGCCTGGGTGACAGAGGAAGACTTCATCTCAATACATAAATAGATAAATAAATAACCCAGTCTTAGTTTTTTTATAGCAGTGCAGAAACAGACTAATACACTACAATATACTGAGTTCAAAATATTCTATAGAAAAATTCTAGTAATCCAATTAAAGAGTGGACAAAAACTTAAATGAACATTTATGAAAAGAAGACATACAAATGGCAAACAGGCAAATGAAAAGGTGCTCCACATTACTATCATCATAGAAATGCAAATCAAACCCAAAATGAGATACCATTTCACCCCAATTAAGGTGGCTTTTAACCAGAAGTCAGTCAAAAACAAATGTTGCTAATAGCCAAGATTTGTAATGTCCATCAACAGATGACTGGATAGAGAAAATGTGGTACATATACACAGTGGAGTACTATTCAGCTATAAGAAAGAATGAGAGTCTGTCATTTACTGTAACATAAATGGAACTGAAAGTCTTTATATTAAGTGAAATAAGTCAGGCACAGAAAGACAAATGTCAGATATTCTCACTTATTTGTGGGTGCTAAAATTAGAAACAATTGATGTCATAGAGATAGTATAAGGATGGTTACTGGAGCTGGGAAGGGCAGTGTGGGAAATGGGTGATAGTGGGGATGCTAAATGGGTACAAAAAATTTTTAGAAAGAATGAATAAGACAGTATTTGATAGCATAACAGGGTGATTATAGTCAAAAATAATTTAATTATAGATTTTATAAAAACTAAAATACTATTTTAATTGGATTGTTTATAACACAAGCTATAAATGCTTGAGGGGACAGATACCCTGTTTTTTATTATGTATTACTCATTACATGCCTGTATCAAAGTATGTCATGTACCCCCATAAATATATACACCAACTATGTTCCCACAAAAATAAATTAAAAATTAAAATTAAAATTAAAACCAAAGTGAGGAGAGTATAATGAGGCATGTGTGACCCACGGCTTGAACTAGCTTTTCAGGTTAACTTTGGAATGTCCTTATCCAAGAAGAGGGGTCCATTTAGTCAATAGGGGTTTAGAAATTAATTTTTAGTTTATAAGTGGAAAAAAGAAGGATTTTTAATCCTGAGCCATAGCTCTCAATCAATCCCTGCAGGGAACCCTGTTCTTTACTCTGGAGATAAACACTAGTTTTCTTTCCCACTGAATAACACCACATTTCAAAGTGAGGGGAAACATCTTGAAACTAAGAGGTACAGCCTTATTAAATTTGATTTGATTTCAATTGTAATTAATTTAATCACATATGTTCTAGAGTTTGTCTTCAGTCTTCTCCTACTTTAGGCCCATGATCTGTTGAATTTGCTCAGCTCCCTGCTCAATAGCAGGAAATCAGAATTATCTAAAAACCTCATTGTGGCCGTCAGCGGTGGCTCATGCCTGTAATCCCAGCAATTTGGGAGGCCAAGGTGGGCAGATCACTTGTTGTCAGGGGTTTGAGACCAACCGGCCAACAGAGTGAAACCCCGTCTCTACTAAAGATACAAAAATTAGCTGAGTGTGGTGATTCATGCCTGTAATCTCAGCTACTTGGGAGGCTGAGGCAGGAGAATCACTTGAACCTGGGAGGCGGAGGTTTCAGTGAGCCAGGATGGTGCATTGCACTCCAGCCTGGGCAGCAGAGCAAGACTCTGTCTCAAAATAATAATAATAAATAAAAATAAAAATCTCATTGTGTTTCAAACAAAATTTCTTTTGCATATCAACTGTGTCAACTTGCATATTAACTATAATCATTCGGTTTACTTTATATCCAATCCTGAGAAATCTCTGAGGACTAATTTCACTCTTTTCTGCCATTTTGGTAAACATACCAAATGCCATCAAACAAAATGCCCAAAATTCTTGAGAAATACATTTTCTCCTTGAGGAGTAGACCTGCTGTGTTAGAGGAGCTCATGAATACCAAGCTTCTAGTTTAGTAAACATGACTAGAATACTCTATCTTAATATGAGTAGCTAGGTACTCACCAGGCATCTAGAAGGTTAATGCTCATGGTCTGAAAATAGCCACATTTTTTAGCTGGCCACAAATTACAATTGAAGAATATTTATGGCCATACAAGACATCTTCCACCAAGCCTGAAAAATGTATAAATGTCCTAGGAGTGCAGCATTTTTTCTTAAAGATAATATTAATGAGCTAGCTTAGGTCAATGGGTTAAATAACCCCGACTTTAGTGAGTACATCTGCACCTTCCAAGTTTAATTATAACTCTTTCTCTTTATAGTTACTTATAAGTACAGACACTAACAAAAGACAATGCATTCCTGCTCTTGTTTTCTGAGGATGTCCAACTCCGTAATGGAGTCATTTCTAATAAACTTGCTTCTTTCACCTCAAATTTCTTCCTGCACAAGATCTAAGAATCCTACTTTGTGGTCTGTATCAGGACCCTCTTTTCCAGCAACATCTTTCAGCAATGCCATGAAGGGACACCAAGACAAGACCCCCACTCCAAGGAAAACAGTCCGCACAGAATCAATCAGCTGGCAAGTGGGCTGTCTTTTAGAATCGCGAAGCCATTCAGGTGGGCAAGAATGATTATCCACTATTACTTAAGTGAGAGGCCCTAGGGTATAATGTTAGGGTGAGAGACTCAACCCAAAGTTAGAGACCTGGGGGTGTCATACTCAGATTAGAGGCCAAGCTCACAAGGTTAGAGGCCCTGGGGTATATTGAGAAGAATGGATTTGGCTAAACAAGATGTTTGCCACTTTCTCTTTTTGGACTGTCCACCTTGTGCTCTCTGTCCCTCACCTGAGTGCTCTGCATCTTGTCACCTTTCTGCTCACCTCCTCTGTTTTGTAGTAGCCTGGAGGCTGCCCCAGGAAACAGGCCCCAAACAGTTTAGCTTTTACTTTTCTCAGTGATCCTCTGACTTTTAGCTGACTGCTTATTTAATTTGCCACTGGTCCAAGTGACACAAAAAAAGAGATGTCTTGGAACCTAGTATTTTTGTATCTTAATTATCAGAAAAGATCAGCAGTAACCTCTCCATCATTATGACTAAAAGTTGAAATGTATTTAACAGCCCTACATGATAAGATCAGATACGCCTGTTTAGTGAGAGCCTGTTTTATGACAACCCTCTGCAAACAATTAGCCTCAAGATGGAGAACATGAGACTTTTTCTTAACAGTTTTCTCTCATTTCTTAACCATAAGGCCATCTTTGATGAGCTAGTATAGGGCAGCTGGACCCTATTTTCTAAACCCAGCATGTCACTTTTTTCCTGAAAGAGTTTTGTCAGTTTTGTCATAGCAGTTTTGTCATAGCATAGTCCATTTTGAAAATGGACTAATACATTACAATATACAAGTTACAGCCTTCCCATTTCCCCTGTTTGGCCTGACTTCTTTTTTTGCAGCTTAATTTGTTTTATAGAAGAGAAACTAAATGGGAGGAAATACATTATATACAGGCTTCTCTGATGCTTGGTCAGGATAAAAAATTAAATTGGGCTTCTATATGTTTGATGGAGGAAAAGACAAAATAGGGACGGCACATAATTGATTACCCTTTTAATGCAAGTGCCTCTTAATATCAGGCTTTTCTTAGCTGGGGCTGAACTCCCCCTGCCAGTCTGAGCACCCCATAAGAACACTGTCAGACTCCTCCCAGTTCTGGTGAGGTGTGCAACATGTTATTAATTCCTTCTAGTTTTCCAGGGTTATCTACTGTCTGGTCATCCTCTCCTCCCTGCCCTTCAAGTCCTGTCTTACATACACACCCCACTCTCGAAACACCTGAGCTTCACCGGAACAACATGCAGTGGGGCCTCTTATCAGCTGGCAAACTTGAATGTTTGCCCTCTCTGGGAAGTGACAGATGATAATAAGGACACTATATAGGTATATGTACCCTTTTCTATGTCTGAATTAGCCATATGCAAGGAGAAACTAAAACAGTTTTCAGAGGTTCCAGGAAAATTCATAGACTAATTTAAGAGGCCAACCTGGATGTATGATTTGACCAGGCAGGATTTGCATATATTTATGTTTACCTGCTGCATGGTAGAAAAGCAGTGCATTATAGGAGTGGCTAGGGCACATGCTAATAGGGTGGCAGCCTGCAACCAGGGACATGACACCTATTAAGTAGGAGGCACAGCAGTGCCTGACTAGGACCTGAAAGAGAACTAGAATCTAGAAAAGACAAATGAATTAGGAAGAAAGTGGGATATAGAGAGATATAGAAATTGGGATAAAAAATTATGATCATTTGACTCCTTGAAGGAATAAAAAAAGTGTGATAAAGCTTTTTAATTTTTATAAAGTCTGGAAAATTACTCAGGGAAAAGATGAAAACCTAGCCTTATTACAAGGGTGGATAATTTAGACTTTGAGGAAATACACTGACACTGACCCTGACTCCCAGAAGGGACAGGCATTGCTAGCAGTTTACTTTATAGCCCAGCCTGCTTCTGATATCTGCAGGAAGCCGCCAAAAGCAGCCTTAGGCTTCCAGACTCCCATGGATCAGATTTTAGACTTGGATTTTGCAGTTTTCCATCACAGGAATAGGGCAGAGACAACGTAAAATAAAGCAAGTCTCGCAAGAGGCCCAGCTTCTAGCTGCAGCCTTGTGCTCTCCACCACTTCAGAAGCAGCCCCTTAACCCCTGGCCCTCACAGAGGAAGTGAGAAGGTGAAAGTCCCATTCTGTGCCTCTGGGCCACTGTGCCTTGGATACAAATCAATGTGCCTTCTGTAGGAAGGTCGGCCACTGCCAAAGGAAATGCACTGTGCTTCCAAGGGAGCCATCCTCAGAGCCCAGCAGACTCAAAAGTGGCAGGGCCTGATACTTCCTGCCTCCACTCCCATTGGACTATTAGCTATCCAGAGATGGAGGAGCCTCAGGTGACTCTTGAAGTAGCAGGTAGGAGTATTAACTTCTTATTAGGTGTGGGAGCAGATGACTCTGTCCTGATTCAATACAATGGGCTCCTGTCTTCTCATGATGGACAAGCCCAAAAACACTGCCTGTCTTCTAAGTTGTCCTCCAGGGCCTCTGGATTTCTTGCCTGCCTTTTTAGTACTGTCTGAATGCCTGACCTCTTACTCGGGAGAGATTTATTGACTCAGGAGACCAAGTCATGGTCACCTTCACAGATCATAAAGCATAGAAAGTGTTACTTTTGTTCCTGACCCCTCAGGGGAAAAAAAGAAGTTAAGAATGAGCTGTCACACTTACCATCTGAGGTGCTGTCTCAAGTAAACCTTGAGGTTTGGGCCACACAGGCTCTGGGAAATGCACTAAACACCTTCCCCATTCAAACCAACTTCAGCCTAGTTCTCCTGCCCTCAGAAGAGACAATACATTTTAAGGCAAGAAGCATGAGGGGAAATTCAACCCCTTATTGCCAAATTCTTGCCATATGAGTTATTAAGGCTATGAGAGTCTCCTTACAATACTCGCATGTTACCAGATAAGAAGCCTAATGGCAAGTACAGATTTGTCAGAACCCTTAGAGCATTAAGAAGTGCAGTTGTCTCCAAACACCTCATTGTCCCCAATACTTACCAAGTCCCAGGGGATGCAAGCTGGTTTACATTCTTAAATCTGAAAGACACATTTTTCTGCATCTCAATGCATCCAGATTCACAATATGTTTGCCTTTGAATGGACTGATCCAGATACACATTCTGCCTCAAAACTAACCTGGACAGTTGTCTCTGAAGGGTTCTGGGATAGCCCCAACTTATTTGAAAATGGCCTAGCTAAGGACTTAAGAAATCTACAATTGGAAAGGGACGCAATTATTCAGTATGTAGGTGACTTGCTCATGGCTAGCCCAACTAAAGAAGACTGAAATAATAATACTGTTAAGTTGGTAAATTTCTTGGAAACTTGCAGATATAGGGCATCACAATACAGGGCTCAGATTTTGACTCAAAGACTTAAATATTTGGAATCTGTCTTAACCTCTGGAACTGATCAACATCCCTAGAAGATAAAAAAGTTATTTTAGTCACCCAAGGGTCCCAGTCCAACAAATGACTGTGGGCTCTTTTAGGAGATGGCTGGGTATTGCTGCTTATGGGTGCCCAGATTTGGACATGTAGCCAAGTCTTTATATGATACACTAAAGGGAAAGATTTAGAGCTCCTAGAACGTAATGAGAACTGCAAACAAATCTTCAATACTCTCAAGGAGAAATTGGGCTCTGCTGCAGCCATGGGAGTCCCCAAGTTGGATGCACCATTTTTTCTTTATGTGACCAAAAAGCAAGGCATAGGCCTTGGGTAATCTTGTCCCAAAACTGGGGGACATTCCAAGGCCAGTAGCCTAATTTTCTAAGCAGATAGACCAGGTGGCCTCAGGGTAGTCTTGATGTCTTAGAGCTATTGCTGCTACCACTTTTCTAGTTGGCAAAGCTAATAACCCAACATTAGAACAGCACCTACAGGTTTTTGACCCCACACCAAGGGAAGGTGGTCCTAGAAGCTAAAGGGCACCAGTGGATAATAGGAGAACATTTATGAAAGTATCAGGCCTTATTGCTAGACACTCCAGACAACCCTTAAAGCCTGCCAAACCATAAACCCAGCTACTTACCTGCCAGAGTCCTCAGGTGCTCCTAGCCTTTCTGGCATACAGGCTGTATTAGTCTGTTCTCACGCTGCTAATAGAGACGTATCTGAGGCTGGGAAATTTATAAAGAAAAGAGGTTTCATTGACTCACAGTTGCACATGGTCAGGGAGACCTCACACTCATGGCAGAAGGCAAGTAAGGAACAAAGTCACATCTCTTACATGGCAGCAGGCAAAAGAGCTTTGGAGGGAAACTCCCCTTTATAAAACCATCAGCTGTAATCCCAGCACTTTGGGAGTCCAAGGCAGTGGATGACCTGAGGTGAGGAGATCGAGGACAGCCTGGCCAACATGGTGAAACCCCATCTATACTAAAAGTACAAAAATTAGACAGGCATGGTGGCAGGTGCCTGTAATCCCAGCTACTCAGGAGGCTGAGACAGGAGAATCACTTGAACCCAGGAATCAGAGGTTGCAGTGAGCCAAGATCATGATAATGCACTCCAGCCTGAGCAACAGAGCAAGACTCTGTCTCAAAAATAAATAAATAAATAAACCATCAGATCTCATGAGGCTTATTCACTGTCATGAGAACAGCATGGGAAAGACCCATCCCCTGATTCCATTACCTCCCACTGGGTCCCTCCCATGATATATGGGAATTATGGGAGCTACAATTCAAGATAAGATTTGACTGAGGACATAGCCAAAGCATGTCACAGGTTATGAAACAAATTTATTCTAGCAGGCCAGACTTAAGACAGATGAATCCCTTGACCATCCCAAGGAAGAGTGGTTAACAGATGCAAGTTGTTTTATACATCAGGAAAACAGGAGGGCTAGATAGGCTATTAGCAGTCAGCACAAGAGAATCAAGGCACAAGCCTTGCTGGCCTCGACCTCAGCTCAAAAAGCTGAGTTAATTGAACTTACTAGGCCCCTGCCGTTGGGAAAGGATTTAAAAATTAACATTTACACTGATTCCAAGTATGATTTTTTAGTGCTTCATGCTTATGCTGCAATTTGGAATGGGTAGGGACTCCTGACCCCCAAGGGCTTTTCCATACAACATCATTCAGATTTTGAGCTTGTTAGAATGCTGCTTTGCTGCCAAAAAGTGAGTATAATTAATTGCAGAGGACATCAAAAGAGAGACTGACCGTGTAAAAGGAAATGCCCTTGTAGATGCCACAGCCAAGGCCCCTGCAATGAAAGGGCCAATGAAGCTTGTGGATGTGCTGGTCAGCATACATAGAACTGGGCCAGAATACTCTGAAGAAGAACAAAAATGGGCCAGGGATTGCATTTCAGTCCAGGGCCCCTCGGGCTGGCTGAATGATGGTAATAAATTACTAATGCCAAGTACCAGTCATAGGAACATAACTCAGCACTTTCATGATTCTTTTCACCCTAGAAGGGATTCTTTGTTTCTGTTAATGTCTCATTTGTTCATAGGGGTAAATCTTTTCAAGACAGTAAAATAGGTGACTCAGCCCTGTGAGCTCTGTGCCTGACATGATCCAAACGGCCAGCAATTTTCTCCTCCAGTTAAACCTGTCCAAAATTGAGGAACTTATCCAGGTGAGAACTGGCCACTCTAATTTACCCCGAAGCCTTTCTGCAGGAGATTCAAATATTTGCTAATGCTTACTGATACCTTCACTGGTTAGATAGAGGCGTTCCCCACTCCATCTGAAAAATGTTTACCAGAAGAAATAACTCCTCAGTTTGGGTAATCTAAAAGCCTGCAAAGTGACAATGGCCCATCTTTCACAGCAGGCGTAACCCAACACCTATCCTCAGCTTTAAGATTCCAATATTACCTTCACTCTCCGTGGAGACCGCAGTCCTCTGGAAAGGTGAAAGGGCTAATCCTACTGTAAAGAAGACTCCAGCTAAATCAGAGGCCTGACTCTCTCTAACACCCATAGCTTTCTGCGGGTTAGAACTGCTCCAAAGTAAAACGTATAATCAAGTCCTGTTCAGTTAACATGTGGAAGGCCTTTCCTAACCACAGATCTCCTGATAGATGAAAAGACTCATCAATTACAAAAATACGTCATCAATCTAGGACAGGTGCAAAGCAGGTGCAAAGGCACTCCGTGAATATGGAAACAAGAGTCTTCCCCTCCCACATGGGAGGAAAATTCAGTTTCAGCTCAGCTAGGGATTTAGTCTTACTAAAGATGTGGGAGGAAGTTCTCCAGCTGAGCAGCTTTCCCCAACGTGGAAAGGACCACGCAAGGACACCTGAGCTTTCCAACAGATGTTCAACGCCAGGTGGATACACCTGTGTGGAAATAAAGCTGTTGCTTATTCTGGGAGCCCAATCCCAGGCTGGGGGAGGTGGGCGCGGGGCTATTTAAGCGTTGGCGGAGGGCGGGCTGGGTCGCTGCGCGTCTGCTTCTCCTTCTCGTGTTTCTCCTGCCGCCCTAATCCCGCCTCGGCCATGAGGGAAATCGTGCTCACGCAGACAGGGCAGTGCGGGAACCAGATCGGCGCCAAGGTTGGCAGCTGGGGCTCTGAGGGCCCAGCCCGGGCCTGCCCGGTGGCCGGGGAAGATGTTGGCAGTGGCGGGAGAGGTGCCCCTGCATTGCGGCCCCTGGGCTCCCTGCCGGGGACGCGGTGGAACTGGGTGTTGGCGAGGCGGCCGCGGTGGACCCCAGGGACAGGGCGGCCTAGGGATGGGGGTGCTGATGAGGGTGGGGGTGGGAGAGCGTCTGGGGCGCCTCCGTGACTCAGCCCCGGCCTGTCTGGCCCCTCCCGTCTCCGCAGTTCTGGGAGGTGATCTCTGACGAACATGCCATCGACTCCGCTGGCACCTACCACGGGGACAGCCACCTGCAGCTGGAGCGCATCAACGTGTACTACAACGAGGCCAGCGGTGAGACCCCCGTCCTTCCCCCACCGCCCTCCTGGGAACGCGGCTCTCCCCTCGCTCATGCCCTCCCGCCCCACGCAGGTGGCAGATACGTGCCCCGCGCTGTGCTCGTGGATCTGGAGCCGGGCACCATGGACTCTGTGCGCTCGGGGCCCTTCGGGCAGGTCTTCAGGCCAGACAACTTCATCTTCGGTGAGCTGCAGGCGAGGACTGGGGTGTGGCTCCTTAGCCAGGGCAGCTCAAAATCCAGGAACGCCCCAAGGTCAGCCTGCGGGAACTGTGGCGCCAGGGCCCTGAACACCCTCCTGTCCTCAATCCGCCTCCTAAACGGGCTTCGGGAGGAAGGCCCGGGTGTCTCCTCAAGGTGAGGAGCTACTGATGTAAACTCCCTGCAAGGACCTGAGCTGGGGCCGTGGCTACTGCCTTCCCTGAAAATGGGCAGGAGCCACCTGCAGCGAGGTCTGTTGGCCCGTCTCAGGTTTGACTCCTGACTTAATTCCTAACGGGGGAAGCTGCTGTCCTGTAACTCCGGGGAGGGGGTTTTATGTGCTCCACCTGCAGGGCGAATGGTGCTCTCACCTCACGCGTGACACTTGGCCCTTTCTGCATTATGGTGGTGACCACTGATGACCGTATATCTGGCCATCGAGTGACCGGCTGTACTGTCTTACAGGTCAGTGTGGGGCCGGAAACAACTGGGCCAAGGGGCACTACACAGAAGGCGCGGAGCTGATGGAGTCAGTGATGGACGTTGTCAGAAAGGAGGCTGAGAGCTGTGACTGTCTGCAGGGTTTCCAGCTGACCCACTCCCTGGGTGGGGGGACTGGGTCTGGGATGGGTACCCTTCTCATCAGTAAGATCCGGGAGGAGTACCCAGACAGGATCATAAACACATTCAGCATCCTGCCCTCGCCCAAGGTGTCGGACACCGTGGTGGAGCCCTACAACGCCACCCTCTCAGTCCACCAGCTCATAGAAAACGCGGATGAGACCTTTTGCATAGATAACGAAGCGCTATATGACATATGTTCCAGGACCCTAAAACTGCCCACACCCACCTATGGTGACCTGAACCACCTGGTGTCTGCTACCATGAGTGGGGTCACCACGTGCCTGCGCTTCCCGGGCCAGCTGAATGCTGACCTGCGGAAGCTGGCCGTGAACATGGTCCCGTTTCCCCGGCTGCATTTCTTCATGCCCGGCTTTGCCCCACTGACCAGCCGGGGCAGCCAGCAGTACCGGGCCTTGACTGTGGCTGAGCTTACCCAGCAGATGTTTGATGCTAAGAACATGATGGCTGCCTGTGACCCCCGTCACGGCCGCTACCTAACGGCGGCTGCCATTTTCAGGGGTCGCATGCCCATGAGGGAGGTGGATGAACAAATGTTCAACATTCAAGATAAGAACAGCAGCTACTTTGCTGACTGGCTCCCCAACAATGTAAAAACAGCCGTCTGTGACATCCCACCCCGGGGGCTAAAAATGTCGGCCACCTTCATTGGGAATAATACGGCCATCCAGGAACTCTTCAAGCGTGTCTCAGAGCAGTTTACAGCAATGTTCAGGCGCAAGGCCTTCCTCCACTGGTACACGGGCGAGGGCATGGATGAGATGGAATTCACCGAGGCTGAGAGCAACATGAACGACCTGGTGTCTGAATATCAGCAATATCAGGATGCCACGGCCGAGGAGGAGGAGGAGGAGGAGTATGCTGAGGAGGAGGTGGCCTAGAACTCTCCTTTTCTAGGTAAAGGGGGGAAGCAGTGTGGATTCTTCACTGTGTTCTGACAGCCATGTGTCACTATGCGCTTGTTAATTTGTGTCTTCACATCTTCTGCTGCATTTTAAAGCATTTCTATAGTGTACAGTTTTGACTAATAAAGTACTCTCACAGCATCTGGTTTCACCTCCATCTTCTTTCCATGGGCCCTCTGGCTACTGCTGCCAGATGCGCATAGTTGTCCTTCAAGGCGGAAGCTGTCTGGGTTTATCACATGCCCAGGAACAAGCATTCCAGTGGCTCCAGAAGGGCTCAGCATGGGCTGTGGACATGGCAGGCAGGCTTCACATGAACTTGGGGATGCCCTGGGCCTTGGGCAGCGACATGGTGGAAAACCTGTTCCTGAAGGCAAGCCTTAGCTTATCCCAAGTACCAAACTTCTAGGGGACCAGCTGGCCATGTTTCTGGAATTTTAAAAGGGGTCAGTGAACCCTGGTGGACAGTGTCCCCAAAGTCCCATCTCGGGGTAGGAATGTGGTCAGACGGCTGGCTCTGAACCAGCAATGAAGGGTGGGCAAGTGGGTCCCCAGCCACTCCATCACCACGATGGCCTGGGTGTGTTTGTGTGGCCTCATTCTCTTAATGAGGTGGGTATGGGATATCTGGCAGGGACTAGGCAGGAGTCAAGCCCAGTGTCTGCTAACATGCACTGAACCCTATGTAGAAGGGGATTACGTCCTGGGGCCGTAGATGGTGGTTGCTGGGCCAGTGACATGCACTGAACCCTATGTAGAAGGGGGTTAGGTCCTGGGGGTGGTAGATGGCAGTTGCTGGGCCTGTGTGCTCAGGGCAGTCCCTCCAAAGGCACAGATGGGGTTTCTGAACAGGACCTGGGGAGACAGGCAGGTGCGCACAAATGCTGCTTCCCCCAACTGGCAACCAGTGAGAAAAACGCCTGAGTGGAGGTCTGACCTGCCCCAGTCTGGAGGGCTGATGCTCTTTGGAAAGGTGGCTAATGCATACTGTCTGCTGTCTCCCTGTCCCCCACTCCAAAACTTCAGGGCAAAAATAATCCAAGATTGTCAGGATGAGCCTGGTGAGGGTGGCACCTTTGGGGACAGGCCCTTCAGCCTGGCAAAGTCTCCTCCCCAGGCTTCTTGGGGAGCCTGGACTGCAAAAGCCTGCTTTGGGGAAGCTGTCAAATGAGAGCTGTGTGTGTGAGCTGGGTGCTGGGCAGCATGCACGGACAGTGTTCTTCTCCCTGGCTCTTGTAGAACTTGTCCATGGCCTGTGTGATGGTCTCTTGGTAATTCCCACCCCCACCCCCAGCCCTATCGCACAGATAAGATGAAGCCAGCATTGCCTGGGTGTGGGCAGATGTACAGGTTCTACTCCAGGTCCCCTGGGAATGCCCACCTGCCTCCGACGTGTCAGGGAAAACAGGTGAGGCCCCTTCTTGTTCTCTGAATGTTGTCAATGGTCTATTGCAGCCAAATGGGAACGGGCAGGCAGGAAAGTGTCTCATCTCGAAAGAAGTGGCTCCTAGAAGCAGCTGGGAGGTGGGAGAGGTCCCCCATACTCGCCCAACCTGTTCTAGGAGCAGGAAAAGGGCCTCTGTGACAGCCCCTCTCAGTGGCTGTCACTGTCTGAGGGGTGTCCTTGCCCAACCCAGGTGAGCACCCATCTGAGATGGTCTTGCATGGACCTGGTTAGGAAGGTTCAGCTTCAGCAACCACCGGAACCTGCCCACACCTGGTGTCTCCACTCACGCGTGGGGCTAGATGTTCCTCCCTCCTGTAGTGGTACAGCCAGACTGGCAGAGGGGGCAAGCACCGCTGCAGTTCCCACCTGGGTCTGAGCGGGAGGGGTGGGGGGTCAGGCTTGGTGCCCATGTATTTCCCAACTACCTGGTTCCATGTGGGGGCTTCATGGACAGGAGTGGTGCTTTTCCAGGCCTCTTTTCCACATGCCAGCTATAGGCCCAGGTTTCCCAAGTTTCTGGAGCCCCTCTTCCAGCCTGGCAAGCAAGTCGTGTTGTAGGGGAAGGACATCAAGCCTACAGGCAGCAGAACCTGTCTAGGTATGTTCTCTCCACCTGGAGGCCCCTGGTTGTTTACCTCTTTGGGTGAGAGTCAGCTTAGGATCTCAACATTCTTGTAGGACTCCAGAACTGTACAGACAGGGGCCCAGGAGGGAACAGGGGCTGGGACTGGCAGCTAACCAGAGTGGTGGGAGTTGTAGGGCTCAGTTTGGTCTTTCGGGGAATTCAGGGAGGCTTGGATTTGCTGAAGCTCTAGATGAGCTTGGGCTTGGATATGGAAACAGCATAGAGCAGGGGCCCTTCTGCACACTGGACTCTGAGTAGTTGCACCCTGGTGCATCCACAGGTGTTCCCCACCTGGAGCACAGCTGTGGATAGAAGCCGGGAGAGCTGTGGAGGGAAGAGGAGGAGGAGGGAGTCTCAGGGCAGCCCCAGCATCCAGGCAGGGCCTCTGCAAGTGAGATGCAGATCCCGCCTGTTGGCCACTTAGCAGCTGCTCGGTCGGCTGCAGATCACCTGTCCTCTGTTCACCAGTAAATGGGGGTTGCAGCAGCACTTACCTTCTGGGACTCCTGCAGATTGAAGGGGCAGCACACGCCACGTGCTGAGAAAGCGCCGAACTCAAGCAAGCTTCTCCAAGAGCACCACATCAGATTAACACCCAACCTGTACGGGACACCACCAAATCTCCCCACCCCTCATTCCAACGGAAGAAAAGGGAGTCTCTGTCCTAGGGGAGCAAGCACAGGCCTATTTATGCAGTGGGCACATGGCCCAGGTGGGGGAAAGGCTCTTGGATACATGCTGGTTTCACCAACCATCTGTGCGTTGGGCTTGGCCTGGACACCTGTACCCCAGGAGGCCGGCAGCCCCCTGCATGGGAGAGGACTGGGAGGTGGGTGGGAGGGCTGAGCTTTGAGGGAAGCCATTATTTGGCCTCATGGGAAGTGGTGCAGGTGGTTGTTGGTGGCTCAGTTTTGCAGGACCTGGGTGATCACCCAAGGAGTGAAAATTGCCTTTTTATGAGAAACTGCCAAAATTGATGCAAGCTTATCAGTTGAAAAGGTGAGTAATGCTGACAGTTGGCTTCACCTGCCCCTTCCCCACAAGTAACTGGTGTTCAGAGGAGGTGGATTTGGTTCCTTCCAAGCCTTTTCCCTTTGCATGTAGCTGTGTGCATGTACTTTTGTGTGTACACACACATTCCCTGGAGGGGTTACTTTTATTTTTTGGGGGGGGGATAACTAGTGAGGCAGCCTGACACTTGCTGATCTTGTCTTCTAAGTGTGGAGTCCTCTATGGAGTGGGCATCAGGTACTTCCTAGCTGGCCTCTGCCAGCTGTTTGGCTGCCCCACTTTCTGCCCTTCACAGACATGCTGGCCACCTGGTGTGACATTCAGTGGCCTTGTTTGCAGCTAGTGTGATGAGACAAGTGGATCAGGTACATTATAAACTGAAAAAGCACACAACATGCAGAGGGAAAGGATAAATGACCATGTGTGTCCTGCTCTGCTGAAGTCCACATCACATGACTGAGATGACAAACATTTTTTCGCCTAACATTTGGGCCCTGAGAAAAGGCATTTATGTTTTACTTTTTATTTATAACAGAGTTAGGAGAAATACTACCAGGCTTTCTTTTCCATTATCCCCAACTCCCACTTTACCCCCTCAAGTTTACCTACCTCAGAGAGAGAGCGGAGCTCGCCTGGTTAATGACAGCCTGAAATTATTTGAACCAGGTCACTGTGTAAAGGTCAGACTGCTTGTCTCCTTGTGCATCACTTGCGCAGCTCAGATATTTCATAGCTCCCTGTATACAGGTAGATGTGTTACCCTCCTAGCCTGCTTTCTTGGTTTGATATATGCCTGGGAGCATGTGAGAGCACTTAATGTCTAGGCTCATGGGAAGACTGTTCTGCTGACCCCAGCTCATCTCTCCAGCTCAGCCTGCATGCACGCCTTCCTCCAACTGATTCCAGAGTAGGGGATGGGAGGTCTCACATTGACCTCAAGTTTATGTGACTTTTTCCACCTCTGCTTTCCCAGACAGCCCTTGCTGTGGGACTTGTAAGGAGATTTGTGAAGTCAGTATCTACTTTTCTTGTGTGGGTGTTTATAAATTATTCCCCTGGAGGGGAATAAATGTTAGAGGTACTCCAAACCCCTAACATATAAAAATCTAAGCCTGGCCCTTTTTTGGTGGTAAAATATACACAACATAAAACTTACCATGTTAACCATGTTTAAATGTACAGTTGAGTGGCATCCAGTATAATGTGTTGTACAACCATCTCCTTTATCCATATCTACAACTTCTTTATCAGCCTAAACTGAAACACCAAACCCATAAATAAGTCTTTGAATAGAAGACTGATGCATTTGACTCCATACAAATTAAAACTTTATAGGCGACAAAAATGCCTCAAAGTCAAAAGTCAACAGACTGGGGAAATAGATCTGCAACATACATGACAGACAAAAAGCTAATTTGGGTAATATATATGTATATATATAGCTATATAGCTATCCTACATTATTAAAAGACCAACAGCCAAATTGAAAAATGGACAAGGGATGTAAACAAACAGTTCAAAGAAACATGTAGATTTTTAAATATTTGCTAATTTTTTTACTGTGGTAAAATACGTATAACAGAAAAGTACATTAAGTATAAATACATTGTTGTGCAACTGTCACCACTATCCATTCCAACCCTGTCTTATCATCCCAAAGTGAAACTCTGTATCCATGGAACAATAGCTCCCCTTTCCCTTCCCCCCCATCCCCTGGAAACCACATCCTACTTTCTGTGTCTATGAATTTAACTGCTTTAGGTACACTATAAAAGTGGAAAGCATGGAGTATTTGCATTTTTTTGTTTTAATCTTTTCAAGGTTTATGTTGTAGCATGTATTAGAATTTCTTTTCTTTTTAAGGCTGAATAATATATCATTGTGTGTATTGATCATATGTGTTTATCCATTCATCTGTAGATGGACATTTGGGCTTTTCCTACCCTTTGGCTCTTGTGAATGCTGCTATAAACATGGGTGTGCAAATTCCCACTTTCAGTTTTTTGGGGTATATACCCAGATGTGGGATTATTGGATCATATGGTGATTACTGTTTTCCACAGTGGCTGTGCCATCTTACTTTCCCACCAGCAGTGTGCAGGAGTCCTGACTTCTCCACATCAGCATTTGCTGTTCTCTGGGGCTTTGTTGTTTTGCTTTGCTGGTGGTGATTTTTTTGATGGCAGCTATGCTTACATGTGTCAGTTGGTATTGCATTGTGGTTTGGATTTACATTTTTCTCACGATTAGTGATGCTGAGCACCTTATCCTGTGCTTGCTGGTCATTTGCATATCTTCTTTAGAGAAATGTGTATTCTAAAACCTTTGCTCATGTTTAAATTTGATTGTTTTGTTGTTGTTGTTGCTGAGGTCTTTATATAGCCTGGATATTAGTTACTTATCAAATATATAATGTGTGAATATTTACTTCCCCTCCGTGAATTGTATTTTCAATCTATTGATCATATCGTCAGATACATAACAGCTTGTCACTTTGATGAAGTTCTTTTTATGTATTTTTGTTGTTGTTGTTGTCTGTGCTTTCACTGTCATATCCAAGAAATTATTGCCAGATTCTATGTTATGAAACATTTTTCCTATGTTTTCTTCTAAGGGTTTTATAGTTTTAGCTCTTACAATTAGATGTTCAGTCTATTTTAAATTAAGTTTTTTATATGGTGTAAAGTAAGGGTCCAACTTTATTGTTTTCCATGTAAATATTCATTCTTAACACCATTTAAAAATATACTGTCTTTTCCCCACAGTTTTGACTCCCTTGTTAAAAATCATGACCATGTTTTTTGGTTCTTTATTTCTATTGCATTGGTCTTTATGTCTGTCTCTATGCTGGTACAGCATTGTTTTGGGTACTGAAGCATTGCAGTAAGTTTGAAACCAGGAGGTGTTAGTCCTCTAACTTTGTTAGTTTTTAAGATTGATTTGGCTACTTGGGGTTTTTGGAGATTTCATCTGAATTTCAGAATACGTTTTTCCATGTTTGCAAATATTGGAATTTGTATAGTGATTTTATTGAATCTGTAGATGACTATAGATAACAATGGCATCTTGATGAGGTTTTGTCTTCCAATCCATAAACACATGATGTCTTTTCATTTATTTATGTCATCTTTAATGCTTTCCTGCAATGTTTATAGTTTTGCTGTACAGGTTTTTCATTTCCTTGGTTAAGTTGGCTTCTAAGTATTTTATTCTTTTGATGCTGTCATAAATGATACTGTTGTCTTGATTTCTTCTTCAGATAGTTTGTTATTGTAGAAATACAGCCGACTTTTGTGTGTTGATTTTGTATCCTGCAGTTTTGCTGAATGTTATTTATTGCATCTGATAGTTTATCTCACAGAAACTAAAAGATTTTTAAGATTATGTCATCTGTGAACAGAAAATTTTACTTTTTTAAAAATTGGAATATCTTTTATTATTTTACTTGCCTTATTGTTTTAACTAACTAGAACCTTCAGTACTATATTAAAGAGAAGTAGTAAAAGCAGGCATCCTTGATTTTGCTCTTAGGGTAAAAGCTTTCAGTCTTTCATAAAGTTAGCTATGTGTTGTTTTTAAATATAACCTTATGTTAAGGTGTTTTATTCCTTTTTATAGCTTATTAAGTATATTTTATCATGAATGTGGGTTAAATTTTGACAAATGCTTTTTCTTCTTTGATTAAGATGATCACATGAGGTTTTTTCCTTCTTTATGTTAATGTGATATTATGCTGATTTTGATGTGTTGGAACATACTTTTATTTCAGGAGTCAATTATACTCATTCATAGTGTATAATCCTTTTAATGTACTGCTAAAGTTGAATTGCTGGTATTTTGTTGAGGATTTTTGCATCGGCATTTGTAAGGGATGTTTGTTTGTAGTTTTCTTATGGTGCCTTTGTCTGACTTGGTGTTGGGGTAATACTGTCCTCGTAGAATAAGTTAGAAAATGTTACCTTCTCTTCAACGTTTTGAAAAAGTTTGAGAAAAACTGGTGTTAATTCTGCTTTAAACGTTGGGTAGAATTCAACAGTGAAGCCATCTGGTCCAGGCTTTTCTTTGTTGCTGGGTTTTTTATTACTGATGTCATCTTCTTGCTGAGTCTCCTTGCTGAATAGGTTTATTCAACTTTTCTGATTCAGTCTTAGTAGTTCTTTTGTTTCTAGGAATTTGTTCATTTTATTTAGGTTATTCAATTTTTTTAGTGTATAGTTCCTTATGGTACTCTTGTACATCCTTTTTTTACTCCAAAAATTTGTTAGTAATGTACCCATTTTATTTTTGAGTTTAGTAATTTGAGTATTCCCTTTTTTCCCTAGTCAATCTAGATAAAATTTTGTCAGTTTTGATCTTTTTCAGAGAACAAACTTGGTTTTGTTGATTTTTGATATTGTTTTTCTGTTCTCTATTTCACTTATTTCCACTGCTATCTTTATCATTTTTAAAATTTTGCTAGCTTTTAGTTGTCTCTCTTTAATAGTCCCTCTTTTTCCCTCTGTTTTTAGTTCCTTACGAGTAAAGTTGTTGATTCGGTATCTTATTTTTTATTATCATTTATAGCTATAAATTTTTCCCTTATGGTACTGTTTTTGATGTATCTCTTAACTTTCGGTATTTCATATTTTTAATTTGTCTCTAGATATTTTCTATTTTCTCTTGTGATTTCTTTTATCCATCCTTGAGTGTTTAATACCTATATTTTTAGACATAAAATGTGAAACCTACAAAATTTTCTTGATTTGTTACAGTTTTATTTGTTGTAAGTTTTTATTTTAGAATTAAATGTGTGTATCAACATTTGTCATGTTCTCATAAACTTTGTAATACATGGAGATTCCTGGTCCACATATATAAGCCTCTACATGAATATTATTTTGAAGCACTTAACCTTCTGTTTTAATATTTCAAAGGTCTAAATGAAATTGAGATTTTGGTTTCTGAGATGAAATCATGGTAGGTGACTGATAAATGCTTAAAAATTAGCCAAACCTTAAAATTAAGTTAAAGTTTACCTTCAAGATTCAACCTGAATGAGTTGCCCTGTATTGCTGGTAATAAAAAATAAGTCTTTAATGGTATAAAAGCAAACTTCAGAGAATGTTTTTTTCCCCCATTGACATCTAAATTAAAAGCTGTAAAAAATTTTGATGGCCTTATGCATTTTTTACTTTAGAATTCCATCTTTTTCTGGTTAAAATTTTTCCAAATAGATTCCTGTGTATTTGAAAGACAAATAACTTTTTAGTTGAAATGCTTAAGCAGTTAAATAAGGCCATGAAACTTTCTTGAACTTGTGGGAATCCATGAGAAAATCTGACATTATGTTCTATTCTCTTGGAAGGTAGAAATATCGTTTGACTTCTGTTTTGCTGACAAGAAATGTGGTCCTGAGCAAGGCTACCTGGGACAATGACCTCACACATGGAAAATGCTGGAGCCCATCTGTATCCAATCTGCTGTTTTCCAAAAATTAGGGAAGTTCAGTTTTCCCTTTGATACTGTCTGTTTCTACCAACCCCAATGCCAGGGCTGTCCTGCTTCTACAAGTGACAATGACAAATATAGGCCTGAAGGAAGATGAGCTGATGGCATTCCCAGCTTACTACCACTCCTTGGGGGCCTTATCTCACATACGTGGATTCAATTCCTAGACTCAGCTGGGTGAGGATCTATTGTTCAGCTACATTAGAAGTGACTGCTTAAGACTCTGGTGTGTGGTGAAATGAGGCAGAATTTTCTCAGTGGAGTGTTGGGAGAAGTTTCTCCTCATAATTACCATCTTACTATCACTAAATCATAGCTAAAATAAGGATATTATTCAAGAAGAAATAGAAATGTAATCTTATGAAGACATAAATTTAGAGATTTGTGGAAAGCCCTTCATAATTTTATGGTGTTCTCTTTGAGATGGGATTATAGTTGACATTTCATTATAATATATTGGCTGTTCTAGACTTTATGCATTTACGTAAAGTTTTCTTTGTTGTACTTTAAGTTCTGGGATACATGGGCAGAGCATGCAGGTTTGTTACATAGGTATACACGTGCCATGGTGGTTTGCTGCACCCATCAACCTGTCATCTACATTAGGTATTTCTCCTAATGCTATTCCTCCCCCAGCCTCCCACCCCCCGACAGGCCCCAGTGTGATGTTCCCCTCCCTGTGTCCATGTGTTCTTATTGTTCAACTCCCACTTATGAGTGAGAACATGCAGTGTTTGGTTTTCTTTTCTTCTTTTTCTTTCTTTTTTTTTTTTTTTGAGACAAAATTTCACTCTTGTTGCCCAGGTTGGAGTGCAATGGCATGATCTTGGGTTACTGCAACCTCTGCCTCCCGGGTTCAAGCGACTCTCCTGCCTCAGCCTCCCAAGTAGCTAGGATTACAGGCATGTGCCAACATGCCTGGCTAATTGTGTGTATTTTTAGTAGAGACGGGGTTTCTCCATGTTGGTCAGGCTGGTCTCAAACTCCTCACCTCAGGTGATCTGCCCACCTCGGCCTCCCAAAGTTCTGAGACTACAGGCACGAGCCACTGCTCCTGGCCTGGTTTTCTTTTCTTGTGTTAGTTTGCTGAGAATGATGGTTTCCAGCTTCATCCATGTCCCTGGAAAGGACATAAATGTGTAGTATTCCATGGTGTATATGTGCCACATTTTCTTTATCCAGTTTATCATTGATGGGAATTTGGGTTGGTTCCAAGTCTTTGCTATTGTGAACAGTGCTGAAATAAACATAGAGTGCAGTGTCTTTATAGTATAATAATTTATAATGCTTTGCGTATATACCCCATAATGGGATTGCTGAACCTTGAGGAATTGTCACACTGTCTTCCATAATGACTGAACTAATTTACACTCCTACCAACAGTGTAAAAGCATTCCTATTTCTCCACAGCCTCATCAGCATCTGTTGTTTCCTGACTTTTTAATAATCGCCATTCTAACTGGTGTGAGATGATATCTCATTGTGGTTTTGATTTGCATTTATCTAATGACCAGTGATGATGAGCTCTTTTTCATATGTTTGTTGGCCGCATAAATGTCTTCTTTTGAGAAGTGTCTGTTTGTTTCCTTTGCCCACTTTTTGGTGGGGTTGTTTTTTTTCTTGTAAATTTGTTTAAGTTCTTTGTAGATTCTGGATATTAGCCCTTTGTCAGACAGATTGCAAAAATTTTCTCCCAATCTGTAGGTTGTCTGTTCACTCTGATGAGTTTACTTTGCTGTGCAGAAGCTCTTTAGTTTAATTAGATCCCATTTGTCAATTTTGGCTTTTGTTCCCATTGCTTTTGGTGTTTTAGTCATAAAGTTTTTGCCATGCCTATGTCCAGAATGGTATTGCCTAGGTTTTCTTCCAGGGTTTTTATGGTTTTAGGTCTTATGTTTAAGTCTTTATTCCATCTTGAGTTATTTTTTTGTATAAGGTATAAGGAAGATGTCCAGTTTCAGTTTTCTGCATATGGCTAGCCAGTTTTCCCAACATGATTTATTAAATAAGGAATCCTTTCCCCATTGCTTGTTTTTGTCAGGTTTGTCAAAGATCAGATGGTTGTATCTGTATGGTCTTATTTCAGAGTTCTCTATTCTGTTTCATTGGTCCATGTGTCTGTTTTTGTACCAGTACCACACTGTTTTGGTTACTGTAGCCTTATAGTATAGTTCGAAGTTGGGTAGTGTGATGCCTCCAGCTTTGTTCTTTTTGCTTAGAATTGTCTTGGCTATTTGGGCTCTTTTTTGGTTCATGAGAATTGTAAAATACTTTCTTCTAATTCTGTGAAGAATGTCATTGGTAGTTTAATGGGAATAGCATTGAATTCTTTTATAAATTACTTTGGGCACTATGGCCATTTTCATGAATTAATTCTTCCGTATCCATGAGCATGGAATGCTTCTCCATTTGTTTGTGTCCTATCTGATTTCTCTGGGCAGTGGTTTGTAGTCCTCCTTGAAGAGGTTCTTCACTTCGCTTGTTAGCTGTATTCCTATGTATTTTATTCTCTTTGTAGTAATTGTGAATGAACTTCAGTCATGATTTGGCTCTCTACTTGCCTGTTGTTGGTGTCTTTTTTGTTGATGTTGTTGCTTTCTGTTTGTTTTTAACGGTCAGACCACTCTTCCCTAGGGCTGCTGTGGTTTTCTGGGGGTCCACTCTGGACCCTCATCACCTCAGTCTCTCCTGCACCTGGAGGTATCACCAGTGAAGGCTGAGAAACAGCAAAGATGGCAGCCTGTTCCTTCCTCTGGGAGCACCAGTCCAAGGAGGTACCGACTTGATGCCAGCTGGAACGCTCCTGTAGGAGGTGTCTGGAGACCCCTGTTGGGAGGTCTTGCCCAGTCAGGAGGAACAGGATCAGGGACTGCTTAAAGAAGCAGTCTGGCTGCCCTTTGGCAGAACAGGTGTGCTGTGGTGACTGCCAGGAGTCTCCAGAGCCAGCAGGCTGGAAAGGCTCAGTCGGCTGAACTGGGGAGACAGCAGCTACCCCTCTCCCTGGGGACTTCAGCCCAGGGAGAAATCAGAGTTCTGTCCATAGAACTCTGGCTGGAGTTGCTAAAATTCTGATGGGGAGGCCCTGTTCGGTGAGGAGGGATGGATTTCGGTCTCACTTAAAGAAGCAGCCTGGCCACGATCAGGCACAGCAGCTGTGCTGTGTTATCGGGGACTCCTCCTGGTCCCTGGTGCCAGCAGGCTAGAGTGGCCAACTCAAACCACAGATAGAGTGGCTGCCCTCCCCCAGGAACTCGGTCCCTCTCCGGCTGTCTCCAGCCTGCTGCCTCTGGCCTGCTGGAATTCCAAGCCAATGGGACTTGTGAGGTGCTGTGGGAGTGGGGCCTCAGAATGATGTCACTTGGCTCCCTGGATTCAGCCCCCTTCCTAGGGGAATGCACGGATGTATCTCCCGCTTTGCTGGAATTCTCGGGGCAGAGGATGCAAAACTCCTGGGCTTTCACGCATGCCCCAGTGAGCCAGCGAGCATTCCGCCCAGACTCCACACAGCTCTGTGCTTCAGACCCAAGGCCATGGCTGAGCTCACCAGGGGACCTCCTGATCTGCAGGTTGCAAAGATCCGTGGGAGAAGCATGGTTTCCCGGGCAGAGTCGCACAATCACTCACCGCCTCCCTTGGCTGCGAGTGGGGGCGCCCCTAGCTCCATGCCACACCTGGGTGGGCCATCGCCCCACTTGCTTTTCCTCACTCCCTGTGGGTCGAGCTGTCTGGCTAGTCAGTCCCAATGCAAGAACCTGGATACCTCAACTGAAGGTGCAGAATTCACTCGCAGTTTTCACTGCTCTCCGTGAGAGCCGCAGGCCACAGCTGCTTCTAATAGGCCAGCTTGGCCCCATCTAAAGTGTGATTTCTTAATACATGAGATGTTTTAAATACGTAACAATATTTATCACAAATAATATTTTGTCTCAATGTGATATAAAAATTGCTAATAAATCAATTCTTTTTGGTTACCACAAAGCTATCTGGAAATGTAACATCTGCCATTTAGAAAATTTTTGTAGAGTTAATAGAACTTTACCTGAAGGGAGGCTGGCAATATGCATCATGATTTCAAATATTGTATTAATTGTTTCATAATTTTGTGTTTTTTAAAACTAAACTTATTAAATTGGTTGTATATTACTTTAGGTAGCACTATTTGGTGATGAGAGAATAATAATTTGCAAAATATAAGAGTTCCTTATTATAAAAATGTCCTCTGTTTTATATTACTACCACTTCCTCTGAAAGTTTAAAATTGTAATTTTCTAATTAAAATATATATTCACAAATGTGACTTGTAAATGTGAATGTTTATAATTGTAGGGTTTTTTTTTGCATTTGGTAGGGACAGGGTTTTCTGGTGTCTATGCTTCTTCAAAATAAAAGGTAGAGAGAATGGAATCAGGAAAGGTTAAAACACAAAGGAACACAATGATGATGATAGAGATTATTCATTTGTGGCTGGCCAGGGCCTAAAAATATCAAGAAGAAACATGATCAATAGAAAACCTGCATGTCCTTGAACATTATAGAATTTTTAATTTCTCTTAAAATTATTCATGATAAAAATCTCTGTACTTTGCACATTTAAGAGAGATAAAATCAGAGGGCAGGGGCCTCCCTGATCCTGATAAGAGTGCCCAAAGCAGAAAGGATGTGTCTTTATCTCCTCCCAACTCCACGGTGGAAACAGTTGCTCTGGTTATCTTATCGCAGTGATGCACAGAGACATGATGGTCAAAGAGCTTGCACACTTTAAAAAAGAAATGTTGGCTGGGCACGGTGGCTCACATCTGTTATTCCAGCACTTTGGGAGGCCGAGCCGGTGGATCACAAGGTCAGGAGTTTAAGACCAGCCTAGTCAAGATGGTGAAACCCCGTCTCTACTAAAAATACAAAAATTAGCCAGGCACGGTGGCAGGAACCTGTAATCCCAGTTACTTGGGAGGCTGAGGCAGAGGAATCGCTTGAACTAGGGTGGTGGAGGTTGCAGTGAGCTGAGATCTAGCCACTGCATTCCAGCCTGGGCAACAGAGTGAGACTCTGTCTAAAAAAAAAAAAAAAAAAAAGCTATATTATGTTGAGATTAAAAAAATAAATGACATGATTTGTCTACAGATCTTTATTACTGTACCTCATTTACATTAAATTTATGAACAACTTTAATAACACACGGGGCTTTTATTATTATTATTGTGATAATTTCTTTGTCAACATCATTTTTACCATATTGTACAAACAGCATTGTAAGACCTGTGACTGGTCATTGACAGTATATACAATATGTGTATATTTGTACACAGGAGCTAGCTCTGTCATTCTTGCTGGAGTGCAGTGGCACAATCACAGATCATTCCAGATTCAAACACCTAAGGTTAAGCCATTCTCCCACCTCATCCTCCCTAGTGGCTGGGACTACCGGCATATGCCGCCACAGTCGGCTAGTTTAAAAAGAAATTGTAGAGACAGGGTCTTGCTATGTTGCCCAGGCTAGTGTTGAGCTCCTGGCCTCAAGTGATCCTCCAACACTGGCCTCCCAAAGTGCTGGGATTACAGGTTTGAGCCACCATGCCCTGCCTGCTCATATATTCTTCAATAATGAGATAAGAAAAACCTATCACAAGGCAGGATTTTTAGAGGTTTCCAAAATTGGAACATATGACTTGTGATCAAGCCCTTCCACTGTTTTCTGTCTTTTATCTCTGCAATAACAGTTCTACTACTGTTTTCCTCAACCAGCTAAGAATTAAATGTCTCGAGATCGTAAATGTCTATGTTTGTAAACATCATGATTCTGGCTGTACCCTGCATTAAGTTAAATTGTCAGAGAAATTGAGATGTATTTTAGTTATTTGGTTATTATCTTATAATTATTCTTTTGGCATTTCTGCATTTCACAAGGTTCTTTTCATGGAAATATCTAGTTAGAAAGAATAATACTTTTCTAAAATTGTGAGCTCAGTTTCTCAGGTTGCCAACTATTGCCACTGCACTAACCAACCTTCCTTCATCTGTCACATGAAACTCTCATAATCACTTTATGTTGTTGATAACCAGTCACAGGTCTTACAGTGCCGTTTATAGAATATGATCAAAGTAGTGTTGACTAAGAAATTATCAATATAATAATAAACCAGCCCAGTATTTTATTATATAAGTTGTATATATATTTAATTTAAGCCAGAGTACAAAGATCTGTAGACAAATCGTGCCATTTAAAAAAAATCTCAACAAATTTGACATTATTATGAAGATGAAGAAACAGATTTATGAAGCTCTCTTTTCTTTAAATTATTTTTTTATTATACTCTCTTTTATTATTTATGCTCTTTTATTATACTCACGTCCTCAGGTGCAGGTGCCGGGCCCTCTTCCAACAGTGATCTCCGGCTCCCTCCCCGCTCAGGGGCCACTCTGCTCTGATATGGGCTCTGATGCCGGCCTGCAGCTCCCCTGCTCTTGGTTTCTGCCTGGTGTCACCTTCTTCCACGACACCCAGTCCCAGGATGACTGACGCCTAGGGAGATCTGTCGCCTCTCCGCAGAGACCACGTGTGTTCACCCTCGGCAGCAACACGCTGCTCCTTCCTCAAGGCGTCCTGAGGCATTGTGCATTTTCACCATTTCTGGGATGTAAAGAAGGAGGAATATTTGTCAGATAGAGAGAATACCGGTTCAGATGGTTGGTGGCTCAGATAGAGGTGGGGTTTGTTCCAGCCAGCAGCCCGTCCTGAGAACCAGGCTGGAAGAAACACCCTTCCCTGTGGCACCACAACACCTACACCGAGGTGTCTGTGCTGCCTGGAAAGCACAGCGGGTCTCCCCAGTGCTGGGGTCATCCAGAGAGCCAAGCACCTTCCAGGGGGGCCTTGAAGTGGGGGCGCAGGCCCCCCAGGGTGCCCAGGCCAGACTGCCTCCTCTCAGGTGGTTCAGCAAGAGCTTCCTTCTGCCTCAGATCCTTCCAGGGTGTGGACATTCTTTTCTTATGATTCTTTTCTGACTTCACCTTACGTTACTCCTCTCCATACCTAGATGGTAAGCCCGGTGAGGGCAGGGACCCAGCCTCCCTCATTTGCAAAGCAACCACAGTCCCTGCCTTTGAGCTGGGCTGCGGGTGCCAAGCTGGAGAGCATTTCACCCTCTCCCACTGCTGCTGAACAGAAACCACAAATTTAGTGGTTTAAAATAGCACAGATTTCTTCTCTTGCAGAGCTGGAGGTCAGAAGTCCGAAATGAGTTTCACTGAGCCAAAGCCAGGGAGTCAGCGGGGCTGGTCCCTCTGGAGGCTGCAGAACACCTGCTCTGCACCTCCTCCGACCTCTGCAGCTACTCGGCACCTAGGACAGCTGTGCGGCCTCTGTTGTGTCTGAGCTGCTGTTGTTCCATGGCCCTCTCTGTGAGCTTGCTGCCTCCCTCTCATAAGGGCCCTCTCATAAGTCGTCTGGATGACCCAGAACAACCTCCTAATCTCTAGACACTTATCCCAACTCCATCCATAGAGTGCCTGTTGCATGTAAGGTAACGTGCCCACGGGTCCGTGGGATTAGGATGTGCACACCTTTGGGGGCCTGATGTAGCTGACCATGCCCACATCTGGTGGGAACCCACCTTCAGGGTTTCTTCTCCTTGGACACAGGCTACAGCCCAAGCCAAATGTCCCAGAGCCTGGAGCAGGGCCCCCCTCCCCCACTTTCCCCAAGGAGGCTGGCGTGGGAACAAAGCCCCTGTGTGGTCAGGAGCTGGGAGGGCAAGACAACAGGACAACAGGACAACAGGACAAGAGGACAACAGAACAACAGGGCAACAGGGCAACAGGACAACAGGGCAACAGCCATCCCAGCTGGAGAAGATTCTCAGGGCTGAGGTGGAGGAGGTCGGGCCTCAGCCGGGCTCAGAGTGGACCTGCTGGTCCTCCTGTCACAGGAGGGAGGGGCGGTGGGACGGGAAGAGAGGGCCTTGAGATCAAGCCGTGCCCTGCTGAAGCCTGGCAGAGGGGCTGTGCCTCTGGGCAGCTGGTGTGAGCTGTCGTCTCGTGCAGCTGGTCTAGGATGGGGCAGAGGCTCTGCCTTGACCTCTCCCACCCCTGGTGCCGTTTGCCCCTCCACTCCAGGTGAGCACAGCTGGAGCAGCAGCTACCTCGAGGACTGGTGGCCTTTGAGGTTTTCCCGATGGACTTTTCAGGCTTCTACCAGCGGGGCCCCGTGACTGCACTGCCTCCTGGGAGCTGCTACTGGGAGAGGCAGCGGTACAATCCCCCCTGCCTAGAGTCGACAAGGGGCTTCCCCCACTGAGCTGAGACAAGGCCTTCTGTCTGCATCATGAAGCTGCGATCGCAGCTTCCTACAGCTATGAAACTCCCAGCTCAACCCACCCAGACTCAATTCTGTTCCCTGAGACCTTCGGTCACAATGGCACACCTTGCCTGGGGTGGAACCTCCTGCTGTTTACAGCGATGAGCCCAGGGTGAGCAGAGACAAAGCACCAAGACATGCTCATCAGAGAAGGGCTGGGCAGGACAGACACAGGCGGACAGGGTGGCCAGAGAGGCCGTGAGAAATGGACAAAACAGAGGGGGTGCATTTATCATCCCTTCCTCAGCGCCTGACGCCAGGCAGGCCCTGTGCCTCCCCAGTCCGACTCTTCCAGGCATGGCAGATGCTTGATAATTCCTGCGACTGACCCAAAGGCTTCACAGGTCAGGTTCCAGCCAGGCCGAGCCTGTGAAAAGACTTTCTTCTGAAAGTCCAGACCATGGTGATCATGGCCATTATGGCTGGAAATGTTGGAAGACCTGCAGGGCACTGGGCTTGTACCTTGGCCTCTTGGACATGCCCCCTCCTCCCTCGTCTCTCCCCAGGGAGAGTCAGTGATGGTTCACCTGGTGCCAGGCTGTTCCCCATCCAGCAGGAGCCATTAGGGAGGAGCAGGTGGGCTGGGCCCCACAGACTGAGAGAGTCAGGTCCCCAGCCCTGGAGAAGGGCATTTTAATGAGTGTATTTGGCCAATGGCCAGTCACTGAGGCTGTGGTCCTCCCCTGTCTCCAAGAAGCCCCAACATGGAAGGCTCAGGATAGAATATCCCCACGACCCTGCTCACCACCCTTCCCATGAGGCTCTGTCATGGGAGGCTGGATGCAGTGTGTCTTTAAAATGATCTGCCCATCTCAGTCTCAAACTTTGGAAAGGGTTAACATAGCATTCCATGACCAGGATGCTGGGACTTTGAAGTTTCCCCTGCTAAACAGGACAGAGCCTCAAAAGAGCTCTTCCTCCAGCTGATTTAACAAGTCATTGGGTGGCACAGGCCATCAGCACTGAAGGCCGGCAGCAGAGAGATAAAGGGATGCAGCATCATTTATGCAAAAGCAGAATAAGATATTACCCCTTGCAGATGGCTTCTGGCATTTACCTTGTTGGATCTCATGTTAGCAACGACCGCCAACACTTCTGAACGGCAACACTTAACGAGTCTTTTCATTCTCCATGAAAAGAGTTGTCACAGAAAAATTTAAAGGGAAAGTGGCTTTAAACTGCCCATATCAAGTAGGAGTCTCCGGGGCTTGGCTGAGCCGGCGTTCCTCCTTTTAACTCTTCCATGTCATTAGAGAGCCAGAGTTTGAAAGCCCTGGGACAGAAGGGGAGGAAGAAAAGGAAGACGAGGAGGACAAGGGGGAGGGAGAGGACAAGGAGGAGGCAGAGGAGGAGAATTAGGAAGAGGAGGAGGAGGATGAGGAGGAGGAAGAAGAAGACAAGGAGGAGGATGAGGAGCAGGAGAGGGAGGAGGACAAGGAGGAGGTGAAGGAGGAGGAGTCGGGGAGAAGGAGGAGGAGTCGGGGTGAAGGAGGAGGAGTCGGGGTGAAGGAGGAGGAGTCGGGGAGAAGGAGGAGGAGTCGGGGTGAAGGAGGAGGAGTCGGGGAGAAGGAGGAGGAGTCGGGGTGAAGGAGGAGGAGTCGGGGTGAAGGAGGAGGAGTCGGGGAGAAGGAGGAGGAGTCGGGGTGAAGGAGGAGGAGTCGGGGTGAAGGAGGAGGAGTCGGGGAGAAGGAGGAGGAGTCGGGGAGAAGGAGGAGGAGTCGGGGAGAAGGAGGAGGAGTCGGGGAGAAGGAGGAGGAGTCGGGGTGAAGGAGGAGGAGTCGGGGTGAAGGAGGAGGAGTCGGGGTGAAGGAGGAGGAGTCGGGGTGAAGGAGGAGGAGTCGGGGAGAAGGAGGAGGAGTCGGGGAGAAGGAGGAGGAGTCGGGGTGAAGGAGGAGGAGTCGGGGTGAAGGAGGAGGAGTCGGGGTGAAGGAGGAGGAGTCGGGGAGAAGGAGGAGGAGTCGGGGAGAAGGAGGAGGAGTCGGGGAGAAGGAGGAGGAGTCGGGGAGAAGGAGGAGAATAAGGAGGACAAGGAAGAGAATGAGGAGGGGGAGAAGGAGGAGAAGGAGGAAGAGGAGAATGACAAGGAGGGGGTAAGGAGGACAAGGAGGACAATGGATGAGGAGGAGGAGGGAGAGGAGGAGGAGGGGTGAGAGAAGGAGAAGGGGAACAAGGGGGAGAAGAAGGAGTGGGGGAGATGGAGGGGCCAGAGGAGGAGGCAGCCGTGGTGGCTTGGGCGAGGCATTGGATCCAGGGCGTCCTTGGCTGTTGCCTCCCTCTAGACCTCAGTCTCCTGTCCTGTGAAATGGGCAGGCACTGAGGACCCTGTAGCATCCCCAGCCCATGAGTGCTCACCCCCATGATGAGCAGCATCACTAGCATGTAGAAATACGTTGGATTTAAGATATTTCCAAGCCATGGTCCTAAGTGGTGGCCACATTCCAGGCTCTTCCCAGAGGCGATGAGGATCCAGTTGCTTGGCATAAGCCTCACTGTCGTGTTGTCAGCCTTTCCGCCTGCACCCTGGCGGGCGTGCAGGGCGTCCCACTGAGATTTTCAGTTGCACTTCCTGATCACTACAAGGATGAGCAGCTTTTCTCAAACTCATCAGCTATTTGTGTATCTTCCAAAGTGTTTGCTCAAGTCTTTGCCCGTTTTTTAGAATTGGGCAGTAGTCTGTTGATTGCTGGGTTTCCAGAGTTGCTTACACATTCTTCATGGAGGTCTTTCATCAGGTGTCCCTGTTGTGTGTATTTTCACCCAATGACTTCCATTTTCTTGAAGTCCAATTTATCAATCTCCCTCCTTCCCCTGTGGCTGGTTTTTTAAAATGAAGTTTTTTTTTTTATTTTAGAGCCATTTCGAGTTTACAGAATTGTTATAAAGATAGTGCCGGGTTCCCATATACTTCACACAGTTTCCTTATTATTAATGCCTTACATTATAATGGTACATTTGTCAGAATTAGCGAACAAACGTTGCTACATAATCATTGACTAAAGCCCACAGTTCATTTGGTTTGTTCTCGGGTGGCCGTTTTGTGGGCCAGGATCCCATCCGGGATCCCATCCAGGATCCCGTGTGACATTTGCTTGTCACGTCTCCCTAGGGTCCTCTGGGCCGTGACAGTTTCTCAGACCTTCCTTGTTTTCTGTGATCTTGAAAGTTCTGAGAAGCTGGGCTCAGGCATTTGGGGGAGTGTCTGTCTGCTGGGATTTGTGTGAAGTCTTTTTTTCATGATCAGATTCCGGCTGTGGGCTCCTTGGAGGAAGAGCAGAGGTGAGGCGCTTCTCATGCCACCACATCAGGGGTCCTGCCTCGGCCCGGCTCACCGCTGATGTCGACCTCGGCTACCTGGCAGAGTGTGCTGGCCAGGTTTCTCCAGCATGAAGTCACTCTCGTTTCCCTTGTAAGTTATACTCTAGTTTATCAATCTTCTAGTTTATGGCTTGTGTCTTCTCTATGAAACCCTTGCCTAACCTCTCAGTTTTGAAGGTATGAGAAGGAGGAGTCAAGATTCTTTTTTCTTTTCATGTGGATATCCAGTTTTGTTTTATTTATTTATATATTTTATATTTTAGAGACAGGATCTCACTCTATCGCCCAAGCTGCGATCACAGCTTACTGCAGCCTAAAACCCCTGGGCTCAAGGGATCCTCCTGCCTCAGTGTGCACCTCCGTGCCTGGCCTACATCTCTGTGTAGAGACACAGAGTCTTATGACGTTGCCCACGCTGGTCTCAAACTTCTGGGCCCAAGCAACCCTCCCACCTTGGCATCCCAAAGTCCTGGGACTACAGGCATGAGCCCCACTACGCCTGGCCTGATATCCAGTTATTTCAGTACCATGTTTCCCCCTGTGGTTTTGGTTTGCTTGTTGAAAATCATGGGATGGTGCCTGTCAGCCTATTTCTGGACTCTCTGCTCTATGCCAGTGAGCTATTTCTTTATGGCCTTACTGGTGCAAGATTTGACAACTCTTCTGATGGTGCCGTTCCTTTCCAGATGGCTGTGGCTGCCCTTAGAACTTCACTTCTCTATGAACTTCTAAATCATCCTGTTAATTTAGAGGAAAAGTCCACAGGGACTCCAACTGAGATTTCATTGAATGATTAGATCAATTTGTGAAGAATTAGACATGGTATATTTAGAGATATATCTCTCAGATAATTTTTGGTGTAGAGGTTTTCACATATATTGTGAAATTTATCCCTAAGTATTTGATTTTACTATTATAGATAGTATTTTTTACTTCATTTTAAATTAGTCATCAGCAGTATATAGAAATACAACCTATCTTTATATGTTGACCTGGTGTCCTGTGATGTTTTAAATTAGTCATCAGTAGTATATAGAAATACAACTGATCTTTACATATTGACTTGGTGTCCTGTGATGTTGCAGAATTCACTTATTGGTTCAAGTTGATTTTTTGTGGATCCCTTAGGATTTGCTACCTCATTTCACCTGTAAATGAGGATAGTTTTACTTATTTCTTTCCAATATTTATACTTTTCTTTTCCTCATCTCTTTGCACTGGCTGGAACCTCCCAGCCCAATGCTCACTAGAAGAGATGAAAACAAAAACAGAAACACTTCCCTTTCTCCCCGTTTTAGGGGGAGTTATTGAGTATTTCATCATTTGTTATGATGTTGGCTATAGAAAAAAAAAGTCTGTTTTAACAGTGCTAGCCACTGGGAGAGTAAGCACCTGCCCTTATCTGAAGGCAGGGACTTCTGAAGGCCTCTGTGCTGAGTTCCGAATGACTTCCAGGTCACAATTAGCTACTGGATGTTTACAGATAGAGTTGCAGAGACGTTCCTGGGTCCCATGACCCTCGTTGGACCCCAGGCATGCAGAGGAGAAAGCAGCATCCTCAGGCCCAGCCCAGGCGAGTGTCCTGCCTCTCTCACTGTCAGGGACACCAGGAGCTTGCAGCAATGGTCCTAACCTCTCCCTGCTCCTTCTCCACTTTATGATCCTTATGACTAGGTGATCCCCTGCTCCAGGATCTCAACCATAAAGGGTAGAGAAGCATCTGCGTGAGGCAAAGGTGGACCTGAAAGCCAGGCCAGTGTTCGTCCCCACTCGGCCTTGTTGCTCCGTCTCCTCCAGGCTAGGACCTGCATGTGTCAGGGAAGCAGCTGGCTGAGCTCATGGGGGCAGAGAACCACCAATGAGGTGGGGGAAGAAGGGCCATGCTTCATTTAGAGGGGCACACAGTGCAGAGGAGGCCAAGCCTAGCCAGGCAAGACGTGCATCCTGAGTGAGGTGGGTGAGACCACCTGCATTCAATGTGCCCCCTGTGTCTCCCCACTTCTCAACTCTTGTCACACACTGGACAAGCAGAGACAGGAGAGAATCACTCCATGTCATTGAATAAACTGGCTTAGAGCTCTGTCTGATAAAACCACAGTGAACAGAGAGGAAAAGAGCCTTCACGTTTTCACGTGTGGCCGGCCTGGGTGCAGCCTTCTGAGGGATCCCTGGAAGCCTCAAAGCTGTTTCATCTCGGGCGAGGTTTGGGGTCCTCTGATATTTGTGGATTCTCTACCATATGGGAGACCTAAAGGCTCAGAACATGAAAAATGTTGGGAGCTTTAAACTGCTATCTTCTCTTTTCCTTTGGTATAATGCACGAGAGCAAAATGTACAAACGGATCTCCGTATATTCAAGGTACAGACTGAGGAATGAAACCCAGGGAGCAAAAGGCATGGCAGACAGCAGCAGGGCCAGGGCTGTGTCCAGTCCTCTGAAGACTGCGGGGTCTGCATAAAGGAGGCCCTGTCTCTTCCCCTTGGGCTGCTCGAACCGCACAAGCTGATGTCAGGAGTGACTAAATCTACCCTAATTAATAAACCATTTGACTCAAGTCCGAGCTAGGAAGCAAACACACAAAAGGGGTTCCTATAAAAACACCAGCAGAGGCGTGGAGCCATTTCGGCGTGCCGTGGAGAGAGCTGACTCCTGGGTGCTGATCTCTTGAGGCCACGTGAGGGCTCCATCCCTGGCTTGGCCACTCACACCTCCCCTGGGCCGACACCTTCTTATCTGGATGAAAACAATTCCCACCTCACGGGAAAGTTTTAGGCACCATTGTTTATTGCCTGCAAATCTCCCTGTGTGGTCTTGCTGAGGGACCAGCAAAAGCAAGTTGCTTCTGCTCTCTGTTGACTTTGGCCAGAGCATCTTTTGACCGAGATTTGACCGAATCACCACCGTCTGACAGTTATGAAGGATTTGATTTATTCTGGACACTGGCCTTCTCCAAGCTGGCGGCTAATAAGGTCTTATAAATGTTGTTAGCTGTTGACTGTGGACCACATAATTTCTCAGAAATTCTGCACCTCTTTGGAGCACTGGCTGTGCGCTGCCCAGAGGAACTTTCTGATGGTGGAAATGTCAACAGATGGTTAGATGTTCAGGGGCACCCCATCCACCAGGCGAGCTCAAAGCAAATGTCCTTCTGGAGTGAGTGCATGGGTCCAGGAAGGCCAGGCATGTCGTTGTGTAGGGCCATGAGTCCACGAGGAAATGAGGTGCCAGTCCCCCTGCTCCTCACAGGGATGGGCCGGGACTCACTTCCGACCAGTTAATTAATGGACTGGAGACTTGTGACCCACCTGAGGACCAAGTCCTCGCAGGACACTGGGTAGAATGGTAAAGACAAGCAGTGGCATGACCTCTAATGCCAGAGTAGGAACGTGTGCCCCATGCCCACCCGGGTCGCTAGGCCTTTACTGTAGCCGAGGCACTGCCTCTGTCTGGTCTTGGGTGCTGAGAGGCCGGGACCTGCTGTGGCCTGTTGGATGCAGCTCATGCTCCCTCCCTAGTCTGTGGCAGAGAGCAGTAGGGGCTCAGGGCAGCAGAAGGCCCAGGGAGAGGAGGGGGTCCTCCCTGTCCAGGTGACAGCCTTTGACCATCCCAAGAGCCGGGATGCCCAGTCATCCTTCAGCACTGGGCCTTCCAGCGGGCCAAGGGAGACACTATCAGAACCTCATCATAGGCTGTTTAAGGCTTAAGTGAGGTTGACAGGTGAAATGCTGAGAACAGTGGCCCCTTGCAAGCGTTTTATAGAGGTAGTGTATTCTCTGTGTGGATGCAGGTGGGGAGAAGTGGAAGGAAGGACGCACGAGAGCCAGCCTGCGACACCTAAGGACAGAAATACCTCCCTCAGCCCAGCCGGCTGCTGACTCCATGTGAAGAGGGACACCGACCCTTACAATCTCACAGTGTCCTGCCCCTGCCCCTGCCCCTGTGAGGTGGGAATCATTATGCTTATTTCACAGATGCAGAAACTCAGAGGGCTTAAGGGTGATTGAAGGTTGCTCCAGGCCTGGACTCGAATCTGTGTCTTTGCCTCCTAAGGCGATGCTCCTTCCATCAAAACCAGAGTGTCCCAGCTCTAGATTCCTCACCCAATCCCCTTGGCCCCCACTCACCACCTCCTGTGGCTGCCTCAGCACCTCCGTCGTGAATCCGTGCATCCCTTCAGACGACTGCCTTCCGATGCGGCCCCTGACCTGCACCCCTTCCCATCACTGAATAGGACTCCTTTTCTCCTGGATTTCCTGTAGGAAGTTTCAAAATGCTCTCCAGGTTTTCTGTGGGTGGATTCTCTCTCGGGATCTTTCTAAGTGAGTCCTGTGTTTCACCACAGCTCCCCCTCACAGTTGAGCAGCTATACCGTGGGGAGGCTTGGTCCTCTTGCCCCATTTGTGTGATGTCTATTGTAGTCATGCCAGGGTCCTGACATCAGAGCTCCACCCTGACATGTGCTCATGCTGGTTTACAAACCCTCCCAGGACCAGGCCCCCGTCCCTCTTCCAGGACAGGCTCTGGAGCTCCAGCTATTAACAGAAACATTCCAGCCAGCATCCCCAGCGACCCTCAGCCTCCCACGCTGCTGTGTCTTCATGACCACAGCCTGGCCACCACACAGCTCCCCCTCGAGGACTGTGACCACTTCCAGCCATTGTCTCTTTGGGCCATGCGGGATATACTCCCATTTCCCCATTCAGCTAGGAGATTTTACCAAGGGATTTTTCTCTCCTGGCTCCAGAGCCAGCAAGACCACGAACAGCTGTGTCATTTTCACTTTCAAGCCTCAGCTTCTGTACATAAAAGAATACAGTTAATAATGATTTCCTCCTCCTGAGTTGCTATCGAATGAAATGAGGTTATGCACACACACGGCAAGGACCTCCGTCTGGCAGGAACAACATCTCGTTCATCGTCACGAATGCTTCCCCTTGTGTCTTCCCTCCTGTGTGTGAGATGGGGGCTCCCAGGCCTCCCCAACAAAATACACTTTTCCAGCTTTTAGAGGCCAGCATTCCTAACTCCTTGCAATAAATCCCTATCACAGTACAAATGTAAACACATCATGGTATTACTCAAATCAACTGCCCCTGATTTTGCCATGTTTCAACCTTTTGTTGCCATCGGCCTCCTAAACAATGGCTTTAATGGAAACACAGGTATGTAAGCTTGGAAGCTACTCAAACATCTCAGTCATTCAGAAATAAAACACTTGTTGAGCAGCTAGTCTGTGCCAGTTGTATTAGAGTTCTCCATAGAAACAGAACCAATAGGATGTACACAGAGAGAGGGATGAGCAGGGATTTTTCATGTGACTTGGCTCATGTGATTATGGAGGATGAGAAGTCCTGCTGCCATCTACAAGCTGGAGAACCAGGGAAGTTGCTGGTGTACGTCCCGGAGTCCAAAGGCCTGAGAACTCCGAGTTCTGATGTTTGGGGGCAGGAGAATATGGATGTCTCAGATCCAGAATAAGGAAAGAATTCACCCTTCCTCTGCCTTTTTGTTCTATGTGGGCCCTCAGCACTTTGGGGAGCGTGGATTTTCCCACTCACTCCACTGATTCAAATGCTGATCTCTTCTGGAAACGCCCTCTCAGGCGCACTTAGAAAGCACGTTTTATCAGCTATCTGGGTTTTCCTCAGCCTAGTCAAGTTGACACCTAAAATTAACCAACCACTAGGCAATGCACTACCTAGGAATACAGAGCCAAGGAGGGCGGGATCTTCCCAGGCCTCAAGGTCTCTCATCTGCTGAGCAGACAGGCATGAGGCAGACTCTCACAAGTAATGAGGTTGGTGGCAAGGGCTACAAAAGAGAAAGACCTCTGCCAAATGCAAAGTTGCACTAAGTGCTAAGATAAACCCAAATCTGAACTGCAGAATTGTGTGCTGTGATGTTCGCCCCCACCCAAGTGGCTATGTTGCCACATCGGCTGCAAACACACGTGAATTTGGGCTGGGTATCAGGAAATGAAGTCATTCTGGGAATGGAAATTTAAGTTTCTTTAGGGAACTGTGAAAATCTGCATTGGAAAACAGATACTGCGAGAGAACAGGTTCTGCAGACCAGCAAACAGTCCAGACACTGGATTTCTTCCCTGCTCGCTGTCTGGCCGCAGCAGGGGACAGACAGGCAGAGCAGGAGTGTGTCAGAAGGTGTTTTCTAGGGGAAAGAAGGAATAAAAGAAGACCCAGAGGAGATGCAGTGGCATTGGGAGGTTCAATAATTTCCCTGCAGTTGAGGGCCCCTGGACCACTGTTTCCCCAGCAGAGACAAGGTGGTGGCTGGCATGGAGGGAGCTTCCTTACAAGAACCCAGAACCCGTGTATTCCCCTGAGAAGCGTCATGAAACCTCTCAGATCTCTAATCCCTGCACTGCCCTGGAGCATCAAGGCCCAGCGCTGCTTTTGAATATTGTGAATGTGGTTTTTCCTGACTCACCATAGAGTCAATAATTTCCAGTTTAAACGAGTTTGTTAAATATCCTTCCAGATTATGCCATTATCCAAGAAAGTCTTAGCTGGCTAAGCTGGAGCAAGCAATTCTTTTAGGAATTTGGAGAGCAAGTTTATTGTCAGAATCTTGCAGCTGTGACAGACAAATGTCCACAGAGAGAAGAGACACCTTTGAGAGGTGGTGAGCCTGATAACTGAGCACGGGGAGGGCTGCAGAGCCGGACGGCTCAGCCTCGGGATCCAGCCCAGCCTCTCCTTCCCCACAGTGAGCTCCTGCCAGACCGCAATACCCTCCAGCATTCCTGACATGAATCTGACCTGCGGGGAGGATCCGGGACAGACCCAGCACAGTGGAGCATCTCGGATGCCATGAGTTTCCCGGTAAGCAGCACCCAGGGGCAGCACCAGGGGGAGCAGCTTCTCAAGCTCCCAAGGGAGCACGTGGGTCGACGAACAGCAGCCTCCTCTGACTTCTTCCTGGTGATCTGGGGAAGGAGGAGGCAGCGTCGGCTCTTGGCCGCATTGATATATGACACCTTGTCCCTCCTTTGCATCGCCCCCTTTTCTCCAAATCAGGATTGTAAGGCCCATTGACTAACTTCTACAGATTGCCACAAGCTCGAAACATAGTAATTGAGGGAAAGAACAGCATTGCTGATGTTATTCCTTCAATCATAACACAAAAATTCTGAGTGTGTGCCAGGAAATGTCCTACCCAATGGAGATTAAAATTTTAGAGGGAGGAGACACGCAATAAACAACTAAATAATTAAAACATGCAGTGTGCAAGGCAATGATAAGGGCTTTGAAGAAAAGTAAAGCAGAAAAGGGGTAGACAATGTGAAACCAGGAAGCAAGTTCAAAGGTATGGCCAGGGAAGGTCTTCCCAAGAGGTTGTCACCTGCACAGAGACTGAGACAGGCGAGGGCCAGGCGAGCTGGGCCTGGGAGAAGTGGGAGCACACCCAGATCATTCCAGGAGCAGGGAGGCCAGTGAGAACCATGAGCTGTGGAAGATGGAGTTGAGAGGGAATGGGGCAGGGCCGGCGGGGCCTTGCAGGCCACTTGGAGGCATGGAGAAGTTCCTGGATGTTTGGAGCAGAAAGCTGGCATTCCCTGACCTGTTTTAACAGGAACATTTTGGCCAATGTATTGGCCACAGATCCACGCTGTAGGCCTGAAGAACAGAAGTCTGACTCATGTCACCACAATAGAGTCACAGCATCTCAATTCTCAGACTTAAACCAGTTTACAGACCCAGAGCCCCTGGAGGAAGGGCCCACCACACTGCCACCTGGTGAAACCATAGAGGCTTCACCTTCCTCCCAGCCTTCCCTGAAGACGCTGTGGCCGCTGTCTCCACTGTGGAAGGGAACTGATCAGACTCTCCAAGCGTTACTGGACACTGGCTCTGAAATGACACCAACTCCTGGAAACCCCAAATGTCACTGTGGTTCACAGTCAGGGTGGGGACTTTTGGGTCATCAGAGTTTTGGCTCGGGTTTGATGCATAGTGGGGCCCACTGCACCCACCCTGTGGTTATTTCCCCAGTTCCCAAATTCATGACTTGAACTGACATATTCAACAATGGGCAAAATCCTCACATTGGCTCTCCGGGCCACAGAGCGAGAGCTGTTATGGTCAGAAAGGCCAAACAGAGGCCGCTGGCACTGCGTCTTCCTGTGAAAATAGCAAACTAAATGCAATACCACATCCCTGGAGGATTGCAGAGATGAGGGCCACCATCACAGACTTGAGGAGGCAGGGGTGGGATTCCTACCACATCTCCGTACAGCTCACCTACTCGGCCCGCAAAGAAGGGAGACAGCTCTTGGAGGAGGACTGAGGATTATCATAAACTTAACCGGGGTCACTCTAGTTGCAGCTGCTGGTCCAGATTCAGTTTTGTTCCTGTTTTAAATCAACCAGTCCTCTGGCTCCTGGTCTGTAATGTGTATTGGTCACCCCAGGGGTGGATGAGCCTTGGCTGTTGGTTCTAATTCAGAAATTCCCAAGGAAGGTTCGTGGTTGGCCCAGTGTGGGGCAGACACTCCCAAGAACCAATTGTCCTTGGAGAGGGTAGCAGAGCACTTTCCCCGGTTGAGGCCAGCGTGGGGCTCGGAGGATGTTTCAAAGGAGCACTTTGAAAGTCTTGGAAGAGGTGTGTGAAATCAAGAGCAGGGCTTCAGCCCACCGGCCCTCTGCTGCTCAGTGCAGCTCATGCCCCATGACCTCCCAGGAAAAGAGAAATGCCCATCCCAGGAGATCCCGCGCTCCACCGTGGTCAGAGCAGAGGAAGGCGCCTTCTGTGGCCAGGCCAGTTCACGACCGGCAGATTCCCCGAGTGCACAGGCAGGAGAGGGGCTGGCCACTGCCTTCGCTCTCTTCTGAGCAGCACTGCTGTCTGAAGAGTCCAGCTGAGGTGAGGGATGGTGCTGATGCGGAATGTCAAGTGAGATGCATTTGTTTTCAGCTTGGAAGACGCTGTTTACTGCTAATTTGACCAAGTGTTAGAGCGCATCTTGGAGAGAAGATAAGACGTGGTCAGAGATGTAAAATGATACTCATTGTGCCTGTAGAGGCCGGGCTCAGGGCCCTGGTGCTTCTCCCAGCTCTGGGTGACCGTCTGCAATGGAGGGAGTGTGTGGGCTGGTTTGCCAACGGAGAGATTTGCCTCACGTCACCAGGAGCCTGGCCGAGCACCACGGTGACCGTGGCCGGGTGGAAGGAGATGGACGCCCACTTGTGCAATTTGCTTCCATTCTTTCTCCAGGGGCCATTTCAGAATAAAATGTAATGGCCCTTTCTTGTTCAGTGTGGTCTCAAATGGAAGTTTCTTGCTTTGGATGCAGTTTCCATGGAAAGAGAGAGTGAAGGGTGCCACCCATGGTTCTTGTCTGGGAACAGGCTCTGTCTGGGCCTGGATCCCCGAGTCTCCCCAGACCCCTGGATGGCCCCTAGCCTCCCTCAACCAGAGGGCATGAATGATGCTGCTTCCCCAGCAATTTGTCTGTTTTCTGAAAGTTGCTGGTGATTCTGCACAGTGCTTGGAAGTCCTCTCTGTGCTCAGAAGCACTTATGACTCAATGCAGCAGCGACCTGTCTCAGGGCACCAGCACAGCGGGGAGAGAAACTGAGGTGGTCAGGGTGGGGGGACTTCACCAGTGAGTCAGCAGGGTTGGTTCAGACCAGAGTGTGGGGAAAGGCTCAAGGAATTAGAATTCTCACCTGATTGTGCCTCCAGCTGTGGACAGTGGCCTCGGCTTCCTTTTCTCTATGATGACACAGTTGGGAAAGCTGCTCTCCAGGGTCCCCTGGCAGCTCTGATGGCCGGGAACACCCACAGCCTGGCCCCAATCAGAGACGGTCAGCAAGGTCACGCCGGCAGGGCTCAAAGAACCCCAGAGCTGAAGGGTAACACTGCACACTGTAACAGCTGCTTGCCCAGATGGTGACTGACGGCAGCTTCGAAGATCATTGCCTCACTGGTCTCAGCCCCGTAATAGGAAAATCCTCCTGCAAGCATGTGACTGTCCCCACCTGAGGAATGGGGGATGTTTACTAACCCCCATCATATAAGGAAGTGTTCATATTACAGACAGAAATGCCACATCTTGGCTAAAGGACGTGTCCATTGAATCCCTTAAGTCTCCTGTGTTGCCGTCACTTACTGGGAGGTGTTCAGGTGGGACCTTGGGGCGTGGCCCCTTGCTCTTTTGTTGCCACTCTTGATTTTTAAAAGCATCATCTTGTTCAGTTAGTACCCCTGAAATCTGCTTTTATACAAACGAATTAAAGCTCAGCCTTAGCCGTGGTCCAGTGGGGCCTGGGGAGCGCCTCTGCACGAGATGCACGGGGCAGACCCCACAGCACCCGGCAGGCCAGCACCCGGGGCCCAGCGGCCTAGTTTGGCCACAGCAGGGAACATGCTGCCTCCACCCCTTCCCCAGCTGGACCACAGAGACCTAGATAGTAACTAAGCAGAGACTCATGTCCTTGCTGTCTTTCATGGCGTGATTAAAGGGCCCTGCCCCACCGGGCGCTGAGAGCTCTGAGAGGAACGTCTGCTCCTGGCTTCTCTGGGAAGTGGGGCCCAAGTGAGGCTGAGCTGTGTGCAACATGCAGGACATACAGGCTCAGAGTGGTGGGGACAAAGCAAGGACAAAGCCCCACAACAATGGAGCAGGTTACAGAGCTGGCTGTGACTTCAGATGAGTCACGTGAGGCTGGCATGGCTGTGCTCCCTTGGGCATGCAGTCTCCCAAGAAGCAGCAAGAAGAATCCACCCTTCAGAACAGCCTGCAAGGGAGAGCACCCTCCCTGCCTGCTCCTCTGTCCAGAAAGCTGCCTCCCCACCCTTCAGCAGTTCCAGGAGGGGCGACTCCTCCAGGCCTGAACTGAAGGGACTGGGAGTATGGAGCACTGAGCAAGAAGAAGGGAGGGGCGCTGAGAGGAGGGGGCAGTGCACATGTCTGTGCTCTCAGAAATGGTGGAAAGTGACAGCCCTGGCCCCTAGATGTCCAGAATTTAAGAAAGATTCTTGGAATTCACACACACAAGCACAGAAACGCACACCCAACACCCGTTAGCCCCTGCTGGTCATGAGACTTGTTATTGGATACCTGGGAGTCTGCATGTGTCAGATCCCAGTGGTGACAAACCCGCTGGGCCCCCTTCCCATCACTCACTGTCCCCAGGACAGAGGCATCACCAGGCCTTTGTCCCTCTGCTGGGGCAGCTGGGTTGGTGGGGAATAGAGGGGCAAGGGAGAGACCTGGGGCTTCTTTTCTCCAGCGTCACTCTGGGGGGATGAACATACTATGCATTTCTCCTCCTGCGATAATCAGGCCCCCAGGCCTGCCCCTGCACTGCAGCTCCCACCTGGTGCCTGGCTGCCTCAAGCCAGCAAGATGCCTCAGCCTCTGGAGGTGAAGAGGAAAGCTAGCTGTGCCCCCTCGTGGAGAGCTGCTGGTTTATTCCTTAGTGATGGGTCCTGAGCATTGGCCTGATTATTTTATAACAGACTGATATCTTTCTGGAGCCCCTGAAAACACAATTTGCTGCCATGAAGCATGTTGTTTCCTTGCTAAAACAGTAAGTTGTTTTCCCCAGCAATTCTAACAGGCAGAAAACCCCATCTCAGCACATCAGCAACCCTTCCCTGCCCCAGGAAGGTAAGAGAGGGCTGCAGGAGGAGGAAGGAAGTGCTAGAAAGCAGCTCTTCCCCGGGGAGCAGCGGTCAGTCGTTCTGCATCCTCCTGGGAGCCTGGTTCCTGCAGTTCCCACGGCCGCGCTGGGTAAAGCTGGCAGGGAAGACAGACCTCTACCGGGGTAGGGCCCTGCAACTTCTTTCTCCTGTGTTAAACTGTTCTCAATGACAGAGGCTGCCACGATGGTGACACTGAAGAGCACTGGCAAACGCACTAGCTGACTAACAGACACTGTAACCAGCTGGCTGCAGCATTCGGAGTGGGCAGGTGCTGCCTGAATGCAGGGGCAGAGGGCCACCTGTCTTCTCTACACCCTCCTGGCATTTCAGAGCCCTGGCCGGAGCCTGCCTTCCTGGCCATGGTTGTGAGCAGGGAGGCCTGGGTGTACACGTGTCCATGTGTGGATCAGCAGAGGGGTAGAATGGGGCCTGTGTTTTTTTACCCCATCCCACCCAATGGCCTACACCAGAAAGTCATGTAGGAATGAGGAAGGTGAAGAGGGTTCTTGCAGCTGACACCAGGCTGCCCAGCTTAGGTTGGGCCTGACCTCAGGACTGAGCCCAGCCCCCAGGGTAGCCCCAGTGCTCACCGTCGTACCCCATGATGCCCTACTGTGTTCACAGGGGAATGAGGCAGCTCCCCACACACAGAGGGCTCCCAGGACAGGTCCTGCCAAGGGTGTGACTGATGACCTGCTCCCCGAGTCCAAAGTCCTGGCTGAGGTCCAGGCAGCTGTGTCAGGGAGGGTCACATGGCACAGGCCAGGAAGCCCCTGCCCATGGGGCTAGCATTTACCATCCACAAACGCGCTCCCTTTCAGGGTGCCTGATAGTGGTGAGGGTCAGATCGGGGATGATGGAAGTCATGGCCAGGGCAGGAGGTAAAGAGGATGCATGGCCTCCTGGCCTCGGAGAGTTTGCAAAGTGCCCCTCGGATCTGACACGGGCTGGAGAGCAGAGCACGCGGTCACTGCGCTTGGTGGCTCCTACCTGTGGGGGCTCCTCGCCGCTGGACCAGAGACAGCTTTCTGGGGGGCCTTCTGCTGCTCACTGATATGGCCAGCCTGGCCTCTGTCTTAGACCGGGCACCGCAGTCCCCAGACCCAGGTCCTGGCCCCTGACTACCCAACACCTAGCATTGCTCTGTGTCAAGTAGCAGAGGCGCTTCTGTTCGTTACTTAAAGAATGGATTTGTTTCTGCTGACTCCAGAAACAGCAGTGCACATGAACCACTGTCATCGAGGACAAGGCCCCCCTTCTCCCAGGCTGACCACAGGTGGGCACTGCCAGGAGCTCTGATCACTGTGTTCTCTGCACATGTAGGACAAGCTGAGCAGGCCCAGCTCTTTCCTCACGACTGCGTGCATGGGGTAGTTCAGCACTCTGAGTCCCCTCCTGAAAGACCCTGGTGGTGCCCTGCCATCACTTCAGTGCCTGTGTGTTTCGTGGAGCACGTGGGCAGCCCTGTGATCCCCGTGGGCCTGGCAGCAGTGCCATCTACTTGTCTGCTTATCTCAGGCCATCTACTTTGTGCTGAGCCCTGAAGTGAGCTCTGGGTCCCAGAAAGGAGCTGGAGGGGGGACCCCTACCCCCGAGGAGTGCACAGCCTGGTGGGGAAGGGGACAAGGACACCTACAAGTCAGACACGGGATCATAGGGTCTTCGAGGAGGAGGCCTGGGCTTCCACAAAGACAGCAGCGCCCCATCCTATTCGTAATCTACCCCCAGGACGCTCCTCCAAGGCTGTGTGGAGGTAGACCTGGAGAGCTGGAAAGAGTCTCCACCCCTTTCCTCGTAGAAGTGGGAACACAGAAAGGAAGGAGCAAGGACGTGACCCCTCCACAGACCCCAGGCCCCGGGATGGCTGTTAGAGGGCCCTGGCTCAGGGGCCCCTTCTGTCACTCAGGGAAGGGGGTGCTTTGGATTCCCCAAGCTGCAGGGAGTGGTCAGGCCCCATGAGGGTGGCAGAGGAACTGGTGTGGGGAGGAGGAGAGTGTGGGGGCTGTGCCTGGCCCTGGGGGTGCAAGCAGAACCCTCTGGGAGGGATCACAGGGAGCCTTTTAGCCCTGAACGGGGAGTTGCCCAGAAGACCTTTGGGGGGCTTTAGTCTTGGCTTCGGCATCTCCTCTGGTCCCAGCCCTGACCCCAGAGATGGAAGGTGTCCAAGGTCAGCATGTGTCCGGCCTGTGGCCTCTGTTGGGCAGGCCATGCGCAAAGAGGCCTCATTTATCCACAAAGACACCCTCTGTCGCCGAGACACAGACTCTTCCCTTCCAAGACCAGTGGAAAGGACTCGGGGATGGCTTCTTCGAGCCAGAAAACCCTGTCATTGCAAGGCTGCTCTCAGGCCCACTGTGCTCAGAGAATTACACCTCAGCACCAAGCTCTTTTCACTAAGGGTCCCTTCCATAATTGGAACTTGAACAAATGGCAGTAAAGTATACAGGAGCTTGCCTACCTAGAACAAGGCTCTCAGAAGAAAGATAAGCTCCCTCAGGTTCAGAAATGGCAGCAAAGCACATTCCCCCATGCTCCAAGGCCGGCACGTGGTGGGTTGGCAGTGGGGCCAGGCACGTGGGGGAGGCCCCTCTCTGTGAAGTGAGTCAAGGCAGAAAAGAGGAAATGCCTCTACCTATCCTGTCCGGGGCCAGGGGCCTGGGAGGTGAGGAGGGACATGGGAAGCAGACTGGTGCCGACCCACAGGCGTGAGCCTCCCCTACCCATGGGAGCAGGAAAGCCCCATGGGGGTCTCCAGAGTCACGGGCACGTATTCACTGCTAACCAAGCTCCCTTTAGATGGTCAGTGTGGTGATATCTGGAGCTTGCCCTGGAGTTTGAAAGGGCAGGTGCTGGAGAGCATGGCTATCAGGAGCCGTGGGCAGATTTGTGGAGGGAGGTGGCATGAAAAATTGCCCTCAAGATCTCTCCACCTGAGGAGGCCACCCTGTCTCCTGCCCATCCTCCACCTGTCTTGCTCCTGGTTCCGCTCATTTTCTTCTCTCTCAGCCGGCCCAGCTGACTCACCACCAGTAAGACCAGGCCCACCGTGGGCCCTGCCCTGGGACTTGGCCTCCATGTGCCCCACCTGGAGACAGAGCCACTGCCCATGGAATGAGGCTCGGGACTCAGTCCAGACGTTGGCTGAGCAGGAACAATAGCACCTGGCATCAGTGACCAAGGAAGGCGTAAAGACCCCATCAGACAAGGCAGGGACGAGGCTTCTGCCCCAGTGATGGTGTGAACCCAGGGCCTGGGCTTATGGAAAAGCTCCTCGAAAAATAATTTAGAGAAAAATAAAACCAGCAACCTCTTTATTAAGTACCTCCACCTGGGACACTGCCACCCCTCGTGGCCAGCAGGGATAGAAGGGTATCCACTGGTTCCCTCTCATCTCCTGAGGCTGCCTGTGCTGAGCCAACCGTGGTCCCTGAGCCAGAAGCTCTGTCCCTTGGGTGGCTTGACAGGGCACTCATGCTGAGCAAATAAATCCACAAGGAAACGCCGAGAGCCTTGTCCTCCCAGCGCGAGGCTTGCTTCCACTTGGCGCTTCACGGTCAGTACGAAAACCTGATGCACAGAGATGTTCCGATTATGTTTCTCTGCTCCCTGCTTCCTCGAGATCAGGCCACTTCGAATTAGGTAATGAGACCACAATTTTCTCCCCAGGAATTGTTCTCAACATCCTCTTTGCTGGCGTCTCCTCATTCATCCCAGCCCTGCTCAGATGCTCCCCCATGAGGTCCCGGGTGCCCGTCAGGGCCCGGCTCAGCCCCGGCATCCTTGTTGACTCAGGTCCCTCAGGATGGACCACTTTCTAGCCAGTAGGGCATGGGTCCCAGCTCTCCCCATGTGGAGTGTAGGGGGCTTCTAGTGGGTTCTACTCCCATGGCAGCATTAGCCAAGGAGTCTGCGTTTCCACCAGGTCTGGGGGAGCTTGGAGTCATCAAAGGAAGCTTCTGTGAAAATCTTGGAGTTGTTGTTACTTTGGGGTTCCAAAAACAGCATTACCCGAGGAAGGTACCTAGACTGAGTCTGAGCTCCATAAATTAGCTGCCCCTGTGTGGGTAAGAACAGATTTGTTGAACTCGATTTTTGCATTACATTTGCATAATACTCTCATTTAAATAATGACAGGAGAAGGTATGGAGATGGGAGGTGGGAGGGACGTGGGCTCTGAGCCTGAGGGCTCCCAGTAGAAGGAGCTCAAGAACAGAGCTGCCCCTCCCACAGTACGACCTCCACTGCCCAGAGATCATACGGCAAATGGTGTTTTCTGGTGGGGTCAGGGGTGCGGGGGAAGAAGCGTGCCACATGGCCCAGTCTCTGTTGCCCATTGTCACCGCATGGAGAGGTGGAGAAGTCCCAGGAAGGCAGAAGGCTTGGACCAGTGTGAGGTCTGAACGGCATCCCCAAAACCCCATATGCTTCCTCCAAGTTGTATTAATCATATTTTTTTAATTTCTGTATTTTATGATGCTCTGACATCCTGGGGCCTCACTGACCAGAGAAGGAACTGCCTCTCCCAGGGGTAGCTAATTCCTAGGGACTCCCTGGTGAGTGTGCCTTTCATGTGCAAACCGCCCAATCCAAGCCCTTGGCTCCAGCCACCTCCTATATGGGCTCCTGCACTCCCAGGCCAGTATTTCCCTACCCTAAATCACACAGGGCCAGGAACCAGACAACTAGAGGCCACACCTGCAGCCCAGAGCCCTCCAAAATTGCTGAAACGCCCAGCCCTAGGCCTGCTCAGCTGATCACCACACCTCCCCAGCTCCTTCCCACGATAAAGGCTCTGGGCCTGCTCACCCCTCACTCCTGCTGCCTCCTGGCTGAGCTGGTGCTTTCCTGCATGGCCTTGCCTGGTATGCCATGACCCCTCCTCTTGGGAACCTTAAGTAATAAACTCTCCTTTCAAGACAGCTGTCTCCATGTTTGTCATCTTATCATACCTAATTAAAATAAACCATTGGTACATCGCAAAACACAAGCCTCTGTCACCCTGGCAGCCTGGAATGAACAGGAGATGCCTTCCAGGTGCCCAAGCACTGGGCTGATAACACTGATGGGCACAGAACAAGCTGAAGGTGCCACCCCCAGGAAGACTGCAGGAACTCTGAGAGGAGTAGCTTGTTCAGGGACCCCCTGCCAGGGATTGAAATAATTACCACTAACACCATCTTCCAAAATAGCATCTTGCATCTAGATCAGGGGTGTCCAATCTTGTGGCTTCCCTGAGCCACATTGGAAGAAGAAGTGTCTTTAGCCATACATAAAATACATTAACACTAATGATAGCTGATGATGAGCTAAAAAAATCGTGAAGAAATTCTCATAGTTTTAAGAAATGTTACGATTTTGTGTTGGGTCCCATTCGAAGCTGTGTCTGGCTTCACGCAGCCCGCAGACTGCAGGTTGGAGAAGCTTGGTTTAAGTAGTAGCCCATGTGGGGACAGCTGCTCTATTTGCAGAGTGACTGTTCCACGTCACACATAGTGGGCTGTTTGTACATAAGCTGGCCTGCCTGCACATATGCTGTGCCCTATGCAGAAAGGCTGGCCTATATGCAGATCAGCTCACTTCTGGTTCCCCCAAATGCGAAGATGTTCTAATAAACATGCTACCCAGATTGGCTGGTCAGAGGCAACTCACAGAGCTGACATCAATTAGTTGCTCTGGACCTGACCTCAGTGTCCATCCTGAGGACAGCTGCTGGCCCAGGACGCATACATGCCGATTCTCTCACCGTGGACCCCACCAGCTACGTGGGACACCACCACAGGCTGTGGTTCATTTTCATGCGTGTTAGTGCTGTTCTCTGTCCATCCTTGCAAAGCAGGCAAAGCAGGTGGTCAAGAGGGAAGCAAATCAGGGTGTGGTTCATTTTCATGCGTGTTAGTGCTGTTCTCTGTCCATCTTTGCAAAGCAGGCAAAGCAGGTGGTGAAGAGGGAAGCAAATGTCAGAACTGCCCTAGTTGTCTGTGGAGTCCCCCAGGCCTCAGCCTGTGGCTCTGAACCCGTTTTCCTGCCATGATGCTGGGCAGCATCCAGGATGTGCATCTGGGCTTCTGCCAAGCTTCCTGCAGGACAGTGTGGGGAAACTCTCCTTCCACTTCTGAAATGATGCTGCTAAACGCCTCTGCCCACCCAACAGATAAACTGGTACTTGCAATATGCTTGCAGCTTTGGTGTGGGAATGGGGTTGCCTATTACGCATAGTTATATTTAATAAGAAACTAAACTGAAAGCTCACTGCAGTAAACAAGCATTTGGATTCTCATCCTGGCTCTGAAACGACTGGGAAATCGTTGGAGATTGATGCATCCCTACAGGCATCTCTTGAACCCAGGGTCATCTGGCCTCCATGTGGCTGTGTGTGCACAGACGATTCTTCTCCAAGATGATCCTATGGGTCCTGAAAGACCTTGGCACAGGGGCCTCCAGACTGCGGTAACACCATCCTCCCTTCTGAAACCCAGGCAGAGAGGCTCGGAGAGTGGCACTGGGGAAATACCACGAATGGCCAGCAAGAGGAAGAGACCCTCTGCCTGCCCAGTCACTGTGTGCCCAGAGAGAAGTGTGGGTGTGTAGGGAGGGACACAGCCCTGCCGCTGCTAAGGGAGAGATGTCCAAGGCCACTGCCTATGGGGGCTGTGTGGAGGTACAGCCCCCACCTCTGCCCTGGGCCCCCAGCACCCAGCCTGCCATGGTCAGTCACAGCCTTCCCATGCCTTGAGTGTCTGGGGAGGGCTGGGAAGACCAGGAGGCACAGGGATGGAGTCTTGGGCTGATCTTCCTTGGAGATGCCCCAGCTTGTGGCCTCGCATTGGGCCTCTCCACGTGGCCTGTGTGTTGGGCCTGGCTCACCCCAGCCATCCTCACATTGCACAAGAGACCCTTGTCCCCACCGTGTTGCACCGTGTGTGGCACCCTGGCTAGAGGCCCAGCTCTGGAGTCAGACTGGGGAAAAATACGTTGGCTCTGCCAATGCTCACTGTGTGCTCCTGGACAGGTAACTAAACCTGTCTGTGCTTGTTTCCTCCTGTTAAAATGGAGACAATAATCAGGTATACTTTAAGGTTTGTGCTTATTTTGAATTACACAAGAAACAGAGCTGGAGTCAAGGATTGTTGGCACTAATCATTTGAGAGACTATCCCAGGGAGAGCTGGGAATGAGTGGTGATGTCATGATCCGGCGCTGCTGAGCCTGGGGAGGTCTGAGAAGGCCCAGCGGAACCCTCTTGGGGGCCAGCACTCACAGCACAGGGAAATTCGGAGACCGGGCCAACCCCGAAGGACTCTCCCTCCAGAGTTTGTCCATTGCTGGGGGGCCAGCACTCACGGCACAGGGAAATTCAGAGACCGGACCAACCCCAAAGGACTCTCCCTCCAGAGTTTGTTCATTGTTGGGGGGCCAGCACTCATGGCACAGGGAAATTCAGAGACCGGGCCAACCCCGAAGGACTCTCCCTCCAGAGTTTGTTCATTGTTGGGGGGCCAGCACTCAAGGCACAGGGAAATTCGGAGACCGGGCCAACCCCGAAGGACTCTCCCTCCAGAGTTTGTTCATTGTTACGTGTGTCGCCCGGCACTGCTCTCATGGATGGACTCTTGGCCTTTAGTGTGCTGTCTCGCCAAAGGGAGATGAGGGCAGCTGACAAAGGCTCCCTCTGGGATTAACTACATGGTGTTCAGGCATCTCAGAATCGTTCAGTAGGAGGCAGCACCTTGGCCATGGAGCTGGGGACACCGACACAGGGAGGGGAGGCCTTGGCGGTGGAGCAGAGTGACTCCTAGTAGAGCCGCATGGGAAGCTGTGGCATATGGGTGCTGCCTGTACTCTCTGGCTCACTTGCTTACTCATGTATTGCTTATTTGCTCAGCACCTGCTCTCTGCCAGACACTCTCCTGGGTACAGGGATGCAATATTCCTCGTGAGCTCAGACACATACAGGACAGCCAGACAATACAGCAAAACAGAAGTGAACACTGTTTTAGATGGTGAGGAGTGGCAGGAGGGGAAATCATGCGAGAAAAAGCAGGAGTGCAGATCATGATGGAGGGAAGTGCTGGCACTCAGAGGGGAGGCTTCAAGTGGTCCTGGGCTGAAGCAGGGGCTGGGTCAGGAGGAACAACTGAGGCTGGACGCAGAAGAGAACAGGGTGACCGGGCATAAGGCGGGGGGACACTGTTTGAGTCTTGGATGGAGAGAGTGTGAGTTGGGCGCAAAAATCCTAGAGAAGTAGCTACGGTCTGAGCTGCCAGGCACCAGGAGCGGGAGCTGTGAGCATACTTGTGGCCTCCCACCTGAGGCCACAGGACGCAGACTCATAGGACGTCCGCCCTTTGCACTTGCTGCTTAAGGTCTCAGGGTGTCAGAGATGAGGACGTGTGTTCATGTGATCCTGTCCCTAGTGGGTCAGCTCATGAAGCAGGGAAGGCTGCCCAAGCTGACGCTAAACTCCCATAACTACCCTTGACCAAGCAGGTCTCTGAAAGGGGACTGTGAGTCCCACTGCAGGAAGGGACAAAGCTTAAAGCACCAATTCCCATTTTATCCTGAAGACCTGAGAGTCTTTCAAATTTATAGAGGTTTTTTTAGTTAAAGAAGAGGACAAAATGTAAAGAAAAAGGAAAGGATAGGAATAAAATAGTCCTTGAAAACCCAATGGAAACAAACCAAATTTGGCTTCTGATAATATAATTTCATAATGCTTCATTGAAATATCATGTACTTACAGAAAAGTGCTCAGTAGATTTTGAAAAACCAAGCTCACCCTGTGGCCATTACCTGGACACTGGAGCAGGGTGTGAGCTGCCTGCAGTGCTTCTGTGGTCCCTCCAGCGTGGCCTCCTCCAGGGAAAACACTGTCCTTACCCCAGCAGCACAGACTAGTTTCTTCATGGAATTTCTTTTTCCCAAGGACCACAAAGGAAGCAGGGAGGCAGGGAAGGGGGGGCAGTTTCCCTTCTTAAAATGATGTGACTGGAGGGAAAGTGGATACAGGCGGGAACCCTCAGCAAGCTTCAAGGAGCCCCACCGCCATTCAGCATCCGTCACGGAGCAGCCACAGTGAGGCCAAAGTTGCAGCTCACATTAAGAACAATTAGCAGTTTTACACCACTTTTCCACATTCTTTTTAAAAAATTATGTTCTTGCATTATTTTTCCTATATGGATTTTTAAACATGAGAGTGTTTAAGTCGATTGGATGGAAGTTCAATCTGGTCTTGATTACCTTTGACTTCGTGAGTTAATGAGTGCTAAGTAACTCACCTTTCCTTTAATCTGGAAGCAGTGGCCCTGCCTGTGGGGTGGGGGACACAGGCTGAGAGTGGACCACAGGCTCCGAATCACCTCTTCTGGTGCATGTGTCCTACCCTCAGGCCACAGATCCACAGGGTCAGACTGAGCTGCGGGGAGTGTGTCCCCACCCTGTTTCCCTTAAAGCAGGTTACAGAGGATTGACCTAGTGGGGTCACAGAGAGCACCGTGAGCCTGAGACCCAGGTTGTGGTCCTACCTTATCACGAACTCACTGTGGGCCTCAGCCTGGCCAGACCTCTCTCAGGGTCTCTGTTTCTGCATCTGTATAATGAGGCCCCATCTGCAATGTTAGATGGAAATTGAGTAAGGACTAGAGGGGTTGGGGGTGATTCACCAACTCTTTACCCCTCAACAGAGCAGAAGGACAGCTTCCAGAGTGTGCTTCCAGAGGGCCCTGGGCCCGTTGAGTCCTAAGAGGAAGAAACCCCCATCATCATGGTACATGCTGTGTAACCCCACAGCCTGGCTCACTGTGTCCACTGGAACCCACGTCCTTGGGGTCAGCAACCTGGAAACAGCCACTCTGTTCACAGAGAAGCAACCTTTCAGTGTTTTCCTTTCCCCTTACCACAGGGATGGCCGTGTTAGAATTACACTTCTCTACACCAGCCAGATGAGTTACTGCAGCCTTATGACTTGATAGGTCACCCGGCATGCATTTGTAACAAAATCTATGATGTGATAAAGCAACAGACTCCATTGCAAAAAACATTAGCAATCTCTCCTCACTAAATCACAACTTTGATAAAGTGATTTCTATTCAAAAAGCTTAGTGCAATTATGGTGCAGAGCTGAGATCCCAGCACAATTTCATGTACAATCAACCTGGCATCTCCAACGCACTAACTGAAGCATTATCACTATTGTCTTCCGTATGAAATATGCGCAAAGTATATTTCTTTCCCTTTATCCCCCCAATAAATAGCATATTCTGGACATGTAGCATTTCAATGAATGTGGCAGTAGGCCACGGGGACCACTGACCCTCACACCTGAGAGGACACTGAGGCCCATGGAGGTGGAGAGACTGCCCAATGCACACAGCTCATGTCAGTGCCTCTGTGATGGCTTTCCCCCCAGGTGACTGTCACCCCAACATTTTACTGACACACACAGAGTTCCTGGCTCTGTCCTCCCACCAGCAAACTCTGTGCATAGCCAGAGTCTCCTCCCACCTGCTGCACTTGGGGTTTATAGAGAGCACTTAGGCCTGCAGTAGCTAAGATTGCATGACTGCACTCCAGGCTGGGCAACAGAGTGAGACTTCATTTTAAAAAAAAAATCCACAGCTAAGTTGATGCAAGAGCAGCATCTAAATCATAGACTAGAAAAAGCAGCCATCACATGTGACAGTGAAGCTTCAGAAACTCCCTTTGGGATGTAGGAGCAAGGCAAAGATATGCCCTTCTACCCTTTCTATACAACCTCTGGTAGAGTTACCGGCTTGTGCAATAATGCAAGAAAATGAACTAAATGTGGAAAAATGGGTCAGGAATAAAAGGAAACCATCATTCTTTATTGACCCTATAAAAATCTACATTTTAAAAGGTCATAACAAATAAGAGAGTTCAACTGGACACAAGACTAGTAAACAAAACCATCAGCAGTACCCAATTCATAATTATAAAAAGCAAACAATTTCATTTGACATCAACAAAAGTTATCAGTTACCTAGGAATACATCAACTAAGACAAGGGTAATAACTTTATGAAAAAATAAAGATATCAGTGAAGGATATTTTTAAAGATGTCTATAAATAGGGAGGTGTGGTGAGACCTGCACGGTAAAGCGATCAAGTCTCCCCAAGTGAGGCGATGGATTTGACGCAGTTCCCACCAAGCACACACCCATGGGGACATGTTCACATGCGTCTGTTTACATGTTTTTTCAAACTTGACTGGCAGACTCCAAAAACAATATGGGACAATAATAACCAAGATAATTTTAAAGGAGAAAAAGTAAGTCGAGGATACATTACACCAGATACAAGCACACCACATAAATCCATTGCAATTACAGCCACATGATATCTTGGTAGAAGAGAAAAATAGACCAATGGAAAAGAGTACAGAGCACCAAAGAAGACCCTCTTCTGTGTTGAAACTTAGTCTATTAGAAAATAAATAAATTGCCCAATCGTTTGGGCAATTGGCTCTTCATTTGGAAAAAAGATACCTTTAGATCTATACCTCAAGACATACACAAAGGTTATTTTCAGGTGGACTGAGAAACTTTATAAATATAGCAAGACTCTTTAGATGAAAACATAAGAAAATATATTTTGAATACATTTCGTGGACTTCGCAAAATACATAGAAAAATCACATGATCAAAAGATTAATAAAATTGACTAAAATTTAATAATAAATATATCTATAATAAATTTTTTAAAAATAATAATAAAATCTAAACTTTCCCTTCCACAAATGATACGGAGACTAGGATAAGGTATTTGTAAAACATCTTGTGAACTAAAGATTTCTATTGAGAGTACTTAAAGATTTTTAAGTGATGCTGGCTCCCCTCTTAGGGGACTCTGAGTTCAAACAGGTTTCCTCGCATGGCCGAAGTGTTGAGTGCCTTTTCCACTCCCATTCTCTCACAAGTGTGCAGAGGCAACTGACGTGTGATGTCACTGCAGACTGAGTACAGAATTCCACATGGGAAACTTGTTTCCCAGGAGCCAGGCAGCAGGAGCATTCACACATCTGAACAATGCTACTCCTGTCACCAGTTTCTAAAGAAAATATAGTTATTTTCATAACATGTTATGTGATGAACGTAACATAATCCTTGATGTTCATTAGCATGATGGATTCACTATGAGTTTTCACTAATTGGTTACTTAATGTGATGGTTAATATTGTCAACTTGATTGGATTGGAGGATGCAGAGTATTGTTCCTGGGTGTGTCCGTGAGAGTGTTGCCAAGGGAGATTCACATTTGAGTCAGTGGACCGGGGAGAGGCAGACCCACCCTCAATCTGGGTGGGCACCATCTCATCAGTTGCCAGTGTGGCTGGGATAAAAGCAGGCAGAGAAATGCGGAAGGACTAGACTGGCTGAGTCTTCCGGCCTTCATCTTTCTCCCATGCTGGATGCCTCCTGCCCTTGAATACCGGACTCCAAGTTCTTCAGCTTTTGGACTCTTGGACTTACACCAGTGGTTTGCCAGGGGCTCTGGGGCCTTTGGCCACAGACTGAAGGCTGCACTGTCGGCTTCCCTACTTTTGAGGTTTTGGGACTCAGACTGGCTTCCTTGTTCCTCAGCTTGCAGCCTACTGTGGGACTTCACCTTGTGATCGTGTGAGTCAGTACTACTTAATAAACTCCCTTTCATATACACATCTATCCTATTAGTCCTGTCCCTGTAGAGACTAATACACTTAAGATTTTAAATTGTTCTCCATTTTCATCTTTAACATGGTAAATGTTAATAGATAAACAATACTTATTAGGGTTCTCAATTACTTTTTATTATTTTTTTAATTGACACAATATGGCACATATTCGTGGGGTTCACAGGGATGCTGCAGTACATAGAATGAATCAAGGATTAGATCAGGGTGGCGAACACATCCATCGTCTCAAACACGATAATTTCTCCTCCTAGCTATTTGAAACTATGAATTATAGTCAACTATAGTCACCCTACAGTGCCAAAGAACCATAGGACTTATTTTTCCCATCCAGCTGTAATTCCATATCCTTTAAAAAATCTCTCCCTATCCGTCCCCTCTCCCTCCCCTTCCCAGCCTCTAATATCCTCTATTCTACTTTTTACTTCTATGAGAGCAACATTTTTTAAAGTTTCCACATGTGAGTGAGAACATTCAGTATTTAACTTTCTGTTCCTGGCTTATTTCACTTACCATAATGTCCTCCAGTTCCATCTGTTTTGCCATGAATGAGAGGACTTCATTTTTTTTTACAGATGACTAGTATTCCACTGTGTGTATATACCACGTTTTTTATCCAGTCATCTGCTGTTGGACACCTAGGTTGATTCCATGTCTTGACTATTGTCAATAAACATGGGGTTGCAGATATTGGTTTGATATACCAATTCCTTTCCTTTGGATACATGTCCAGGAGTGGGATTGCTGGATCTTATGGTAGTTCTGATGTGGGGCAGGTGAGCCCCAAGGTGGAGTTTAGTCTGCAAGGGTTCTTGCCTTTACCCAGGAAAGAATTCAAGGGCAAGCCAAAGGAAGAAGAAAACAGCTTTATTTATTTAGAGACGGAGTCTTGCTCTGTCACCCAGGCTGGAGTGCAATGGCACGATCTCGGCTCACTGCAACCTCTGCCTCCTGGGTTGAAGCGATTCTCCTGCCTCAGCCTCCCAAGTAGCTGGGATTACAGGCACGCACCACCACGCCCACCTAATTTTTGTATTTTTAGTAGAGACGGGGTTTCAACATTTTGGCCAGGCTGGTTTTGAATTTCCAATCTCGTGATCCGCCCACCTCAGCCTCCCAAAGTGCTGGGATTACAGGCGTGAACCACTGTGCCCAGCCAAAAACAGCTTTATTAATAAAGAAGCAATGTTACAGCTCTGAGACTGTTCCTGCAGAGCAGGGCTACCCTCTCTGCCCTGTAAGAAGAGAAGAGCAGCTCGGGGCAGTTTTGCAGTCATGTTTAATCCACTTTTAATTTCACACGGATTAAAGACGGTTTATGCAGAAATTTCTAAGGAAGGCATAGTAACTTTTGGGTCATTGAGTCATTGCCATGGAAAGGAGCGGGTAACTCCCGGTGTCGCCATGGCAACGATAAACTTCCATGGCACTGGTGGGTGTGTCTGATTGAAAGCTGCTTCCGCCCCAGCCCTGTTTTAGCTAGTCCTCAATCTGGTCCGGTGTTCGAGCCCCACCTCTGGAGTTGAGTCCCACCTCCTACCTCAGTTCTGTTTGTAGTTCTGTGAGGAACCTCCACACTGCTTTCCACAGTAGCTGTACTGGTTTACATTCCCACCAACAGTGTCAAGAGTTCCCTTGGTTATTTTTTGTCTTTTTGATGAACGCCATCACAACTGGGGTGAGATGATATTTCAGCATTGTGGTTTTGACCCTGAGAAGAAACAGTTTGAGCATCTGTGGTGCTGGGAAGTTCTTGAATGCCACCCTCAGGAGTTCTAGGGTCACCCTTCTGAGGACGACAGGAGTGGAGGAAGGGCTTCCAGCAAGGGGCAGACCTTACCAGTGAGTAGAACCTGGCAGCAAGAGAAGAACTAGATGTGGGGGCAGGAGGGTCAGATGGGAGAGGACCTGCTCACGGCAGGTGCCCTACCTGCAGATGCTGCAGTCCTCCCCGCACTCCAGGCCCACCACACCACAGGGCACAGCCTGGCAGCCTTCTCTCAGCCACGGTCCCACTCAGCACCTCTTGTACATGTGGAAGGGGCTCCATGCTCTGCAGAGGAGCAGAGGAAGGGGAGATGTAGGGAAAATACAGAGCGGTGGAAAACTGGGTGGGCCACAAATGGCCAGGATCTTCCCTCAGCCATCGTGTGTGGGCTAGGTGGTCACAGTGTCCTCAGAGCCTCGACATCTGCACCTGTGAGATGACACCTGCCTGCCCACCTCTGAGCATCCCAGTTGTGCCCACAGCCCCGGGTGAGGGCAGGGCTGAGACTTGTGCCCAGATTGCTGTATTGATGTTGAATAGACCTGCTGGAAAGTGTTCCAGATGCTATCACACATGGAGTGGGACAGGATGAGCATTCCAACCTTTCATTGAAAGTTCTGTTTATATGTAGCTGCCAAACACCTTGGTGAGTGGACTATTCTTCCAAGATGGAAACGAACTTGTCCCACCCAAAATGGGGTAGTGCTGTGGCTCAGCAGGAGACTGTCACACCCCCAACCCAAAGCAGGTGTGTGAGGAGGGGGCGGCAAAGGGGATGCATGCCCCTATCACAGTGGGTTTTCATTCACAGCAGGACTCCCCGGAGGTCCTCTACCAGGTGGCACCTGAATTGGGGCCTGGGGACTGGCTAGAGTCAGCTGACAGCAGCTGGAGCACAGGTCAGAAAAACACAACCCACTGGCCTAGAGCTCCCGTCCCTGCCCTGTCTCTAACTTGGCCTTTGATGCCTTTTATTTTTCTTTCCTCAAATGCACATTATTAACTGCAGAGGCCCAGCTGAGAAGATGAGAGAAAGTTAATGAAATTACATGAGTGCTTTGCTGAGTTCCCTTTCAAACTATAGCTTGTTAAGTTAAAACAGCAGTGTGAAGGGTGTAGCTCTCTGTGAAGTTTCTGGATGTGGCCCTGGCCTCAGGGAGGCTTGTGGGGTGGTCAAGGAAGCCTGGCAGAAGGTAGTTCATGGCAGAGACACCAGCCACATGTGGGCTTTCCTGTGTGGGCCTTGCCTGTGTGGGCCTGTCTTTCCCTTGCTGGTCTCCTGTCTCAAGTTCTCCCATCCCTGCTTCTCACGTCTGTGGGCCTGACCACTCACTGCTTTGATACACCCAGCTCCTTGCCCTCCAGCCTGGGCTCAGGTGCACTGTCCCACAGGACTACAGGGTCATTTCCATGACTCTGTTCCTGGTTTGCCTGTCATAAGCATAAGTGTGTGTCATAAGCCCTTCAGCTGTGAGCACTCTTGCCCAGACCTCGGCTCTGGTCCTCGTGGTCACACCTGAGTGGGTGAGGTTGACTAGCAGAGAAAGAAGAGAACCGATGAATGTTGACAGCACAGGAATCAGGTCATACGGCCCTCCCGTCTCCTTCCCTCAGCTTCTTGCTGTGTTTTACGAATGGATTTTATAAACCTGTGATTCGAGCATCCTCAGTTGCTTCTCGAGCCTTTCCGCTCCATGAACTCTGGGACAGCTTGCCTGGTACTGCAACTGGAGGACATCATTGCATCCAGAGAGCTTCCCACATGACAGTCTGTGAGCAAGGGACTTCGCCTCCCTGGATGGTGGTTTTCTTTTATGTAAAAGATGTGATCATAGTCTCTATTTCTCAAGGGCGCTGTGAGAAACACACAGAATAAGGCCATGTGAAAGTGTGTGGCAGGTAGCAGATGCTCAGTAACGTGAAGCCTGCCCTTCCCGTAGCCTTTCTCTTCCTGCACTGGGTCTAGACTTCACATTGTCCCATGGTTCGAGATCCTTGGTTCATCCCGAGTCTTATCATCATCCCAGAAGCTTGGAGGGAGCTCCTGGGGAAATCCAGCTTCACGGTCCCACACTGATCACTTCCCCTGGGCATGGCCTGGTAAATGCAGCTCAGATCCGCTCCCTAGGCAAGTCAAGGAAGTTGCTGCCCAGAAACCAAGTGAGGACATTTACAAGAACCGGCGGCGGCAGCAGCAGCAGCAGCAGCAGCAGCAGCAGCAGCAGCAGCAGCAGCAGCAGCAGCAGCAGCAGCAGCGGCAGCAGAAGAAGAAGAAGAAGAAGAAACTGGATTTGCTTTTTCACCAGAGGATCCAGGTTTCCCTGTGGCCTCGCAAACAAAAAAGAAGGAAGACGGAGCAGCACAGTCATCCCTTTGTGAAAAAGGCATTCAGGTAACTGAGTGACTTAGCAAGCCTGGGTCTTGGGGCAATTACGAATACCTGGTTGAAGGGCAGTCCTCAGGCAGAGCCCCTGAGACCTGTTGAACTCTAGAGTGTGGGAGCAGAGGAGATTCAGGGCCTGCCCAGGGGCAGTGTCCACAGGGGCAGAGTGCCCCCAGGACTCACCCTGGCTCAGTTAAGGACTCCCCTCAGGATCTGCAGAGGTGCAAGGCAGGGTGCAGCTCTGCCTGGACTGAGCTGGAAATGCAGCCGTGTGGCTGAAGTGGCCACTTCCTGCTTTCTGTAAAGCAGCCACAGGGACCTGTGAACAGGTAAGACCCTTACTCTTGATTACTGAAGAACTAGAACCCAGGCTCCCTTGACCTTCTCTCCAAAAACCCAGATGACACGAGGACCCTCTCCCAGCTGAAGGGGCAGATTCATGCTTTAGAGTGTGGGGAGTCAGCGTGGGGGCACGTGAGTGTTTAGCTTAGGTGTGGGCCTCACAAAAGAGTCAAAACAAGTCAGCCAGGACTCCAGCAGCCTTCATTGTGTGAGAGATGCCAGCACTGTGGCCACAGCCTGACAGCTGCACAGGCCACATAATGTGTGGGGCCGAGTGGAAAACGTGGGTTTTTTTTTTTTGTTGTTGTTCAAAATCATGAGCTTCCAGGGGCGGCGGCAGAACCTTAAACTGCTCTGAGGCCCTTCTGAGCACAGGACTTGGTATGACTGCACAGGGATACCTGGCAGGCCAAGTGCAGGGACAGAGCGGTCTGCCCAGAGGCCAGCAGGTCCCCAGTCAGTGTCTGGCACCAGCTCCCTTCATGACCTGGGCTGGCTCAGTTCCACGGGACTCCCAAGGCTGGGGGCTTCCCCGGAACATCATCCTCAGGGATTTCCCAACAGGAGCAGCCTCTGGCTTCAGATCTGTCCTTGTTTGACTCATAAATTATCACTCAGACTGAGAAAATTAACACTCAGTGATTCCTGAAAGGGTGCCCAGTGCAATAGATAATTTTCAAAGTGAGTTCATCGGGGGATTTAATAGCCAGGCAATGTCCATTAAAACAGCGACAAACATGGGGAGAAAAGGAAAAGTTCCAACTGGAAACTCATGCTGGCTTGACAGTTGTTCTCAGGGAGCAGAACAGAAGTGGGCATTTTCATTCTGGTTACACCATCAGCGATACCTCCACGGAGCCTCTCAGCTGGTTCCTCCTGGGTCTGGGCCACAGGCCTCCCAGTATTGCCGGTCTCGGAAGACATCTGTGGGCAGGTTCTGTAGAGGGAATCTGAGGCTGTGTGGGATGAGCTGCAGGACCCCATGTGGGGAAAGTCAGGAGGCAGCACCAGCTCCTTCACCAGGACCTGAGGGTACTGTGGCTCATCAGGGGCCATCGAGGACATGGAGACCCTGCACAGTGTTTGAGGAGTCCTGCTACATCAGTTTATTCTGGTTTAGGTGGTTGAGGGGAGACTCAGTGAAGTCTTGGGGGTTCGGGGATACACTGCCAGCCTCTGGGACAGCAGCCCCAGTGTCCCCCGACCCAGGCCTTGCTCCTCCCTGCTGATGAACGCCCAGTCTGCTCCCAGATGCACACCTGTCCTGAAGACATCCGGTTCTCAGGCTCTTCTCTGCAGCACCTGAATTGGGCATTCCTGGGTAAAGCAGTTTAAGTTACTTTCACTTTTATCCACCTTGTTTCCGTTATTTCAACCATGCATGTCCCTTGTGTATGTAGGATAAAGGTGTCTAAGAATAAAGGTCCATGATTTAAAGTTTTTTCCTCTTCTTTCCCTGTCCTGACCACCTGATCATAAACTTGTAGAAATAAATTGTGTCTCATGTTGTGTATCTTTTGATGCATCTAGAGAGATGGTTATATTCATATAAATAAACGGGCACATCCAGCACATTATTTCTAGTTGTCGTCTGCTAATAAGTTTACATCTGGTAAATGCCAGTGTTTCATCAAATGGCTGCATTGCACATGAGTCAATCTGTGTGACAAAGAATATGGCAGGTTTTGTACAGCCTTTGTAAAGACATTCTTCAATGCTGCCTTTTAAAATAGAAATGTTAAATCCTGTAACTAATCAACCTATGCCTTGTTAGAGGGCTGACATTTTCAATAATTCCTTTACAAAGGGTAGTGAGATGCATCAGATCCCCCAGTGGCCCCCAAGTAGGGACAGTGACAGTCAGCAGTTCTTTACGGACACCTGTTCCGTGGCAGGTTCTCTGCCGGCCCTGGCTGCGGGCGGCCCTCATCTAACAAGATGCTTCGGTCCATGGGTGGAGGACAAAGGCCTATGGGCTTGGGGAGCGAGTTCTTTCGTCTCCTATATGACCTTCATCTGCTCGCGTTTCCCACGAAGTGCATCTGGGTTGGAAGGAGATGGTGGTTTCCCACGGAAGTCTGGTCCCTAAGTGACGCCTCTACTGCCTACATCAAAATCTCCCCGGCTTGCTCCACAATGGTCCCGTCACGTGGTGCAGACTCAGGCGCTGTCTTGTGTGTGCAGAGGCAGGCTTGGTCTTGTGTGCTCTTGATCATGCACCTAGTCACTTCTGTTCTACAGTGTTGCATTCTTCTAATTTCCATGCACATCTTTGCATAGGCGTGTTCCCATTGTTCCCATGCCAATAAGTGGTGTGCAAGGTTCCAGAGTGCACCAGTATTTCTTTAGTCGGTGTCATGCTGTTGGATATTCAGGTTTTTTAACCTAGTGTAAATAACATTCACATTTCTAAAAACCAGAAGAGTGTTTGTGATTAAGATATCATCTTAGTGGATATTAAATTGCTGCATCTGATTTCATTTCTCTTTCCCAAATAAAGAGTCAGTTGTGTGGGCTGGTCTCATTCTGAAACTGCACACTCCCATCCCAGAGGTAGAAAGCGAGATCTCCTGCCTGCATTTCATGGAGCATGTGATTATGGAGGTGTCCAGTCCCAGCAAACAGACCCCACATTCTTTTCCTTCAGTGACTCAGACGCAATATGTGGAGAGTCCCAGACAGTATCGCTCCCTCACGTTCATTAACCTCCAGAGATTAAACATCACCTGATACACAGAACTGTGGGCTCCCTGTTTGGCTAAGCATCAGGAGCAGCCAGGTTCTTACCTAGGTGCACGTGACAAGGTGCTGCCAGATGCCACCAGCGCAGACAGTCAGTGAGCCCACCTCATCAGAGGGCACATGAGATCCCCAAATGAGAAAGAACTCTAAGGAGCCAAAATCTGCCAAGATGGGTACATTAAAGCTTGCAACTTTGCACGTGAGTGCACCCTCAGACTCAGCCAGTTTATTCTCCTTTGCAGTCCATTCTGAAAAGTCCAGCCAGATGATGGCTAAAGAGTAGAGAATGGAAGGTGGAAGGCGGTTGCTGCTTGCAGAAGAGGCACGCTGGCAGCATTGGCAGGGAGGAAGAGACTGGAAACTGAGTAGCAGATCCGAGAAACCAAAATGCTCAGCAAATGAGGGCAGGTGGCATGGAGCTACTTCCCTGGGTCCAAGAGCCTAATTACCTTATTGTTCCATAAGTTCATGGCCTGCGGTCATCAGGGAAAATAAAACACGGACTGGGGGTCAGTCTTTTCTGTTTAGAGGAGGCTCCCTGAAACCTCCCCCTCCCGGGTTCAAGCGATTCTCCTGCCTCAGCCTCCCGAGTAGCTGGAACTATAAGGCGCCCGCCACCACTCCCGGCTAATTTTTTTTTTTTTTGTAGAGACGGGGTTTCACCGTGTTAGCCAGGATGGTCTCGATCTCCTGACCTCGCGATCCGCCCGCCTCGGCCTCCCAAAGTGCTGGGATTACAGGCGTGAGCCACCGCGCCCGGCCTCAGCTGGTTTTTCAAAAGTCATGGCGTGTAATTGTCAGAACAGTGAACTTCGGAGATCCACCGGAGGGGCGAGGCCACAGCTCAACCGCGAGCACCTGAGCATCCTGCACCGCCTGCGACGGCCGTCAGGGGGCGCGATGCCGCCTCACAGAACCTCAAGAGGCGCCCGGGTTCCGGCACAGAAGCCCGGCGGCTCCAGGGGGCGGAGCCGAGCCGCCTCCTCAGGACCTACGCAGGAGGCGCCGTCATCCCTACAGGGACACCTGAGAGGACCCAGCCTCCTCCTCCTCAGGACCCACTCGGGAGACGCCGCTGGCTCTATAGGAACACCTGGGGACCGTGGCCAGGGACCACCCAGCCTCCTTCTCCTCAGCTCCTCAGGAACGACTGGGGAAGCTGTGGCTTCATGGTCCCCGAGGCTGCCCGAGGAAAGGTGAGGAAAAGCTTTCCCTCCCGGCTCAGTGCTGAGGCGGCCGCGCTGCCTCGCGCTCCACTTTCTCAAGTTGTATTTATTTTATTTTACAAAGTGGCCCATCATTAAGTGGCTTTGTTATTCATTATTACAGCATACCTGAGTTGTTTCGTTTTTAAATTTTTGACCAATTTGGGTTTGTTTGGGGTGGATCCGGGACAGAGAAGGGAGAAACCCTGAGGGCAACATGGAGAGCCCCAGGGAGACGCGCACCCCACGACTTGCTTTTATTTGCGTTCCAGTGGCTCGTTTTTCTTAGAGTGTTAAAGTACTTGAAAAATATTGAAGACCAGATGTAGATGTGAGTTTTCACAACCGTATTTTAAGTGTAAATACTGGACTTTGTCTGTTAACAGGATTTTAGGTAAAATAAATTTAAGCGGAGTTTATTTCGGCAAAGGAATGGTTCATGAATCACGCAGGAAGCACCAGAACGGAAGTCGGCTTGGGGCTTCGAGCTCTTAGGGTGGCCCGTAAGTGAGGCTCCTCAGTGGCTCCAGCTAGGCGACCGCCTGTGGTGGGGATGCTTCCCTCAGCGTCCCTAGTCATACAGCCAACTGGCTGCTGGGCTTTTTGGCATTGACTGTGGTTGGTTTGTGAATTTTTTTAAGTCAGTTCACATGCCTCCAAGTTCGGTTTCTGTTTGCTTAGGGAAGGCCTCAGGCTAACCCCCGCCGTATTTGCTTTAACATGTCAAAACCATAATTTATTTTTCATTTTACTTTCCTGGCATTAATAGAAGTAAATTCACATTTGTGCGTTATTCAGAAAGTCAGTTTAATTGGCAACCTATTTGTGATGGTGCATAAAATAATGTCTTTTAATCACTGGCATCTTAGATTAGATGAAATATGTTAACTCTCTTAAGCTTTGTTATTAACCCATAACAAGAGTTAAGTTTCTTTTTTTCTCCTAGGCTTTGACCATTTAAAATACACTCAGGCATCTCGTAACGATGTTATACTTTCTGAGAAATCTGTCCTTAGGTGATTTCATCTTTGTGTGAACACTGTAGAGTGTCCTTATAAAACTTAGATGGTGTAGCCCACTCCACACCTAAGTTACATAGTATAGCCTATTGCTCCCAGGCTACGAACCTGTACAGCATGTCTCTGTACTGAATGCTGTAGTCAACCATAACACCATGGTGATTGTAGATCGTGATCCCAGAATATCTGAGACAGGTCTCAGTCAATTTAGAAAGCTTATTTTGCCAAGATTAAGGACACGCCCGTGACACAGCCTCAGGAGGTCCTGACGACGTGTGTCCAAGGTGGCCAGGGTAGAGCTTGCTTTTGTACATTTTAGGGATACATGAGACGTGTAAGATGTACAGTCATTTGGCCCAGTAAGGCGGGACAACTGGAAGCAGGAAGTGGGGGTGCTTCCAGGTCAGAAGTAGGTTAGAGACAAAAGGTTGCATTCTTTTGAATCCTTCATCAGCCTTCCACTGAATACACAATTTAGTCTGGCTCAATGAATCTGCATTTTTACATAAATAATAGGGCAGAGGAAGCAATCAGATATGCATCTGTCTCAGGTGAGGGATGACTTTGAGTGCTGTCTGTCCTTTGTCCAAAAGGAAATTCTTTGTGGGCAAATTGTGAGTGAGGTATGTAGCTTTTTATCTTTGCAGCTATCTTAGTTAGGAATAGAATGAGGGCAGGTTTGCCTGACATAGCTCCCAGCTTGACTTTTCCCTTGGCTTAGTGATTTGGGGGTCCTGAGATTTATTTTCCTTTCATGGTATCAGAACAAAGAAAAGGTAATGCGTTGAGCCATGAGCTTATGACAAGATGGCTAGGAAGGAATTTTTCAGCTCCATTTTTATCTCATGGGACCACCATCATATGTATGCAATGCACGAGTGTAAAATCACATTTAGTTAAGTCAGCTTACACTAAGCTATGGACCCAGATGGTCCTGGGGCCTTTTTCCACTGGGAGATCTTTAAGGACCTTTCTTAGCTTTTCTGTGCTAATTGGTATATTCATAGTTGCCTTATTTCAGTGCCCATTTTGTTAATGTGTATTTTTACTAGGAAATCACCCATTTTTTCTAGGTTTCCAGTTTGATGCAATTATTTGACTTTTAATTTCTCCTCTGTTTTTAGTTTTGTACATAATTTTCCTATCTACTTTTGCACTCTTTTTTCCATCAACAATATTTTTAAAATATACTTTTTAGCTTTTTTTGAAGAATTGTTGTGTTTGACAATTTTTTATGACCTAATCATGACCGTAAATGATTTTTAATTAATTTCAGCTTAATGTCTTTTGTAGGGCACAACTGTTAAAATACAAAATTACAACAAATGTGGGTTTGCAGATCTTAATTGGCTTTTTTTTGTGGTTCTAGAATCAGGCAGCAGTCCAGACCAAAAATGGTTCAGAATGATCTGCCACACAACTTGTGCGGGTTATGTTTATAGCCAGAGAAAAAAAGTGACATACAGAAAACAGAAGTGAGGTATAGAGGTGGCTGGATTGGTTACAGACCTGGTTACAGCCCGGATTTGCCTTCTTGGAACTTGTTTTGAACAGCTGGCTGCCGGCCATTGACTGACACTCGGCTGATGTGATTGGCTGAACCGCCGCAATTTGTTACCATGATACATTCCCAAGTCAGATTTTCAGTTTGTTTCTATACTAAATTAGGTTGCGATTCTTCTTCTTCTTCTTTTTTCTTTTTTGAGGCGGAGTCTCGCTCTGTCGCCCAGGCTGGAGTGCAGTGGCGCGATCTCAGCTCACAGCAAGCTCCGCCTCCCGGGTTCATGCCATTCTCCTGTCCCGGCCTCCCGAGTAGCTGGGACTGCAGGCTGCCGCCACCAAGTCCGGCTAATTTTTTTGTATTTTTTTTTAGTAGAGACTGGGTTTCACCTTGTAAGCCATGATGGTCTCGATTTCCTGACCTCATGATCCACCTGTCTCGGCCTCCCAAAGTGCCGGGATTACAGGCGTGAGCCACGGCGCCCGGCCGCGACTCTTTACAAGGACTCCTTGGGAGGCTTCTAAAGCCCAAATGTTGTTTGATGTAAGAATTCCTCCCTTTTGGTCAGCCTCTCAATTTTGAGATATTGATCAAAACTTTGGGCATTGGTGTCACTCTGTTATCGTTGTAAATTGAGTTATTAGGACTTATTTGCTTTCAGTGTGGCATTTTCAAGTTTTATTTGGTCTCAGTGCCCTCTGGGCAATAGCAGAACACTGTGTTGTGTAAGGCGGAAATAGAGCAATAGAAAATAACAACTGATTTGTTAATATCAGATTACTTCAAGTTACTTGTTTTGGTAAGAATTAAAGCAGAGGGGACTTCTTCATGCTGACTCAGGTAGACTGGAATCTCTTCAGGGAAAAAGGGAGCTCTTTTGGGATCTATCTACTTCCTTAAAGTTTCAGCTTTGTTGTGTGTCATTCAGCGTGAGTGTCTCCATTCTGGTTTTGCCTACTCAGTGTGGCCTAATGCGGGAGTTGTGACCAAAACAATGACCTCCCGTAATTTGTTCAACAGTTCTCCCCTTTTGGTTAGGTTCCTACCTAGGTGAGGGTGTGACTAAAAACTTAGGGCATTAGCAGTATTCTCAGTAACTATCATTTTAGGTTTCCGGTCTCAACACATCATTTAAGAAGTCAGTAAAGCTTTCTTCTATTGTGACAGCATATTTAATACTGAGAAAGAAAAGAAAATTTTTATCTTGCAAATGTGAGCTTCCTCTAAATTATCAGGTCCAGAGAGGCGTGGGAATGAGGCAGCAGTCACGTCCCATTTCCCTCTTAGCTAAGTAATCATATCTTGAAGCTGCTTGCTATGTAGACTAGACTGACTGTCATCAGCTATAGATTAACCTAAGAGTGTCTTTGAATATTTTTTCCAGTGGCAAATATTTGCTTCTGTTGTATTGTAGCTGAGAGGAATGCTGGGAAACAAAATAAAGACAAGCATTCATGAGAATAAGTGATCCAGTCACAATGAATCAATTTGAACTTTTTTTTTTTTTCACAAAGTCATACTTTGAAAACGTCCAGCCATAAATTGAAATAGTCTCCAAAATGTGAATTTTTTTCCCTGGTTCTAAGATGACCAGCTTTCTTAGAGAGTGAACTACACCATAAGAAAAATGATATGACCATGTTTACACATATATGTTATCTTAACATAAAACATGTAAAAGGGGCATTTCTTTGAAAGTATATATTAGTCTGTATAATTTACTTTGCAGTATCATGAATGCTTTTATTTTTAAAAGTAGGAGTAGTTACTGTCAATTACTAATTTTTAGTACAAATAATTTAGCAGATAACTGAAAAAATTACAATTTTTAAATAGAGGTTTTATTTTAAATTAGTTTTAGATTCATACAGAAATTGGGAAGAAAATGCAGATTTCCCATGTAGACGCAACCTAGTTTCCCCTCTTTTTAACATATCAACATGTATCAGATAGGTTTAACATTTTTTTTTTTTTTTTTTCCAGACAGAGTCTCAACGAGGCTGGAGTGCAGTGGCGTGATCTCGGCTCACTGCAACCTCCGCCTCCCAGGTTCAAGCGATTCTTCTGCCTCAGCCTCCTGAGTAGCTGGTATTACAGGCACCTGCCATCATGCCCGGCTAATTTTTGTATTTTTAGTAGAGATGAGGTTTCACCACGTTGGCCAGGCTGGTCTTGAACTCCTGATCTCAGGTGATCCGCCTGCCTCAGCCTCCCAAAGTGCTGGGATTACAGGCATGAGCCACCACTCCTGACCAACATCTTACATCATTTCTTGTCATACTTAATGACTGGATATTACTATATTATTAAATAAGCTCACATCTTATTTGGTTTCCCTTAGTTCTGCCTTTTTCTCTCCCAGGATCCTATCTAGGATCCCATAGGACATTTAGTCATCATGTCAGGCTCTTCTTGGCTGTGACAGTCTCTCAGACTTTACTTCTGAGGACCTGGAACAGTGTTAGGAGGATTGGTCAGGTATTGTGTAGAATGTCCTCCATTGTGGTTTACTTGGGGTTTTTCTCATAATCAGCCTGGGTTTAGGGGTTTGCGGGAAGCAGAGCAGATGTGTAGTGTGTCCACAAAAAGAGTCAAAGACTGTAAAATATTTGAAGAGATGTATTCTGAGCCAAATATGAGTGACCATGGCCCTTGACACAGCCCTCAGGAGACCCTGAGAACATGTGCCCAAGGTCGTTGGGGTGCAGGTTGGTTCTATACATTTTAGGGAGATAGGAGACGTCAATCAAGTGTATTTAAGATATATATTGGTTCGGTCCAGAAAGGTGGGACAACCCAATGGATTAGGGTGGGGTGGGGCTTCCAGGTTATAGGTACATTTAAAATTTTTCTGATTGGCAGTTTGTTGAAAGACTTACTATCCATAGAAAGGAGTGTCTGGGTTATGATAAGGGGTTATGGAGACCAAGGTTTTGTCATGGAGATGAAGCTTCCAGGTAGCAGGCTTCAGAGAGAATAGATTGTAAATGTTTCTTATCAGATTTAAGGTTGTGTTGATGTTAAATGCTGATTGGCTTTTCCTGAATTCCAAAAGGGAGGAGGGCATAATGAGGCATGTCTGACCACCTCTTCCCCATCATAGCCTGAACCAGTCTTCCAGGTTAACTTTGGTGTCCCCTGGTGGAGAGGTGGTTGTGGGAAAGATCTTTGAATTTTATTTTTGGTTTGCAAGTGCTAGTGTAGTCACTTCATGCTGTCACTTCATGCTCTCAAGATGTGTTATCACCATTAATGTTAACTTTTATCACTTGGTTGAGGCAGTGTTTTCAGGTTTTTCACTGTGAGGTTACTTTTTTCCCATGTCTATATTGTATGTATGCTTTTGGAGGAAGTCATCATGCAGAGCTCATACTTAAAGGAGTGGGGAGTTAGCCCCACCTCCTTGATGGCTGTCTATATCAGGTATTTGGAATTCTTCTGTATAAGAGATTTCTATTCAGCCCATTTGCATATCTGTTTAATCATTTATTTATACCAGTATGGGTCCACAGATAGTTACTTTAATCTTTTGGTTGTTATCTAATTGTACAGTATTTTGTTGCTCTTTGTTCATAGCTGTGGCCATTGGTAGCTCTTTCCACTGGCTCCTTTTACATAATTTCATGGTTTTTTTTTATAATTTATTTCTGTTACTTCAAAAGTACCCTGGCTCATATATTTTCTGTCCCAGTCCTAGTTTCAGCTATTTCTTCTAATAGCCCTGATTTCTTTTGTTAGAGAATGGTATGAAAAACTTACATCTGGCCACTAAATGTGGTCATTGCATCATGACACTTACAGCTGACAGTGCAAAGAAATATATGTGTGTCTTCTAACTTATATGTACCCACTTAATTATAAAGGTTTCTATGTGGAACCATCTATGTATATGTTAAGCTAAATGTGAGTTTATACTTATGTTGTATATATATATATTCTGACTCATTATGACAGAGATCATTCTAGACTTCCCTATTTTTTATCTGTAACTTCTCACTGTAATAGTGAGGAACCTGGCTCCTACTATCTGCCATTTATTTCATCCCTTGTACCATTGGGAACAAGGAGTTCATTCTTGATCAAGATTCCAGGTTGGGACTTAATAAGAAATATATGTTTGGTCTGTGTCTGCAGTTCCTGGTACAGAGCTTCTAAAACTATTATAATTTCCTGAACAGTAGGGGTGCTAGGAGCATCTTGTGTTCTAATATTTGGTCTTTGGCCCTGGTTCCTGATGCAGAGTTCCTAAATCTCTTGGAATCTCCTGGATAATAGGAATGGCTTCTGTTCTAATAAGGACACTCTGTGGGTTCCTGGATGGTTTCAGGATGGGGATGGTCACCAGAAAGACCAAGCCATGATAAGAAGGTTGTAACTTTTAGCTTAACATGCAATCCTTTGAGGGTGTGAAGGGACTGGAAATGGAGTTAATAATCCGTCATGTCTACATGATGAAGCTTCCATAAAAATTCCTAAAATATGGAATTTGGAAAGTTCCAGATCAAGGCTGACAGATTTGATGTCTAGTGAGGGCTCATCTATCATAGATAGTGCCTTCTAGCATGTCGTGACATGGCAGAATGGGGAAACGGGCTCCTAGATGCTTTTATAAGGGCACTGGTTTCATTCATGAGGACAGCACTCTCATGATCCGATCACCTCTCGGTTACCTCTGAATACCATCCCTTTGGGGATTACATTTCAAAATAGGAATTTGGGGTGGGGGTGTACACACATTGAGACCATAATAACTAGTAAACATAAGTAAGTATTTCCTAGTTCCATAAGCCATCATAGCAAATTGTCAAACCTGAAGAGGGGGTGTAGGAATACCTAGTTTCTAGCCAAGTCATATAGAAGTTTGGGTAAACTGGGGATTCACAACTTGTGATTGGCATCTGAGGTTGTGGACAGTCTGGTGTTACTAAGCCCTTAACCTGTAGGGTGTATACTAACTCCAGGTAATCAGTGTCACAGTTGAATTACAGGATACCCAATTGTTTTCCAGAGAGTTGGAATATCGGTTGGTATGGGAAACACCCCCCACCCCCCACAATTTGCTGTTAAAAGTGGAGTGTTGATAGTATAGAGGAAAATCATGGTTATTTTTCTTTTTACAGATATAGTAGTTTCAAAATTAACTATTATCCCTATGGGAAATAACTTTATAAAATAGAGTCCACTGTTCGTGTATATAGTACGTTTTGTTTTTAGTCTATGGATTCTACTCATTTCCAGCTCAGCACCTTTGGCCCACCACTTGCAACATACATTGGTAATACAGTTAGATTCTTGGTTGCACTCTGTATTTTGTCCTTAGATACTTCCACATCCTAAATAATTTAATTTGTGTAGATTGTGATTTGTTCTTTGTGCATTAAAATTCTGTGGGTTTTATCAAATGCATAGTGTCAGATATCCACTACTGAAGTAGCATACAGAATACTTCAAATCCCCACCCCAGACAGTCACTGATCTGACTATCATCTCTTTGGTTGTGCTTTTTCCACAATGTTATATGAATGGAGTCATATAATGTATAGCATCTTCATACTGCCACCCTTTACTTAGCAACATAGATGCAAGATTCATTCATTTGTTTTCATGGATTGACAGTTCATTCCTTTCTGTTGGTGAATGGTATTCCATTGCATGGTTGTACTTCAAATTGATTGTGCATTCAGCTATTGAAGAACGTTCTGATTACTTCAAGTTTTGGCCATTATGAGTAGAGTGCCTCGTATATAATTACATGCTAGTGTTTGTTTGAACATAATTTTTCAAAGCAGCTGTCTAAACATACACAATTTAGGGGTGCATTTGTTGGATTGTAAGGTAAGACTTGTTTATCTTTGGGAAAAACTGTCAAACTATTTCCCAAAGTGGCTGTACCCATTCATGCATTCTGCCAGTAATGAATGGCCGTACCTATTGTTCTTCAACCTCCAATTGTTACTGTTGAGCTTTTTTAAGAGTCCCACAGTTGTACTAGGTGTGCAGTGATATCTCAGCATTATTTTAATTTGCAGTCTCCTAATGAGATATATTGAGCATCCTTTTGTGTGATTATGTGCTATCTGTATATTTTCTTTTTTTTTCTTTTTTCTTTCTATTTTTATTGAGATAGAGTCTCGTTCTGTCACTCAGGCTGGAGTGCAGTGGCGTGATCTTGGGTCACTGCAACCTCCACCTCCGATGTTCAAGCAATTCTCTTGCATCAGCCTCCCAAGTAGCTGGGATTACAGGCACCCACCACCATGCCTGGCTAATTTTTTTGTATTTTTAGTAGAGAGGGGGTATCACTATGTTGGCCAGGCTGATCTCAAATTCCTGACCTCGGGTGACTCACCCGCCTCAGCCTCCCAAAGTGCTGGGGTTATAGGCATGAGCCACCACACCTGGCCTGCTATCTATATATTTTATTTGGCTGGATGTCTGTTCAGATATTTACCCAGTTTTATTTGGGTTTTTAGTTTTCTTAGTGTTCGTTTGAAGAGTTCTTTGTGTATTTTCAATACAGTTTTTAAAATCACGTTTGTATTCTGTAAATATCTTCTCACAGTGTGTCTTGTCTTTTTGTTCTCTGAATAGGGTTTTTCATAGTAGAAAATTTAGCTTTATAAAGTCTGTTCTCAGTATTTTCACGAATTGGCACTTGATGCTGTGTGTTAAAACTCAACACCAGATCCAATGTCTCTTAGGTTTTCTTTTAGATTATTTATAGTTTTGCATTTGAAGTTGTAGTCTCTGGACTATTTTGAGTAGGTTTTTGTGTTTTAATTTGTGTATAGAGTCATTTCATTCTATATGGCTTCCAAATAATTCTTCCATCACCATTTATGGGAAGGGTGTGGATATAGTGGCCTTTATTTCGGTTTGAATTTGCAAAATTATGACACTGAATAAACTGAATATTGAATTTTATAGGTATTTCAGGACAGCCAGGAGGGGGCGCACATCCGCCAAGAAACTGTGGGGCACATCCGCCAAGAAACGGTCTGTGCTGAACCATGGTGCCACCAGAGGGCGGGCGATCCCGCCCCAACCAACTTCCCGCGGAGGTGCCAGAAGCAGCAAGGAGCTTCAACTTCCCCACTGCAGCACGAGGGTCGTGTTACCTTGGTGTTCTTCATTGGTGAGTAAAAAGATCCTGTCCATGGCCCTGAGTGCCAAGGAGTGAGTCTTTAGAGTACTCAGCAGAGGAAGAAATTCATCTAGAAAAATAAAATCCCGAAATCTCACTGTTTGGAGTACACCTTAATATCATTGTCAACGTCCAAGACACAGTCGCTGCTAATATATATTCTTACAGTGGCCTCCAATATAATAATCACACTGTGCCCTACATTACTATGATATCCACACCGTGCCCTAACACCGATATAATATTCACACCATGCCCTATCACTGATCTACTCTGCACCATCGCTTCCAATACTAATGTAATAATATCCACACGATGCCCTATCACTGATCTAGTCCCCACCATCGCTTAAAATACTAATGTAATAATATCCACACCATGCCCTATCACTGATCTAGTCCACACCATCGCTTCCAATACTAATGTAATAATATCCACACCATGCCCTATCACTGATCTAATCCACACCATGGCTTCCAGTACTAATGTAGTAATATACACACCATGCCCTAACACTGATCTAATCCACACCATCGCTTCCAATACTAATGTAATAATATCCACACCATGCCCTATCACTGATATAATCCACATCATCGCTTCCAGCAATAATGTAGTAATATCCACACCATGCCCTAACACTGATCTAATCCACACCATCGCTTCCAATACTAATGTAGTAATATCCACACCATGCCCTAACACTGATCTAGTCCACACCATCGCTTCCAATACTAATGTAATAATATCCACACCATGCCCTATCACTGATCTAGTCCACACAATCGCTTCCAATACTAATGTAATAATATCCACACCATGCCCTATCACTGATCTAGTCCGCACCATCGCTTCCAGTAGTAATGTAATAATATCCACACCGTGCCCTATCACTGATCTAGTCCAGATCATCGCTTCCAATACTAATGTAATAATATCCACACCGTGCCCTATCACTGATCTAGTCCACACCATCGCTTCCAATACTAATGTAGTGATATACACACCGTGCCCTATCACTGATCTAATCCACACCATCGCTTCCAATACAAATGTAATAACATCCACACCATGCCCTATCACCGATCTAATCCACACCTTCGCTTCCAATACTAATGTAATAACATCCACACCATGCCCTATCACTGATCTAATCCACACCATCGCTTCCAATACTAATGTAGTAATATCCACACCATGCCCTATCACTGATCTAATCCACACCATGGCTTCCAATACTAATGTAATAATATACACACCATGCCCTATCACTGATCTAGTCCACACCATCGCTTCCAATACTAATGTAATAATATCCACACCATGCCCTATCACTGATCTGGTCCACACCACCACCTCCAATACTAATGTAATAATATCCACACCATGCCCTATCACTGGTCTAGTCCACACCATCGCTTCCGATACTAATGTAGTAATATCCACACCATGCCCTATCACTTATCTAGTCCACACTATCGCTTCCAATACTAATGTAGTAATATCCACACCATGCCCTATCACTGATCTAGTCCACACCATCGCTTCCTATTGTAATGTAATAATATGCACACCATGCGCTATCACTGATCTATTCCACACCATCGCCTTCAATACTAATGTAATAATATCCACACCATGCCCTATCAATAATCTAATCCACACCATCGCTTCCAATACTAATGTAGTTATATCGACACCACGCCCTAACACTGATCTAATCCACACCATCGCTTCCAATGCTAATGTAATAATATCCACAGCACGCCCTACCACTGATCTAGTGCACACCATCGCTCCCAATGCTAATGTAATAATATCCACACCATGCCCTATCACTGATCTAGTCCAAACCATCGCTTCCAATGCTAATGTGATAATATCCACACCATGCGCTATCACTGATGTAATCCACACCATCGCTTCCAATACTAATGTAGTAATATCCACACCATGCCCTAACACTGATCTAATCCACAGCATCGCTTCCAATACTATTGTAATAATATCCACACCATGCCCTAACACTGATCTAATCCACACCATCACTTCCAATACTAATTTAATAATATCCACACCATGCCCTATCACTGATCTAGTCCACACCATCGCTTCCAATACTAATGTAATAATATACTCACCATGCCTTAACACTGATGTAATCCTCACAATCGCCTCCAGTACTAATGTAATAGTATCCACCCCATACCCTATCAATGATCTAATTCACAGCATGGCTTCCAATACTAATGTAATAATATCCACACCATGCCTTAACACTGATCTAATCCGCACCATCACTTCCAATACTAATGTAATAATGTACACACCATGCCCTATCACTGATCTAATCCACACCATCGTTTCCAATACTTATGTAATAATATCCACACCATGCCTTAACACTGATCTAATCCACACCATTACTTCCAATACTAATGTAGTAATATCCACACCTTGCCTTAACACTGATCTAATCCACACCATCGCCTCCTATACTAATGTAATAATATCCACACCATACCCTATCAGTGATCTAATCCACACCATCGTTTCAAATACTAGTGTAATAATATCCACACCATGCCTTAACACTGATATAATCCACACCATGACTTCCAATACTAATGTAGTAATATCCACACCATGCCTTAACACTGATCTAATCCACACCATCGCCTCCAATAGATATGTAATAATATCCACACCATGCCCTGTCACTGATCTAATCCACACCATCGTTTCCAATATTAATATAATAATATCCACACCATGCCCTATCCCTGATATAATCCACACTATCGCTTCAAATACTAATGTAGTAATATCCACACCATGCCCTATCACTGATCTAATCCACACCATCGCTTCCAATACTAACGTAATAATATCCACACCATGCCCTGTCACTGATCTAGTCCACACCATTGCTTCCAATACTATTGTAATAACATCCACACCATGCTCTATCACTGATCTCATCCACACCATCGCTTCCAATACTAATGTAATAATATGCACACCATGTCTTAACACTGATCTAATTCACACCATCCCTTCCAATACTAATGTGGTCATATCCACACCATGCCTTAACACTGATATAATCGACACCATTGCTCCCAATACTAATGTAGCAATATCCACACCATGCCCTATCACTGATGTATTCCACACCATCGCTTCCAGTACTAATGTAATAATATCCACACCATGCCCTATCAGTGATCTAATCCACACCATCGCCTCCAATACTAATGTAATAATATCCACACCCTGCCCTCTCGGTGATCTAATCCACACCATCGCCTCCAATACTAATGCAGTAATATCCACACCATGCCCTATCACTGATCTAGTCCACACCATCGCTTCCAATAGTAATGTAATACTGTCCACACCATGCCCCAACACTGTTCTAGTCCACAACAGCGCTTTCAATATTAATGTAATAATATCCACACCATGCCCTATCACTGATCTAGTCCACACCATCACCTCCAGTACTAATGTAATAATATCCACACCATGCCTTAACCGTGATCTAATCCACACCATCGCTTCCAATACTAATGTAATAATATCCACACCATGCCCTATCACTGATCTAATCCACACCATCACTTCCAATACTAATGTAATAATATCCATACCATGCTCTACCACTGATGTAATCCACACCATCGCTTCCAGTAATAATGTAATAATATCCACACCATGCCCTATCACTGATCTAGTCCACACCATCACTACGAATAACTAATGTAATAATATCCAGAGCATGCCCTAACACTGATCTAATCCACACCATCGCTTCCCATACTAATGTAATAATATCCACGCCATGCCCTATCACTGATCTAATCCACAGCATCGCTTTGAATACTAATGTAAAAATAACCACACCATGCCCTAACACTGATCTAATCCACACCGTCGCCTCCAATACTAATGTAATAATATCCATACCATGCCCTATCACTGATCTAATCCACACCATCGCTTCCAGTACTAATGTAATAATATCCACACCATGGCCTATCACTGATCTAATCCACACCATCGCCTCCAATACTAATGTAATAATATCCATACCATGCCCTATCACTGATCTAATCCACACCATCGCTTCCAGTACTAATGTAATAATATCCACACCATGGCCTATCACTGATCTAATCCACACCATCGTTTCCAATACTAATGTAATAATATCCAGAGCATGCCCTAACACTGATCTAATCCCCACCATCGCTTTCCATACTAATGTAATAATATCCACGCCATGCCCTATCACTGATCTAATCCACAGCATCGCTTTGAATACTAATGTAAAAATAACCACACCATGCCCTAACACTGATCTAATCCACACCATCGCCTCCAATACTAATGTAATAATATCCACACCATGCCGTAACACTGATCTAATCCACACCATCGCTTCCAATACTAATGTAATAATATCCAGAGCATGCCCTAACACTGATCTAATCCACACCATCGCCTCCAATACTAATGTAATAATATCCACACCATGCCCTAACACTGATCTAATCCGCACCATCGCTTCCAATACTAATGTAATAATATCCACACCATGCCTTAACACTGATCTAATCCACACCATCACTTTCAATACTAATGTAATAATATCCACACCATGCCCTATCACTGATCTAGTCCACACCATCACCTCCAATAGTAATGTAGTAATATCCACACGATGCCTTAACACTGATCTAATCCACAGCATCGCTTCCGTTACTTATGTAATAATATCCACACCATGCCCTAACACTGATCTAATCCACACCATCGCTTCCAATAGTAATGTAATAATATCCACACCATGGCCTATCACTGATCTAATCCACACCATCGCTTCCAATACTAATGTAGTAATATCCACATGATGCCTTAACACTGATCTAATCCACACCATCGCTTCCAATACTAATGTAATAATATCCAGAGCATGCCCTAACACTGATCTAATCCACACCATCGCCTCCAGTACTAATGTAATAATATCCACACCATGCCCTAACACTGATCTAATCCGCACCATCGCTTCCAATACTAATGTAATAATATCCACACCGTGGCCTATCACTGATCTAGTCCACACCATCGCTTCCAATACTAATGTAATAAAATCCACACGGTGCCTTAACACTGTTCTAATCCACACCATCGCTTCCAATACTAATGCATTGGGGGAGTAACCTGATGAGATTCATGGATTAGAGACATGGCTGTGGCTGCTGTGGAGAGGGCACCAGGGAGAGCAGATGGCTCAATGGGTGTGCAGGAGACCTCTCCCTGAGTTTAGGGAGAGGTTTTTAAAACAGAAGAAGTTTGAGTAATTTAAATGATGATGGGAAGGAGCTAAAAGTGGGGGATAGGTTAAAGATACAGGAAAGTGGGAGGAAGAACCGACAAGTGAGGTTCCAGAGAGGGCAGGAGAAGAGGAGATTCCCATAGGGGGATTAACACTTTCTTTTCTTTTTTCTTTCTAAGACAGGGTCTCACTCTGTCACCCAGGCTGGAGTGCAGTGGCACAATCTTGGCTCACTGTAGTGTAGACTTCCCAGGCTCAAGGGATTTCTCCCACCCCAGACTCCCAGGTAGCTGGAACTACGGGTGTGCACCACCACCACACCTGGCTAATGTCTCTTTTTTTTGGTAGACACAGAGTCTCACTATTTAACACTGATTGGTCTCCAACTCCTGGCCTCAAGCGATCCTCCTGCCTAGGCTTCCCAAATTGCTGGGATTACAGGCATGAGCCACAATGCCTGGCCTCTGCTAGTTCCGTATTCTCTAGAGTTGTCTTTACTTTTTGCTAGTGTGTCCCTCATTGTGCTGATCCTCTGTAAAAATTAATACCTTTTGTTTTTTTTTTGAGATGGAGTTTCACTCTTGTTGCCCAGGCTGGAGTGCAATGGTGCTATCTCTGCTCAGCGCAACCTCCACCTGCCGGGTTCAAGTGATTCTCCTGCCTCAGCCTCCCGAGTAGTTGGGATTACAGGCATGTGCCACCATGCCCAGCTAATTTTGTATTTTTAGTAGAGTTGGGGTTTCTCTATGCTGGTCAGGCTGGTCTCGAACTCCTGACCTCAGGTGATCTGTCTGCCTTGGCCTCCCAAAGTGCTGGGATTACAGGCATGAGCCATTTTGCCTGGCCAAAATTAATACTTTTTATATTAAATTTACATATATATATATATACGTTTTTTCTTTTTGATACCAGGTCTCACACTGTCACCCAGCCTGGAGTACAGTGGCACAACCTCTGCTCACTGCAGCCTCCACCTGCCAGGCTCAAGCAATTCTCCTGCCTCAGCCTCCCGAGTAGCTGGGATTACAGGTAAGTGCCACCACACCCAGCTGATTTTTGTGTTTTTTGTAGAGATGAGTTTTCGCCGTGTTTCCCAGACTGTTCTCAAACTCCTGAGCTCAAAGCAGTCCACCCACCTTGGCCTCCCAGAGTGCTGGGATTACAGGTGTGAGCCATCTTGCTCATTCTAGTTTAAACTTTTGAGTGGTTTGTGTCTCCTGATTGGACTCCTACAAATACAGAATTGATGCTAGGAAGGGTACCAGGAGATAGACACACACAGATGGGATTTGGGAATAGGTTTGGTTATCCAAGGAGCAGTGCTGAGCTCCTCGCTAATGGGATATGGGATGCTGGTGATTTCCAGGAAGTGAGCTCACAATGACTCAAGCTGCCACATACTGCTGATTGTGAAATGCCAGTTGAAGCATATGTCCTGCGAGCTTAGGGGTGCTACAAGTTGACCACTGCAGCAGTAAAGATGACTCTGAAGAATGGCGTGGGATGGATCCTTTCAAATGCACTTGAGCAGCGGTCTCCAACCACAGGGCCACAGAGCTGGAGGTGAGCAGCAGGCGAGTGAAGGGAAACTTCATCTGTATTTCTAGCCCCTCCCATCGCTTGCATGACCACCTGAGCTCCATGTCCTGTCAGATCAGCAGCAGCATTAGATTCTCATAGGAGCACAAACTCTGTTGTGAAGTGTGCATGTGAGGGATCTAGGTTGTGTACTCGTTATGAGAATCTAATGCCTGATATTCTGTTACTGTCTCCCATCACCCCAGATGGACAGTCTAGTTGCGGGAAAACAAGCTCAGAGATCCCACTGAGTCTACGTTATAGTGAGTTGTAGAATCATTTCATTATATATTACTATGTAGTAATAATAGAAATAAAGTGCACAATATATGTAATGCACTTGAATCATCCTGAAATTATTCCCTCACTCCCAGTCTGTGGAAAAATTGTCTTCCACACATTCACTCTGTTTTTTGGTAGAGGCAGGGTCTTTATATATTGCCCAGGCTGATCTCAAACTCCTGGCCTCAAGTAATATACCTCTCTCAGCCTCCCAAAGTGCTGAGATTACAGGCATAAGCCACCACCCTCAACCAAGACTTTCTTTAAACCAAATAAAAATTAAGTGAGATTACTTGAGCCCAGGTGGTCAAGGCTGCAGTGAGCTGTGATTTCGCCACTGCACTCCAGCCTTGGTGACAGTGAGATCTTGAAAAAAAGAAAGAAGAAAGTAAAGAAAGAAGAAATGAGCATGGTGGGCATGGGGACAAATGGCAATGTTAAATAGAATGGTCAGGGGTGGCCTCCTAAGTGAAAATTGAGTAAAGATTTGAAGGAGGGGAAGGAGGTGGCCAAGGTGCTGAGGGAAGAGGATTGTAGGCAGAAACAATAGAATAAACTGTCTGAGGTGTGTCTCTGGCTCTGGAAGGAGGCCCATGGAGCAGATGGAGAGAGGAAGAGAATTAGGGGAGGGAGCCAGGGAGTTGCTGGGTGGGGATCAGTACAGATCACATAAGCCCTGGGAGGTTATTGGTGGGGCTTTGGCTTTTACTCTGACTCAGATGGGAACTGCGGGAGGGTTCTGAGCAGAGAGGCGACATGATCTGTCTCCCGATTTAAAAGCATTCTCTGGCTGCTGAGTTGAGAAAGACTGTGGGAAGATGTGATAGAAGCATGGGGGCCAAGCTTTGGCAACATCCAGGCGGGAGATGATGGTGGTCCTGACCAGGGTCGTGGTGGTGTTGAGAGATGGTCAGAGGGGAGAAGTAGGGGAGGAGGCCAGGGAGTTGCTGGGTGGGGATCTTTAGTAGATGTCGAAGACAATCAACAGGATTTCCTGACAGACTGGATATGGGGTGTGAGAGAAGGCAGGGGTCAAGGTTGAGTTTGATTGTTACTGAAATTATTAAGTAATTTTAAAAAACACTACTGCCTTTCCCAATCCTACCAAGTATGGGATGCTAGATTAAAGAAATCTCTTCAGGCTCATTGCAATGGCTCATGCCTGTAGTCCCAGCTCTTTGGTAAGCAGAGGTGCGAGTATCTTTTAAGGTCAGGTGTTCAAGACCAGCCTGGACAACACAGCAAGATCTGCTCTTTACAAAAATATTTTTCAAAATTAAATAAATGTAGCTAGGCATGGTGATGTGTACTTGTAGTTTCAGCTACTCAGGAGGCTGAAGTGGGCAGATCTCTTGAGGTCAGGAGTTTGAGGCCAGCTTGGGCAACATAGCAAGAACCCTCACTCTACAAAAAAATTAAAAAAATAACCAGGCATGGTGACACTCAACTGTACTACCAGCTACTGGGGAGCTGAGGCAGGAAGATGGCTTGAGCCCAGGAGGTCGAGGCTGCAGCGAGCTGTAAATGCACAGCTGCACTCCAGTCTGGGTGACAGAGCAGTACCTGTCTCACAATACAAATAAAAATACAAGTAAAATAATATCTCAAGTCAGAGCCTTTTGGCTCTGCAGCCCTTGCAACCCCTCAGCCGTGCAGTGGGGTTTGCGTCACTGGGAATGAGGAGACCCCTGCCCGGTGTTGTTGCCTGACTAATCAGTGTTTTAAAAGATACATTAATCGGGGTGGGCGCGGTGGCTCACACCTGTAATCCCAGCACTTAGGGAGACCCAGGCGGGTGGATCACCTGAGATCAAGAGTTCAAGACCAGCCTTGCCAACATGGTGAAACTCCTTCTCTACTAAGAAAATACAATAATTAGCTGGACATGGTAGTGGACGCCTGTAATCCCAGCTACTTGGGAGGCTGAGGTAGGAGAATCACTTGAACCTGCGGGGCGGAGGTTGCAATGAGCTGAGATTGAGCCACTTCACTCCAGCCTGGGCAAGAGAACAAGACTTTGTCTCAAAGAAAAAAAGTATTATATCAACATGTAATGGTTTTATTATTAATATGTAATGAATATTAAATATTTTTAAAATCTTATATCAACATGTAATGGCTTTAATATGTGATGAATAATATTTAAAAATTTGGGTCTTATTTTCTAGTTTTCATATAATTATCTACAGAAAGAAATAGTCTTAGAGATCTTCAATAAAGTTAAAAAAGGTAAAGGGATGTTAGACCCCAAAAGATTGAGAATTTCTAGTTTACAAATATTCAGACTAAGCCACATACAACTTGCTACTTGAACTATTTTTTTTCTTTGTTTTTTATTGTAGGAGATGGGGTCTCACCCTGTCACCCAGGCTTGAGTACAGTAGTGCTATCACAGCTCACTGCAGCCTTGAACTCCTGGGCTAAGGGTACTCCTACCTGAGCCTCCTGAGTAGCTAGGACTGTAGGTATACATGATGATACTTGGCTAATTTTTAAATTGTTTTACAGACATGGGGTCTCACTTTGTTGGCCAGGCTGGTGTCAAACTAATGGCCTCAAGTGACCCTTCCACCCCTGCCTCCCATCCTCAAGGTATGTGCCACCACAAGGAGCACTTGTTCAATTTTCTAAAGAAAAAATTTCTAAAGTAAGGCTGTGGGATGATGGCAGGAAGATAAAAGAAAAACAGAAGAATAAGTTAAAATGACTTATTCACACATATTCTTTTGACAGCAAGAAGAACTTTTAGTATATACATTCCTTACAAACAAACAAACGGCAGGTAAACAATGTTGTATAGGAACTTCAACACACACTGTACAATATTCCCACTTTGCTGACATAAGTTATGGAAATTTCGTGGTTTACTTGAGTGTCGCTACCAGTATTTTGCTTCTCTGATGATTTTTATGAACTTCCTCATCTGTTAACTACTCTCCAAGGTATGTCATGTCACGACATACTGCCGCTGCACGAACACGGCCAGTGTCTTCCTATTAAACATGTAGAATGCGTTCCTAATTTCTCTTTTTACTCTCTGTCTTTGTGTTTTGCATTTTCCTTACTTTTATTGTCAGAAACTCCAGAAAGTCAGTCGTACTAATTTATCACGATTTGCTTTATTAATTTATACTTTGCTTATATGGAATTTTGCCCAACAGACCTCATTACAATTTGGGCCAGGGCCCAAGGTTAGGGTTGTTTTAGGGTCAGGTCAAGGGCCCAGGGTTAGGGTTGTTTTAGGGTCAGGGCCAGGGCCCAGGGTTAGGGTTGTTTTAGGGTCAGGGCCAGGGCCCAGGGTTAGGCTTGTTTTAGGGTCAGGGCCAGGGGCCAGGGTTAGGGTTGTTTTAGGGTCAGGGCCAGGGCCCAGGGTTAGGGTTGTTTTAGGGTCAGGGCCAGGGCCCAGGGTTAGGGTTGTTTTAGGGTCAGGGCCAGGGCCCAGGGTTAGGGTTGTTTTAGGGTCAGGGCCGGGGCCCAGGGTTAGGGTTGTTTTAGGGTCAGGGCCAGGGCCCAGGGTTAGGGTTGTTTTAGGGTCAGGGCCAGGGCCCAGGGTTAGGGTTGTTTTAGGGTCAGGGCCGGGGCCCAGGGTTAGGGTTGTTTTAGGGTCAGGGCCAGGGCCCAGGGGTAGGGTTGTTTTAGGCTCAGGGCCGGGGCCCAGGGTTAGGGTTGTTTTAGGCTGAGGGCCGGGGCCCAGGGTTAGGGTTGTTTTAGGGTCAGGGCCAGGGCCCAGGGTTAGGGTTGTTTGAGGGTCAGTGCCCAGGGTTAGGGTTGTTTGAGGGTCAGGGCCCAGGGTTAGGGTTGTTTGAGGGTCAGGGCCCAGGTTTAGGATTGTTTTAGGGTCAGGGCCCAGGGTTAGGGTTGTTTTAGGGTCAGGGCCCACGGTTAGGGTCTTATGATCAGGGCCAGGGCCCAGGGTTAGGATTTTAGGGTAACGGCCAGGGCCCAGGGTTAGGGTTTTAGGCTGAGGGCCAGGGCCCAGGGTTAGGGTTTTAGGCTCAGGGCCAGGGCTCAGGGTTAGGGTTTTAGGCTCAGGGCCAGGGACCAGGGTTAGGGTTTTAGGGTCAGGGCCCAGGGTTAGGGTTGTTTTAGGGTCAGGGCCCAGGGTTTGGGTTGTTTTAGGGTCAGGGCCCATGGTTAGGGTTGTTTTAGGGTCAGGACCCAGGGTTAGGGTTGTTTTAGGGTCAGGGCCCAGGATTAGGGTTGTTTTAGGGTCAGGGTGCAGGGTTAGGGTTGTTTTAGGGTTAAGGCCCAGGGTTAGGGTTGTTGTAGGGTCAGGGCCCAGGGTTAGGGTTGTTTTATGGTGAGGGCCCAGGGCTAGGATTGTTTTAGGGTCAGGGCCCAGGGTTAGGGTTGTTTTAGGGGCAGGGCCAAGGATTAGGGTTGTTTTTGGGTCAGGGCCCAGGGTTAGGGTTGGTTTAGGGTCAGGGCCCAGGGTTGGGGTTGTTTTAGGGTCAGTGCCCAGGTTTAGGGTTGTTTAGGGTCAGGGCCCACGGTTAGGGTTTTAGGATCAGGGCCAGGGCCCAGGGTTAGGGTTTTAGGGTAAGGGCCAGGGCCCAGGGTTAGGGTTTTAGGCTCAGGGCCAGGGCCCAGGGTTAGGGTTTTAGGGTCAGGGCCCAGGGTTGGGGTTTTAGGGTCAGGGCCCAGGGTTAGGATTTTAGGTTCAGGACCCAGGGTTAGGGGTTTAGGTTCATGGCCCAGGGTTAGGGTTTTAGGGTCAGGGCCCAGGGTTATGGTGATTTCCATGAAGAGACCTCACAGTGACTCAAGCTACCACTTACTGTTGATTGTGATGAAATGCCAGCTGAGGCACACGCCTTGGGAGCTAAGTGGTTGCTGCCCTTGACTACTATGAAGACTGGTGTGGGAAGGGTCGCTTTGGATGCACTTGAGCAGGGGTCCCCAACCCCTGAGCCATGGAGCCGTAAGGAGCCACACAGCAGGTGAGTGGTGTCGAGTGAGGGAGTGAGGGAAGCTTCATCTGTATTTACAGCCACTCCCCTTTGCTCACATTCCCGCCTGAGCTCCACCTTCTCAGATGAGCAGCAGCATTAGATTCTCATAGGAGAACGCACCCTGTTGTGAACCGTGCATGTGAGGGATCTAGGTTGCGCTGTTCTTGTGAGAATCTAATACCTATTGATCTGTCACTTTCTCCCATCACGCTCAGGTGGGACCATCCAGTTTCAGGAAAACAAGCTTAACACGCCCACTGATTCTACATTATGGTGAGTTCTATAATTATTTTATTATATATTCCAGTGTAATAATGGAAATGAAGTGCCTAATAAACGTAAATGCGCTTAAATCTTTTGGCCCAGCTCCTACCTCCCGGCAGCCTCGCCAGGCCCAGAACTCTCTCCGGTCAGCCTCTACAGACCAAGCTCATGACTCACAATGGCCTATTTAGGCCCATACCCTACCTCACGGCAGTCTCCGCAGATGAGCCTACTGCCTCACAACAGCCTCCACAGGCACAGCTCCATCGTTCCAATGGCCTCTTTAGACCCAGCTCCTGCCGCCCAGCCTTCTCTCCAGGCCCTGAACTTTCTCCGTAAGTTGAGGTAGCTGGGACTGTAGGTATACATGATGATACTTGGCTAATTTTTAAATTGTTTTGCAGACATGGGGTCTCACTTTGTTGGCCAGGCTGCTGTCAAACTAATGGCCTCAAGTGACCCTTCCACCCCTGCCTCCCATCCTCGAGGTATGTGCCACCACAAGGAGCACTTGTTCAATTTTCTAAAGAAAAAATTTCTAAAGTAAGGCTGTGGGATGATGGCAGGAAGATAAAAGAAAAACAGAAGAATAAGTTAAAATGACTTATTCACACATATTCTTTTGACAGCAAGAAGAACTGTTAGTATATACATTCCTTACAAACAAACAAACGGCAGACAAACAATGTTGTATAGGAACTTCAACACACACTGTACAATATTTCCACTTTGCTGACATAAGTTATGGAAATTTCGTGGTTTACTTGAGTGTCGCTACCAGTATTTTGCTCCTCTGATGATTTTTATCAACTTCCTCATCTGTTAACTTCTCTCCAAAGTATGTCATGTCACGACATACTGCCGCTGCACGAACACGGCCAGTGTCTTCCTATTAAACATGTAGAATGCTTTCCTAATTTCTCCTTTTACTCTCTGTCTTTGTGTTCTGCATTTTCCTTACTTTTATTGTCAGAAACTCCAGAAAGTCAATCGTACTGATTTATCACGATTTGCTTTATTAATTTATACTATGCTTATATGGAATTTTGCCCAACAGACCTCATTACAATTTGGGCCAGGGCCCAGGGTTAGGGTTGTTTCAGGGTCAGGGCCAGGGCCCAGGGTTAGGCTTGTTTTAGTGCCAGGGCCCAGGGTTAGGGTTGTTTTAGGGTCAGGGCCAGGGCCCAGGGTTAGGTTTGTTTTAGGTCAGGGCCAGGGCCCAGGATTATGGTTGTTTTAGGTCAGGGCCAGGGCCCAGGTTTAGGGTTGTTTTAGGGTCAGGGCGAGGGCCAAGGGTTAGGGTTGTTTTAGGGTCAGGGCCAGGGCCAAGGGTTAGGGTTGTTTTAGGGTCAGGGCCAGGGCCCAGGGTTAAGCTTGTTTTAGGGTCAGGGTCAGGGCGCAGGTTTAGGGTTGTTTTAGGGTCAGGGCCAGTGCCCGGATTAGGGTTGTTTTAGGTTCAGGGCCAGGGCTCAGGGTTGGGGTTGTTTTAGGGTCATGTCCAGGGCCCAGGGTTAGGGTTGTTTTAGGGTCAGGGTCAGGGCCCAGGGTTAGGGTTGTTTTAGGTTCAGTGCCCAGGGTTAGGGTTGTTTTAGGGTCAGGGCCAGGGCCCAGGGTTAGGGTTGTATTAGGGTCAGGGCCAGGGCCCAGGGTTAGGGTTGTTTTAGGGTCAGGGCCAGGGCCCAGGGTTAGGGTTGTTTTTGGGTCTGGACCTGGGCCCAGTGTTAGGCTTGTTTTAGTGTCAGGGCCCAGGGTTAGGGTTGTTTTAGGGTCAGGGCCAGGGCCCAGGATTAGGGTTGTTTTAGGTCAGGGCCAGGGCCCAGGATAAGGGTTGTTTTAGGGTCAGGGCCAGGGCCCAGGGTTAGAGTTGTTTTAGGGTCAGGGACATTGCCCAGGGTTAGGGTTGTTTTAGGGTCAGGGCCAGGACCCAGGGTTAGGCTTGTTTTAGGGTCAGGGCCAGCGCTCAGGTTTAGGCTTGTTTTAGGGTCAGGGCCAGGGCCCAGGGTTAGGCTTGTTTTAGGGTCAGGGCCAGGGCCCAGGGATAGGGTTGTTTTAGGGGCAGGGCCAGGGCCCAGGTTTAGGCTTGTTTTAGGGTCAGGGCCAGGGCCCAGGATTAGGCTTGTTTTAGTGTCAGGGCCAGGGCCCAGGGTTAGGCTTGCTTTAGGGTCAGGGTCAGGGCCCAGGTTTAGGGTTGTTTTAGGGTCAGGGACAGGGCCCAGGGTTAGGGTTGTTTTAGGGTCAGGGCCAGGGCCCAGGGTTAGGGTTGTTTTAGGGTCATGTCCAGGGCCCAGGGTTAGGGTTGTTTTACGGTCAGGGACATGGCCCAGGGTAAGGGTTGTTTTAGGGTCAGGGCCAGGGCCGACGGTTAGGGCTGTTTTAGGGTCAGGGCCAGGGCCCAGGGTTAGGGTTGTTTTAGGGTCAGGGCCAGGGCCCAGGTTTATGGTTGTTTTAGGGTCAGGGCCAGGGCCCAGGGTTAGGGTTGTTTTAGGGTCAGGGCTAGGGTCCAGGGTTAGGGTTGTTTCAGAGTCAGGGCCAGGGCCCAGGGTTAGGGTTGTTTTAGGGTCAGGGCCAGGGCCCACGGTTATGGTTATTTTAGGGTCAGTGCCCAGGCTTAGGGTTGTTTTAGGGTCAGTGCCCAGGGTTAGGTTTGTTTTAGGGTCAGGGCCAGGGCCCAGGGTTAGGGTTGTTTTAGGGTCAGGGCGAGGGCCCAGGGTTAGTGTTGTTTTAGGGTCAGGGCCAGGGCCCAGGGTTAGGCTTGTTTTAGGGTCAGTGCCAGGTCCCAGTGTTAGGGTTGTTTTAGGGTCAGGGCCCAGGGTTAGGGTTGTTTTAGGGTGAGTGCCCATGGTTGGGTTTGTTTTAGGGTCAGGGCCAGGGCCCAGGGTTAGGTTTGTTTTAGGGTCAGGGCCAGGGCCCAGGGTGAAGGTTGTTTTAGGGTCACAGCCAGGGCCCAGGGTTAGGGTTGTTTTAGGGTCAGGGCCAGGGCCCAGGGTTAGGGTTGTTTTGGGTTCTGGGCCAGGGCCCAGGGTTAGGGTTGTTTTAGGGTCAGGTCCAGGGCCAGGTTTAGGGTTGTTTTAGGGTCAGGACCAGGGCCCAGGGTTAGGATTGTTTTAGGGTCGGGACCTGGGCCCAGTGTTAGGCTTGTTTTAGGCTCAGGTCCAGGGCCCAGGGTTAGGCTTGTTTTAGGGTCAGAGCCAGGGCCCAGGGTTAGGGTTGTTTTAGGGTCAGTGCCAGGGCCTAGGGTTAGGGTTGTTTTAGGGTCAGGGCCAGGGCCCAGGGTTAGGCTTGTTTTAGGGTCAGGGCCAGGGCACAGGGTTTGGGTTGTTTTAGGGTCAGGGCCAGTGCCCAGGGTTAGGGTTGTTTTAGGGTCAAGGACAGGGCTCAGGTTAGGGTTGTTTTAGGGTCATGTCCAGGGCCCAGGGTTAAGGTTGTTTTAGGGTCAGGGCCAGGGCCCAGGGTTAGGGTTGTTTTAGGTTCAGTGCCTATGGTTAGGGTTGTTTTAGGGTCAGGGCCAGGGCCCAGGGTTAGCGTTGTTTTAGGGTCAGGGCCAGGGCCCAGGGTTAGGGTTGTTTTAGGTCAGCGCCAGGGCACAGGGTTAGGCTTGTTTTAGGGTCAGGGCCAGGGCCCAGGTTTAGGGTTGTTTTAGGGTCAGGGCCAGGGCCCAGTGTTAGGCTTGTTTTAGGGTCAGGGCCAGGGCCCAGGATTAGGGTTGTTTTAGGGTCAGGGCCAGGGCCCAGGGTTAGGCTTGTTTTAGGGTCAGGAGCAGGTCCCAGGTTTAGGGTTGTTTTAGGCTCACGGCCACGGCCCAGGGTTAGGGTTGTTCTAGGGTCAGGGCCAGGTCCCAGGGTTAGGGTTGTTTTAGGGTGAGGGCCAGGGCCCAGGGTTAGTGTTGTTTTAGGGTCATGGCCAGGGCCCAGGTTTAGGGTTGTTTTAGGGTCAGGGCCAGGGCCCAGTGTTAGGGTTGTTTTAGGGTCAGGGCCAGGGCCCAGGTTTAGGCTTGTTTTAGGTTCAGGGCCAGGGCCCAGGGTTAGGCTTGTTTTAGTTTCAGGGCCACGGCCCAGGTTAAGGGTTGTTTTAGGGTCAGGGCCAGGGTCCAGGGTTAGGGTTGTTTTAGGGTCAGGGCCAGGGCCCAGGGTTAGGGTTGTTTTAGGGTCAGGGCCAGGGCCCAGGGTTAGGCTTGTTTTCGGGTCAGGGCCAGGGCTCAGGGTTAGGGTTTTAGGCTCAGGGCCAGGGACCAGGGTTAGGGTTTTAGGGTCAGGGCCCAGGGTTAGGGTTGTTTTAGGGTCAGGGCCCAGGGTTTGGGTTGTTTTAGGGTCAGGGCCCATGGTTAGGGTTGTTTTAGGTTCAGGGCCCAGGGTTAGGGTTGTTTTAGGGTCAGGGCCCAGGGTTAGGTTTGTTTTAGGGTCAGGGCCCAGGGTTAGGGTTGTTTTAGGGGCAGGGCCAAGGATTAGGTTTGTTTTAATGTCAGGGCCCAGGGTTAGGGTTGGTTTAGGGTCAGGGCCCAGGGTTGGGGTTGTTTTAGGGTCAGGACCCAGGTTTAGGGTTGTTTAGGGTCAGGGCCCACGGTTAGGGTTTTAGGATCAGGGCCAGGGCCCAGGGTTAGGGTTTTAGGGTAAGGGCCTGGGCCCAGGGTTAGGGTTTTAGGCTCAGGGCCAAGGCCTAGGGTTAGGGTTTTAGGCTCAGGGCCAGGGCCCAGGTTTAGGGTTTTAGAGTCAGGTCCACGGCCCAAGGTTAGGGTTTTAGGCTCAGGGCCAGGGCCCAGGGTTAGGGTTTTAGGCTCAGGGCCAGGGCCCAGGGTTAGGGTTTTAGGGTCAGGGCCCAGGGTTGGAGTTTTAGGGTCAGGGCTCAGGGTTAGGGTTTTAGGGTCAGGACCCAGGGTTAGGGGTTTAGGTTCATGGCCCAGGGTTATGGTTTTAGGGTCAGGGCCCAGGGTTATGGTGATTTCCAGGAAGTGACCTCACAGTGACTCAAGCTACCACTTCCTGTTGATTTTGATGAAATGCCAGCTGAGGCACACGCCTTGGGAGCTAAGTGGTTGCTGCCCTTGACTACTATGAAGACTGGTGTGGGAAGGGTCTCTTTGGATGCACTTGAGCAGGGGTCCCCAACCCCTGAGCCATGGAGCCGTAAGGAGCCACACAGCAGGTGAGTGGTGTCGAGTGAGGGAGTGAGGGAAGCTTCGTCTGTATTTACAGCCACTCCCCTTTGCTCACATTCCCGCCTGAGCTCCACCTTCTCAGATGAGCAGCAGCATTAGATTCTCATAGGAGAACGCACCCTGTTGTGAACCGTGCATGTGAGGGATCTAGGTTGCGCTGTTCTTATGAGAATCTAATACCTATTGATCTGTCACTTTCTCCCATCACGCTCAGGTGGGACCATCCAGTTTCAGGAAAACAAGCTTAACACGCCCACTGATTCTACATTATGGTGAGTTCTATAATTATTTTATTATATATTCCAGTGTAATAATGGAAATGAAGTGCCTAATAAACGTAAATGTGCTTAAATCTTTTGGCCCAGCTCCTACCTCCCGGCAGCCTCGCCAGGCCCAGAACTCTCTCCGGTCAGCCTCTACAGACCAAGCTCATGACTCACAATGGCCTATTTAGGCCCATACCCTACCTCACGGCAGTCTCCGCAGATGAGCCTACTGCCTCACAACAGCCTCCACAGGCACAGCTCCATCGTTCCAATGGCCTCTTTAGACCCAGCTCCTGCCTCCCAGCCTTGTCTCCAGGCCCTGAACTTTCTCCGTAAGTTGAGGTAGCTGGGATTGTAGGTATATATGACGATACTTGGCTAATTTTTAAATTGTTTTGCAGACATGGGGTCTCACTTTGTTGGCCAGGCTGCTGTCAAACTAATGGCCTCAAGTGACCCTTCCACCCCTGCCTCCCATCCTCAAGGTATGTGCCACCACAAGGGGCACTTGTTCAATTTTCTAAAGAGAAAATTTCTAAAGTAAGGCTGTGGGATGATGGCAGGAAGATAAAAGAAAAACAGAAGAATAAGTTAAAATGACTTATTCACACATATTCTTTTGACAGCAAGAAGAACTTTTAGTATATACATTCCTTACAAACAAACAAACGGCAGATAAACAATGTTGTATAGGAACTTCAACACACACTGTACAATATTCCCACTTTGCTGACATAAGTTATGGAAATTTCGTGGTTTCCTTGAGTGTCGCTACCAGTATTTTGCTTCTCTGATGATTTTTATCAACTTCCTCATCTGTTAACTTCTCTCCAAAGTATGTCATGTCACGACATACTGCCGCTGCACGAACACAGCCAGTGTCTTCGTATTAAACATGTAGAATGCTTTCCTAATTTCTCTTTTTACTCTCTGTGTTTGTGTTCTGCATTTTCCTTACTTTTATTGTCAGAAACTCCAGAAAGTCAATCGTACTGATTTATCACGATTTGCTTTATTAATTTATACTTTTCTTATATGGAATTTTGCCCAACAGACCTCATTACAATTTCTAACCTGTTTTATTTTGTTTTTTTTTTTTTTTTCTGAGACAGGGTCTCCCTCTGTTGTCCAAGGCTGGAGGGTAGTAGTGCTATCGCAGCTGACTGCAGCCTCAACCTTCCAGGCTGAAGCGATCCTCCCATCTCAACCTCCCACGTGGCTGAGACTACAGGTGCTTGCCACTATGCCCAACTAATATTTGGTATTTTCGTATACTTGGATTCCAGAGGGGTGACAGCGAAACGTGAGTAAGCATGGATTTTGGTATATGCAGAGATGGGGGGCTGTAACTAATTCTGTATACTGAGCGACGGCACCTGTATATGTTTTTACAATTACGCTGTAGGATACATACTGTTGCATAGCCTGGAAAATAATAATTTTTAATGGAGTGGAATAAGAATAATAATATTGCTAAAAGTAGCAGCTGGCCAGGTGTGGTGGCTCACACTGGTAATCGCAACACTTTGGGAGGCTGAGGCAGGAGGATGGCTTGAGGCCAAGAGTTTGCGATAGGCCTTGGAAACAAAGGGGGAGTCACCATCCCTACAGAAAAATACATGAATTAGCCTAGTGTGGTGGCACGTTCCTGTAGTCCCAGCTACTTGGGAGGCTGAGGTGGGAGGATCACTCAAGCCCAGGGAGGCTGAGACTGCAGTGAGTCATGATCAGGCCTCTGCACTCCAGCCTGGGTGACAGAGTGAGACCCTGTCTCAAAACAACAAAAAAGTAGCAGCTAACATCAACTGACCTTTTATACCAGGTGCCTATTGATACCATAGTTTAATTTCTTAGAACTCTTTCTTATTTCACTTACCAACTCTGTCTTCAGTTACTCCCAGATTTTTACTGTGTGTGTACAGATGACCTTTTGTTTAGATTGAATTGTCTCCCCAGAAGTAAGATTACTGTGAGTCATGGTGAATGGACATTCTCATTACCCTTGATGTAAATTGACAGGGTTTTGGGTGCCTCCCAGCTATAATCTTAGCACTTTGGGAGGCTAAGAGAGGAGGATTGCTTGAGGCCAAGAGTTGGAGGAGGCAGTATGGCAGTATGGTGAGACCCTGTCTCCATTATTTTAAAAAATTGACAAGCTTTACCTGGGAAGGCTTATACACAATTTAAACACCCCTCATAGTATAAGAAAGTGCCCATTTCACTGCACCTTTGCCAGCACAGGGTATTATAATTTAGTAAGTCATTTTTTGTTTGATTATTTTAAATAGATAAAAGACCTCATATTACTTTACTTGTCACATTTCAACATCTTTCCTTAGCTTATTAGCTCTACCTCTTTTCTGTCTGTAAATGGTTGTTGTTTTGTTGTTTGAGACAGGGTCTTGCTCTGTCACCAGGCTAGACTGTAGTGGCATAATCATGCCTCGCTGCAGCCTTGACCTCCCAGGCTCAAACTTCAGCATTCTGAGTAGCTGGGACTACAAGTGTGCACCACCACTCCCAGCTAACTTTTTTCTTCTTTTGGATAGAGACAGGTTCTCACTGTGTTGTCCAGACCGGTCTCTAGCTCCTGGCCTTAAGCAATCCTCCTGCATTAGCTTCTCAAATTGCTGGAATTTCAGGCATGAGCCACCATGCCTGGCCTGGGCTAGTCCTGTATTCTCTAGAGTTCTCTTTACTTTGTGCTAGCCAATCTCTCATTATGCTGTTCACCTGTTATAATGAATAATTCTCCGTATTAAATTTTACCACTTTAAACTTTTGAGTGGTTTATGCTTCCTGATTGGACTCTGACTAATATGTTAGGAAGGGTCCCAGGAGATAAACCCACACAGATGGGATTTGGGCATAGGTTTGGTTTCCCAGGGGGCAGTGCTGAGCTCTTTGCCAGTGGGAAATGGGATGCTGGTGATTTCCAGGAAGTGACCTCACAGTGACTCAAGCTACCACTTACTGTTGATTGTGACGAAATGCCAGCTGAGGCACATGCCTTGGGAGCTAAGTGGTTGCTGCCCTTGACCACTATGAAGACTGGTGTGGGAAGGGTCGCTTTGGATGCACTTGAGCAGGGGTCCCCAACCCCTGAGCCATGGAGCCGTAGGGAGCCACACAGCAGGAGGTGAGTGGTGTCGAGTGAGGGAGTGAGGGAAGCTTCGTCTGTATTTACAGCCACTCCCCTTTGCTCACATTCCCGCTTGAGCTCCACCTTCTCAGATGAGCAGCAGCATTAGATTCTCATAGGAGAACGCACCCTGTTGTGAACCATGCATGTGAGGGATCTAGGTTGCGCTGTGCTTATGAGTATCTAATACCTATTGATCTGTCACTTTCTCCCATCACGCTCAGGTGGGACCATCCAGTTTCAGGAAAACAAGCTTAACACGCCCACTGATTCTACATTATGGTGAGTTGTATAATTATTTTATTATATATTGGATATATAATATGTATATATATTTATATATATGTAATAATGGAAATAAAGTGCCTAATAAATGTAAATGTGCTTAAATCTTTTTAAGCAGATTCTTCAGGCCTAGCATCTGCCTCACTGTGGACCCCCCAAGCCAAGCTCCCAACCTTTCAGCAGCTTCTACACACCCAGCTCCCGCCTGCCAGTGGCCTCTTCAGGCCCATGGGGCTCATTCCTCACAACAGCCTTTCCAGTCCCAGTTTTTCCCTTCCGGCGGCCTCTCCGGGCTGAGAACCTCCTCAAGTCGGCCTCTCCAGACTCACTTGCACCCTCCAGGCGTCCTCTCCGGGCCAAGCTCCTCTTCCTGGCTGCGTCTCCAGGCCCGACTCCTGCCTCTCAACAACCTCTTTGGACTCAGTGCCTACCCATCTCCTGGCGTCCTTGGTCGGCCCACAGCTTCCTCAAGCCAAGCTCCCCAGGCCCAGGTCAGGCCTCACGGTGCCCCCTCCACGATGAGCTCCTGCCCTCCAATGGCACCTGCAGGACCCAAATGGTCTCCGGTCGGTGGGCTCCTCCACACCAAGCTTGGGCCTCCCGGTGACCTCTGCAGGCCCAAGTTGTCCTGAAGTCGGCATCTCCCAGCCGTGCCTCCCAGCAAGTAAGCAAGCTCTTTTGGCTCAACTCCTGCCCAGCTCCCAACCGCCTTTGTAGGTCCCGAACTTTCTCCAGCCAAGTTCTTTGGGCCTCATTCCTGCTGCCCGGTGGCCTGTACGGGCCCAGCAATGGTTGGAGAACGGCCTCTGCAGGTCCCGCTCTTGCCTCCCAGGGGCCTCTCCAGGCCCAGCTCTTGCCCCCACGGCGGCCACCTGGGGCCAAGTCCCTGCCTGCCTCCCAGCAGCCCCCATGCGGCCCAGCTCCTCCCTCACGGTGGCCTGTTGATGCCCATGCCTCTGGTACCCTGCCCAGAGGCATGAGCCCCTGCCACACACTGGCTCCTCCCACGCTGAGAGAGGTCAGCGTGAGCCCTTGCCTCACACTGGCTCCTCCCACGCTGAGAGAGGTCAGCGTGAGCCCCTTGCCTCACACTGGCTCCTCCCACGCTGAGAGAGGTCAGCGTGAGCCCTTGCCTCACACCGGCCCCTCCCACGCTGAGAGAGGTCGGCGTGAGCCCTTGACTCACACCGACCCCTCCCACGGTGAGAGAGGTCAGCGTCAGCCCCTTGCCTCACCCCGGCCCCTCCCACGCTGAGAGAGGTCGGCGTGAGCCCTTGCCTCACACCGGCCCCTCCCACGGTGAGAGAGGTCAGCGTCAGCCCCTTGCCTCACACCGGCCCCTCCCACGCTGAGAGAGGTCGGCGTGAGCCCTTGCCTCACACCGGCCCCTCCCACGCTGAGAGAGGTCAGCGTCAGCCCCTTGCCTCACACCGGCCCCTCCCACGCTGACAGAGGTCAGCCTGAGCCCTTGCCTCACACCGGCCCCTCCCACGCTGAGAGAGGTCGGCGTGAGCCCCTTGCCTCACACCGGCCCCTCCCACGCTGAGAGAGGTCGGCGTGAGCCCTTGCCTCACACCGGCCCCTCCCACGCTGAGAGAGGTCAACATGAGCCCCTTGCCTCACACCGGCCCCTCCCACGCTGAGAGAGGTCAGCGTGAGCCCCTTGCCTCACACGGGCCCCTCTCACTCTGACAGAGGTCAGCCTGAGCCCTTGTCTCACACCGGCCCCTCCCACGCTGAGAGAGGTCAGCGTGAGCCCTTGCCTCACACCAGCCCCTCCCACGCTGAGAGAGGTCAGCGTGAGCCCCTTGCCTCACACCGGCCCCTCCCACGCTGAGAGAGGTCGGCGTGAGCCCCTTGCCTCACACCGGCCCCTCCCATGCTGAGAGAGGTCGGCATGAGCCCCTTGCCTCACCCCGGCCCCTCCCACGCTGAGAGAGGTCAGCGTGAGCCCCTGCCTCAACAGGCCACCGTGAGGGAGGAGCAGGGTCGCACGCGGGCTGCTGTGAGGCAGGCAGCGACTTGGGCCTGGGAGGTCGTGGTGGGGTGAGAGCTGGGCTTGGAGACTCCCCTGGGAGGCAACCGCGGGGTCTACAGACTCTGTTCTCCAGCCGGAGCTGGGACTGTTCAGGTACTGGGAGGTGGGATGTGGGTCTGAAGAGCTTGGTTGCAGAAACTTCGGGGTCTACAAACGCAGGCGGGAGCTGAGCCAAAGAAGCTTGTTTGCTTTGAGGCGGGAGATGCAGCCAGGAGAAACAGCTGTGCCTGCAGAGGCCGCCATGTGGGAGGCGGAGGCCGGGCCTCCTCAAATCGGCCTCTCCAGACCCACTTGCAGCCTCCCGGCATCCTCTCCGGGCCCAGCTCTTCCTCCCGGCTGTGTCTCCAGGCCTGACTCTGGCCTCCCAACAACGTCTTTGGACTCAGCTCCTGCCCAGCTCCCAGCAGGCCCAAGTTGTCATCAAGTCGGCCTGGAATTGGGCCCGGAAGAGCAGCAAGTCGGCCTCCCCGGGCCCAGCTCCGTCCTCTCGGCGGCCTCTCCAGGTGCAAAACTTCCTCGAGTCAGCCTCTCCAAGCCCAGCTCCTCCTGCCTCCCAGTGGCCTCTTTCAGCCCAGACCAGCTCATGGCTCTTGGCGGCCTTCCCAGGCCCCGCTTTTGACTTTTGGTGGCCTCTTCAGGCCCAGAACTTGACCTCCAGTGGGCCTTTGCAGGCCCGGCCTCCTGCCTCTCGAAGGCCTGCACGGGCGCGGACTCACAGCCGACTCACAGCGGACTCTCCATGCCCAGCTAGCTCTCGCCTCATTGCGGCCTCCCGAGTCCAAAGCTCCTGCCTCTCGGCCGCTTCGGCAGGCCCAGCTCCCGCCTGCCAGTGGCCTCTTTAGGCCCAGCTCATTCCTAACAACGGCCTTCCCAGGCCCCGTTTTTCCCTTCTGGCAGCCTCTTGGCCTCTAATTTGTTTATCTTTTGTGTATAAATCCCAAAATATTGAATTTTGGAATATTTCCACCATTATGTAAATAGTTTGGTAGGTGATTTATTTGGGGTGAGTTTCTGCACCAAGCCCGAATTTTTTATTTTATTTTCCTTATTATTTGGTGTTAAACAGGTTTAATGACGGTCATGGCAACTGTTTGGCACAATGAAAAATATCGCCCATGATCCACGTGTTCTGTTCTGGGGAAGGGGGCAAAGGCAGGGTGAATCACTTTCTTAAAAAGTATAGCTCAAGTTGGGAGTGCAGAGGGAATGGGGAGAAAACCCTCCCGCTGCCTGTGTCGAAGTGCAGGAGCCCCCACCCCCATACTCACCTGAGTCCAGCCCCTCTGGGGAAAGAAGGGGTGCATGAACTCCCCCTAGTCCACAGGCATCTCCCTGTGGCCCAAGGCCCTCTTCACACTCCATCTTGTAGCCCCAACAGGAGCTATTTTCGGAAAAGTGAAAAGCTCTGAAGGTCCCACAATTCATGGTATGTACACCTCCCTCACCAGGGGCTGCAAAGTGGCCTGGAGCTCCATACTGAGTAGAAGTCTTTGGGCCAGAGTCAGCATCTGGCTGACGGTCCGGATATCCTGGTTGGAGTGACCCTGGTGCGCCCTGCCAGGGCCTGGTGCCGCTTGCTGAAGATCATGACCGCCACTCATGGGCCACCGATGTGGTCCTTGTCCTATTTGTTGGGGCTGCGTCCATCCTTCTCAGAAGATGAGTCCTGTTCCTTGCGCAGGGCACTGAGGGACTGGGCCTGACATCATCTGAGTGGTAGAGGCAACTGGGTGTCAGGAGACATGATGGAGAGGAAAGCATCATCATGGTCATTCTCTGTCTCACTGTCCAGCAGGGACTCCCCTGAGGGGCCCAGGGCTCCTCCTCCATGGTGGGAGGTGAGCTTTTAACAGGTTCCACCACCCCCAAAGTGTGTAGGGTTGCGGGCCCTGGGCTTTCAGGGCAGGTGGCTCCAGGGGGCCGCCCAGGGTCAACACTCCCTGTGCCACCTGGTGGATGCTCATGAGCAACAGCTGCCAACTTGGCAGGTTGTTTTCTCTGGTTGGAGGCCACTGAGTAACTGGCAGGTTGCTGGGCCTCGTGTGGCTGCAGGGAGGGGTCAGGAAGGGGATGGAGTACCAGGGGAACACGGCCACAGAGTGACCTTCCACATTCCTCCACACGAACATGCTGACGCCACGGGAGGCCTCACTGAATGCAGGCCTGGGGGCCGAGTACTTGGTCCGGGCAGGGAGTTCCTGGCAGGGGCTCACACCTCACCCCCTCCTCAGCCCAGGTGGCTTGGGCCCAGAGAAGTGGGGGTTGGAGAGGAGCAGAAGACCAGGCCTCAAGTTTTGTTTTTTTTGTTTGTTTTTTTGTTCTTGAAATGTAGTTTGACTCTTGTCACCCAGGCTGGAGTGCAGTGGCACGATCTCAGTGGCCTTCGTACCTGGCTAATTTTTTGTATTTTTACTGGGGGTGGGGTTTTGCCATGTTGGCCCGGCTGGTCTTTACCTCCCGACCTCAGGTGATCCACCCACCTCAGCCTCCCAAAATGAGATTACGGGCATGAGCCACTGCTCCCAACTTCATTCATTTTTACTTGAAAAACTCCGTTAAGCATTTTTTTAAGGTAGACCTAGTGGTCCTGAATGCCCTCAGCTTTGTTTGTCGAGGAAGCACGTTATTTCTTTTTTCTTTCTGAAGGACAGCTTTGTCAGACATAGTATTAGTTGCTGGCACTTTTTTTCTTTCAGCACTTTGAATGTATTATTCGATTCTGTCCTGACCTGCAAAGTTTCTTTAACTTTTGACTATTTGATTATATTGTGACTTGGTGAGTATCTATTTGGTTTGAACCTCTTCAGGAATCTTTAAGCTTCATGGATTTAGATGTCTAAATCTTTCCCATGATTTAGGCAGTCTTCAGCCATTCTTTAAATAAGCTTTCTTCTCCTTTCCCTACTTTCCTTTTGAAACTCCCATAACCTGACAATGGGTTGCCTAATGGTGTCTTGTTGGCTTTCTTTTCTCTGTCTTTTTTTCTTTTTTTTTTTTTTTTTTTTTTTTTTTTGAGACAGAGTCATGCTCTGTCACCCAGGCTGGAGTGCAATGTGTGGTCTAGGCTCACTAGGGTTAGGGTTAGGGTTTTAGGGTAAGGGCGAAGGGTTAGGGTTTTAGGGTAAGGGCGAAGGGTTAGGGTTTTAGGGTCAGGGCCCAGGGTTAGGGTTTTAGGGTCAGGGCCCAGGGTTAGGGTTTTAGGGTCAGGGCCCAGGGTTAGGGTTTTAGGGACAGGGCCCAGCGTTAGAGTTTTAGGGTCAGGGCCCAGGGCCCAGGGTTAGGGTTTTAGGGTCAGTGCCTGGGGCCCAGGGTTAGGGCTTTAGGGACAGGGCCCAGGGCCAGGGTTAGGGATTTATGGCCAGGGCCCGGGGCCCACGGTTAGGGCTTTAGGGTCAGGGCCCGGGGCCCAGGGTTAGGGCTTCAGGGCCAGGGCCCGGGGCCCAGGGTTAGGGCTTTAGGGTCAGGGCCCGGGGCCCAGGGTTAGGGCTTCAGGGCCAGGGCCCGGGGCCCAGGGTTAGGGCTTCAGGGCCACTGCCCGGGGCCCAGGGTTAGGGCTTCAGGGCCAGGGCCCGGGGCCCAGGGTTAGGGCTTCAGGGTCAGGGCCCGGGGCCCAGTGTTAGGGCTTCAGGGTCAGGGCCCGGGGCCCAGGGTTAGGGCTTCAGGGTCAGGGCCCGGGGCCCAGGGTTTGGGCTTCAGGGTCAGGGACCGGGGCCCAGGGTTTGGGCTTCAGGGTCAGGGCCCGGGGCCCAGGGTTAGGGTGATTTCCAGGAAGTGACCTCACAACGACTAAAGCTACCACTTACTGTTGATTGTGACGAAATGCCAGCTGAGGCACATGCCTTGGGAGCTAAGTGGTTGCTGCCCTTGACTACTATGAAGACTGGTGTGGGAAGGGTCGCTTTGGATGCACTTGAGCAGGGGTCCCCAACCCCTGAGCCATGGAGCCGTAAGGAGCCACACAGCAGGTGAGTGGTGTCGAGTGAGGGAGTGAGGGAAGCTTCGTCTGTATTTACAGCCACTCCCCTTTGCTCACATTCCCGCCTGAGCTCCACCTTCTCAGATGAGCAGCAGCATTAGATTCTCATAGGAGAACGCACCCTGTTGTGAACCGTGCATGTGAGGGATCTAGGTTGCGCTGTTCTTATGAGAATCTAATACCTATTGATCTGTCACTTTCTCCCATCACGCTCAGGTGGGACCATCCAGTTTCAGGAAAACAAGCTTAACACGCCCACTGATTCTACATTATGGTGAGTTCTATAATTATTTTATTATATATTCCAGTGTAATAATGGAAATGAAGTGCCTAATAAACGTAAATGTGCTTAAATCTTTTGGCCCAGCTCCTACCTCCCGGCAGCCTCGCCAGGCCCAGAACTCTCTCCAGTCAGCCTCTACAGACCAAGCTCATGACTCACAATGGCCTATTTAGGCCCATACCCTACCTCACGGCAGTCTCCGCAGATGAGCCTACTGCCTCACAACAGCCTCCACAGGCACAGCTCCATCGTTCCAATCGCCTCTTTAGACCCAGCTCCTGCCTCCCAGCCTTGTCTCCAGGCCCTGAACTTTCTCCGTAAGTTGAGGTAGCTGGGACTGTAGGTATACATGATGATACTTGGCTAATTTTTAAATTGTTTTGCAGACATGGGGTCTCACTTTGTTGGCCAGGCTGGTGTCAAACTAATGGCCTCAAGTGACCCTTCCACCCCTGCCTCCCATCCTCGAGGTATGTGCCACCACAAGGAGCACTTGTTCAATTTTCTAAAGAAAAAATTTCTAAAGTAAGGCTGTGGGATGATGGCAGGAAGATAAAAGAAAAACAGAAGAATAAGTTAAAATGACTTATTCACACATATTCTTTTGACAGCAAGAAGAACTGTTAGTATATACATTCCTTACAAACAAACAAATGGCAGATAAACAATGTTGTATAGGAACTTCAACACACACTGTACAATATTCCCACTTTGCTGACATAAGTTATGGAAATTTCGTGGTTTACTTGAGTGTCGCTACCAGTATTTTGCTCCTCTGATGATTTTTACCAACTTCCACATCTGTTAACTTCTCTCCAAAGTATGTCATGTCACGACATACTGCCGCTGCACGAACACGGCCAGTGTCTTCCTATTAAACATGTAGAATGCTTTCCTAACTTCTCCTTTTACTCTCTGTCTTTGTGTTCTGCATTTTCCTTACTTTTATTGTCAGAAATTCCAGAAAGTCAATCGTACTCATTTATCACGATTTGCTTTATTAATTTATACTATGCTTATATGGAATTTTGCCCAACAGACCTCATTACAATTTGGGCCAGGGCCCAGGGTTAGGGTTGTTTCAGGGTCAGGGCCAGGGCCCAGGGTTAGGGTTGTTTTAGGGTGAGGGCCAGGGCCCAGGGTTAGGGTGGTTTTAGGGTCAGGGCCAGGGCCCAGGTTTAGGCTTGTTTTAGGGTCACGGCCAGGGCGCAGGGTTAGGCTTGTTTTAGGGTCAGGGCCAGGGCCCAGGGTTAGGGTTGTTTTAGGGTGAGGGCCAGGGCCCAGGGTTAGGCTTGTTTTAGGGTCAGGGACAGGGCCCAGGGTTAGGCTTGTTTTAGGGTCAGGGCCAGGGCCCAGGGTTAGGGTTGTTTTAGGGTCAGGGCCAGGGCCCAGGGTTAGGGTTGTTTTCGGGTCATGGCCAGGGCCCAGGGTTAGGGTTGTTTTAGGGTCAGGGCCAGGGCCCAGGGTTAGGCTTGTTTTAGGGTCAGGGCCAGGGCCCAGGGTTCGGGTTGTTTTCGGGTCATGGCCAGGGCCCAGGGTTAGGGTTGTTTTAGGGTCAGGGCCAGGGCCCAGGGTTAGGGTTGTTTTAGGGTCAGGGCCAGGGCCCAGGGTTAGGGTTGTTTTAGGGTCAGGGCCAGGGCCCAGGGTTAGGGTTGTTTTAGGGTCAGGGCCAGGGCCCAGTGTTAGGGTTGTTTTAGGGTCAAGGCCTGGGACCAAGGTTAGGCTTGTCTTAGGTTCAGGGCCAGGGCCCAGGGTTAGGGTTGTTTTAGGGAAAGGGCCAGGGCCCAGGGTTAGGGTTGTTTTAGGGTCAGGGCCTGGGCCCAGGGTTAGGGTTGTTTTACGGTCAAGGCCAGGGCCCAGGGTCAGGGTTGTTTTAGGTCCGGGCCAGGGCCCAGGGTTAGGGTTGTTTTAGGTCATTGCCAGGTCCCAGGGTTAGGGTTGTTTTAGGGTCAGGGCCAGGGCCCAGGGTTAGGCTTGGTTTTAGGTCAGGGCCAGGGCCCAGGGTTAGGCTTCTTTTAGGGTCAGGGCCAGGGCCCTGGGTTAGGGTTGTTTTAGGACCTCATAGAAAGCATTACTATGTGACGTAATCAGAAATGGCTGAGAATAACTCAATGAGGAAGTGAGCTGTAAATATAGTTAAAGGTGGAAAAGGGCAAGATTTGGCCAAATAAGAAAGATAAATTGATGTGGGGGAAGTCGTTGTGGCAAACATTTATAGAAAAGTATATGGCACAATGAGTTACAGTCATCAGATATGACATCAAATAAATTTGGGTTTCTGCTCCAGAAACTGATTTTGGAAAGTTGGATAAATTACTCAGATCTTAGTTTCTACATCTTAGAAAGGGGAATGAAAAGTGAAGCTTACTCTTGGGTTTATTATAGAGAATTGTAAAAAGATATCACAAATAAAACATCAGGGCACTCGGTACAGGTTAAGTGCTCCATACATGTCAGGACTGTTACATTTATTTTCCCCATTCTAAAGCACCAAGCAAATGTTAGGGAAATAATACAATTTTCAAAGTATACAGAGATTTTAACATATCACAATTTCAGAAACAATATTTTTAAAGGGTATCAGAGTCAAGGCTATTATTGAAATGCTAGCATAGTTGTAATGGAAGTGAAGGGGAAGGACATCCTAGTTTTTCATTTAGCAATATTAACTCTACTGCATTATTTCTGCCTTATCATAATAATAACTGGAAATACTTGCACAACACACACTATGTGCTAGACACTGTTCCAAGTAGTTTATATATATTAAGAGTATATATCAGTAAGTACTATTATTATACCCATTTTAAACAAACAAACAAACAAACAAAAACATGCTGCAGGGAGATCAAGTAATTTCCAGGACAGATAACTGTTAAGAACTGGTAGTAGAGCTTGCATATGATGATGGATTCAGAATCTCTACTTGGAAGCATGACAAAAACTCTTTCATACGAAAATGTGGCTAACATCAAAAGAGGTGATGATAAAGTGTGATTAGATCTACGGTGTGCACAATGGAGCTTTGTTATAATAACATGGATATATGGATTGGGAAACTTACGATGTTTTCTTAGGTAGAACAGAGGGCACAACTATAACATGGTTTTAAAAAAGTTTCAAGCTCTCGAGGCAAATTCGTATAACAGCAAAAACACTGCAGGAGAGACTGCAGCAAAGTCAAAAACAAGGTAAGCGACCAGTTGGCAAATGGATTTGAAACCTATAGACTAGATTTTCAAAAGATTTTGAATAGCACGTGAAAGACTTTAGCAGCTCTGGACAATCGAAAAAATAAAAATGCTGCTGCAAAATGATCTTGACTATGTAAATGGCTTTTGAGAAGCATCATGAATATTTGCTAGTGTGAATTATTAAATAATCTTATGGTCTTACATTTTGACTTCACTAGTTAATCCTCACGTGGTCCTGTATTTTCTTTCTTTCTTTTTGAGACAGTCTCGCTCTGTCTCCCAGGCTGGAGTGCAGTGGTGGGATCTTGGCTCACTGCAAGCTCCGCCTCCCGGGTTCACGCCATTCTCCTGCCTCAGCCTCCCCAGTAGCTGGGACTACAGGCGCCCGCCACCACGCCTGGCTAATTTTTTTGTATTTTTAGTAGACACGGGTTTTCACCGTGTTAGCCAGGATGGTCTTTATCTCCTGACCTCGTGATCCGCCAGCCTCGGCCTTCCAAAGTGCTGGGATTACATGCGTGAGCCACCGCGCCTGGCCGGGCCTTTGCCATTTTAAACACCAGAAGAATTAATCCATATATAAATTTTCGCAAAACTATGACAAGAATTGTTAAATGCAAATCAAGCTTACTACTAAGAAAAAAGCAACTTCTTTCGTGCCTCAACCCACATCCAGCCTTAAAAAGTAGTGTAAGGATCAAACTGTTGCAAAAATACCCAACCAAACCCCAGTGAAAGAATGTTCAAGAATATTTATGGGAATACAAAAATATTCAGCACCTGTCAAAGTGAGATTCACAGTGTCTGGCATCCAATCAAAAAGTAATAAGCATGCAAAAAAGTAAGAAGATATCCATAAGAAGAAGAAAACTCAATCAATGAAAAATGAGCCAGAAATAAAACAGAATTTTCAATCAGTGAACACCAACATTAAAACTGTTGTTAGAATTTATGCCCTGTTCTCAGTCAGGTGATGATGGAACGTGTTGTCTTGAGACATGGAAAATATTAAAAAACAAAGCAACAAACCCACAAAAAAACAAAACAAACCCAGATTGAACATCAAGAGTTAAAACCATCTGAGATTCAAAAAATCAACAGATGTTATCAGGTAGAATAGATATAGCAGAAGGTAACATTAATGAAAATGTAGAGATAGCAAGATAAAGTATTTAAAATGAAACATAAAAGAAAAAAGAAAGATTTCCAAACAAAAACAAAGCAAAACTAAGAGCACAGAGAATCAATGAACTTTGGCACATCTCCAAGCAGACACAAGTGTGTAATTAAACTCACTGAAGGCAGGGAACACAAAGAGGGACAGAAAAGAAAAAAAAAGGAAACAAATTACCTAAAAACTTCAAAATTTACTAAAACAGTGAACTCATAAATACAAAAAGTTCAATAAGTGTAAAATGCAAAGAACATGAAGAGCACCATATCACACATGTCAAAATCAAGGTGACTAAATACAGCAATGAAGAAAAAATCTTTAAAGCATCCCTACTAGTGGGGGTAGGAGTAAGGTTCGGTGTAGAGAGACAAAGATAAAGGGGCCAGGTGATGCCTCTTCAGCGAGAATGAAACCAAGGAGAGATTCAGCAACTTTTAGAAAGTACTGAAATAACGAATAACCAAAACAACCATCAATCCAAATAAATTTATACAACAAAAATATTTTGCAAAATCACAGGGTAGAGAAACAAGTTCAGACATGTGAAAACTGAAAGCCCATCACTAGCAGGCCCATACCACAAGGAATATTAAAATGAGTCATTCCAGCGGAAGGTAATAGCATAGTAAGGAATGCCAAGCACCAGGAATGATACCCGTATGGGGAATTATAAAATATATTTTATTTTAAAAATCTGTTTAAAACACTATTAGCTGTTTAAAGCCAAATAATATATATTTTAGGTTTCTAACATATGTAGAAGTGACAGAAATGACAGCAATACCACAGAGGCTGGGTAAGAAGAAAGGAGAGCATATTGCTGTATCTTTGCTATACAATAGATGAAGTGGTACAATATATTAAAAAAAAAAAAAAAAGCAGGCCGGGCACGGTGGCTCATGCCTATAATCCCAGTACTTTGGGAGGCTGAGGAGGGAAGATTATGAGTTTAGGAGTTCAAGACCAGTCTGGCCAACAGAGCAAAAACCCATCTCTACTAAATATGGAAAAAAAAAATTAGCTGGGTGTGGTAACTTGCACCTGTAGTCCCAGCTACTTGGGGGGTTGAGGCAGGAGAATCACTTGAACCTGGGAGGCAGAGGGTGCAGTGAGTGGAAATTACACCACTGCACTTCCAGCCTGGGTGAGACAGTGAGACTCTGTCTACAAAACAAAACAAAACAAAACAAAACAATCAAAAAAGCAGCAGTATAACATCACAGTCGATTACGGTAGACTGCTATAAAGTCTAAAGTCACCACTAAAATAGCAAAGACAAATGTTACAGCTATTAGGCTAGCATAGGAGACAAAACGAATCACAGAAAGTACCCAATCCAACAAAAGGAAAACATAAAAAGAAGACGAAAAAAGAAAATGAATGACAAATACGAAGCAAACTGCAAGGTGGTAAAATTAAACACAGCCACACCAATAAACATAGGAAGCGTAAATGACAAGAACCTCACAGCTGCAAGGTGGACATCATGATAATGGATGACAAATACACCCAGTGTTATGTTGTCTTCAAGAAAAAGTATTTTAAATACAAACAGACAAATAGATAACAGTAAAATAATGAGAAAATACAAATAGCTTTATGTGTGCTGCTGTCTGGGCGCCTTGAGAGGGAAATCAATGTAGAATAGCCAAACTGGAATTTCAAAAGACGAAATGCATTTTGTAATTCTAGGAGTGGTGGTTCCTGGGTGAATCTACACATTTATTTCAATGTTCTGAATTACAGATTCAATTACCTTAAAATAAGGTTAATTACTAATAGATACTATTGATATCTTGCTGAGCTGTTTGAAACGCTGGAACGCTTTATAAATGGTGTTTCAAACCTTACACGTCTCCAAATGAGGCATCATTATTCCAATTTCATACATAAAAATGATGAGACACAGAGACGCTAAGCAACTCAGTTAACAGAGATAAACCTGAATCTGTATAGACCTACGATATTTCCACCACACCATAGTGTCCCAATTGTGTTGATATAATTGAAATGCTTTTAAACGCAACTGTAATGTCAGAAAGAAATAATTTCGGCACAGTTTAATATAAAAAAAAAAGCTGAATAATTAGGAGACTGGGGTTCCTGTCTTTTCTTGCCCATTGCTTGTCGCTGTGATATTATTAGATATTATATTTTCTGGCTCACATGTTCTCATCTTAACAGTAAGAAAGAAGATGAGAGTTGGGGTGGACTCATTCATTCTAAAAGTTGAGGAATCTGCACAATAACTCCTGTTTCAAATACAAATAACTCATTTTCTCATACTTCCTTATTGCAAATTAAAAAATATAAAAATGGCAAAGGAAAAACAGAGAAATCATCTCTGAAAATTAATGCAAAATTTAAAGATAACACAATGCAATTCTGCTTACTATTTACTTATTAGAACCTTGTCTTAAGAAGCTAAAGGCAATCTCAGTCTACTTTGTGTCATTCCAAGCTCTAAAATTCTTTACCATAAAAGCTGCTTAACTCGATCTAACTGGAGGGTCACATCTCAGGGGACCAGCGACCCCTCCAGAGGGAGGAAGGAGAGTCAGGAGGAGCAGGACACTTCATTCCATCTGTGATTCTACCACGGCAGAGCTCGGTCACCAGAAGGATAATGAAATCCAGGTCTCATTTTCTTCTCTTGTGCAATGAGAAGAGACATAGCGCACCCTGTACGTGTACCACCCTGGGCGTGTACCACCCTGGCCACCTACCACCCTGGCTGTGTACCACCCTGGCCACCTACAATCCTGGCTGTGTACAACCCTGGATGCATAGCACCCTGGACACGTATCACCCTACATGCGTACCACCCTCGTCATGTACCACCCTGGGCTTGTACAACCCTGGGCATGTACCACCCAGGCCACATAGCACCCTAGCCGTGTAGCACCCTGAAGGTGTACCACCCTGGATGTGAACCATCCTGGATGAGTAGCACCCCAGGCTTGTACCATGCTGGGGACTGCACCACCCTGGACTTTGCAGCCCTCAGGCCCAGATTGACTTCTCCCACGAAAAGTTAAATTTAAAAAAATGTCCCCATGGCATCTGAGAGTAATTATATTCAACATCTTGTTCACGGAGGTGTTTCTACTTCCTGTGTTATAATTACAATGTTATGCCTGAATCTTCCAGGTTTACAAAGCTGATTTACAGGAAAGCCTTGCACCTGAGATATGGTGTGGGGGCCACAGACGGGGCACAGGGAGACACTGAGCATGGCAGTCACCACCTGTGCCCTCCCATCTGCAGCTGCCACGCAGTGGTGGGCTGGGGCACCGGGTGGTGGGGTACTCATCTCTGAGGAACCCACAGTGTGGGTGACAGTCGTCCCATTAATGAGCTGAGGAGCAGAAGTGAGAAAAAGCCTCTCATTTCTCCCCACATATACTACAGGAATTCTGTCCTTATAGAGTTAGGCAAGTAAAAGGAACATCAATTGTGTATGATATGAGCAGATGAACGGTTTCAAGGACGCTGTCATTTAAAACAGTGCTGCATTACCGATCATCAATGACAAGTGGCCACAGCAGTAGAAATGACTGCTGAGAACGTCGGAAGGGCCACTGGTGCTGGGGTCAGAACACTGTCCCGAGTTGGGGGAAGACCAGATCCAGGGACATCATGGGGCCCTGTGGGCAGCAGATGCTGTTACAGCTCAGAAAGAGGATGTGCAATGCTTTAGAATGAAAGGAACTCAAGAATGTTCCTGCTATTAGCTGCAACATAGAAAAGGGGAAATTAGCTTGAGAAGGTGGATTGTAGTAGAAATAATTTTAAGTAGAGAACCTAACAGTCAAAGCAGTAAGTAACCATAAGATTCAAAGACTAAAATAAAACGTGTGAATACAAGCGAACTGTGAAACACAAACGCTAAATTACATCCTTTAAAGCTATTTCCAGACATTGTGAGACATGGCTTCTCAGCATCTTCATCATCCCCTTTTTCTTTCAGACTCTGGGCACTGAATTATTTTTTTTTAAATTAGGGTTTTTATGTCTATGCTCGTGAACACACACAGGTATTATATATTTTCTGGAAAAATACCTCTAAGTCATTCAAATCAAAGTATATTAGATTCCTGTAAAGTGGATATAATTCAAAATAATGGTTCTACAATTGTATTCAAATATAAAACTTAGGACTTATGCAGATTAGATTTTAAAATCAGTTCTTCCAATTTATATATACACATTATATAACATATAATAATGTATTCTATAGCTGATATATATCTGATATATATGTACTATATATCATAAATTTATATACACACGCAATTTATATGCGTATGTGTGCGTGTGTGTGTAGAAAATAATAAAAGCATTTTAACAATATAAAGGTCATGTGGAATTATCTTTTATTTCTAATTATTGAATTCTTGGCTGTTTCTCAGTCTAACTTCAGTTATTTCTCTTCTTTGTCATGGAAGTTAGCTTCTAAAAATAGTCTCAATGTTATGATTATAAACACTTTAATTTACTAGGCATAGGTATATTACAAATCCATGATTTTCATATTCATTCAAACCTAAATGTGCTTTCTGTTACTGAATTCACATAAACAGCTCAAGCTTCATGAAAAGAGTCTTTCGGAAAAGATAAAGCATGTTTTGTGGTTGCTGTTGCCTTACACGTCATGTATTCAACTCTGTACATAGTATAACTGTGGGCTTCCAGGTATTTTTGATTTCTGAAGACCTACTGTTGATTGTTGAGTCTTGATAATTCCATCATAACAAATGACAAGTGTGCAGATAGGATATACACTGTGAAGGTTTATTTCCATTTGATTTTAAAAGTATGTAGATATTTAAATGAACTAATGATTTAAACTTTTTTTTTGTTTCTCCCATAACACACACACATATTGTAATTAATGCTCAGCCTGGGGACCAAGTGAACTAACAATTACTGAACTCTAAGCGCTAGGCACTTCATGTATTATTTCCCTGAATTCTTGCAGGAGCCCCACAGAGAATGTGACAATGAGGCCATCTAAAAATGGGCAGAGAGAGGCTTATTGCCAAGAGGGAAACTGAGTCCTAACTCCACCTTTGTCTCAGAACTGATGCTCTTTTCTTTCCAGAACCCTCCCTGATACATTACTTAGCCCTATAGGGTTGTGACATAGAGGGAACAGCTGGAGTCCAAATGAATACAGAATTAAATGTGGTCTTTAAAAATGGTCTCTATTGGCATTGAAGCTGTGGCTTCAATGGAAGCTGTGGCAGAAGCAGAGCAGCCTGCAACTGTTCGGTGACCCTGACCTATCTGACCTGTGCTGGGCCAGTTGCTCTGTACTAACTCATCTGTATTTCCATCCGACTCTAGTGTTCATCAAAGTCATCTAAGTGGTAGGCACGTGTATTCTGGAGTGGGAGGAAGAGAGGAAGGAGAGAGACGTAAAGTGGAATATTCTGAACACAAAATGATCTTCTACCCAAAGCCCTTGGGAACGGTCCTGTTGATGGAATAGGAACAATCTTGGAAGCTCAGGAAATATCGTGGAAAAAATAAATTGAAATTGAAATGGCATTTTTCCCAGGGAATTCTTAAGAATCATTATAGCTAACTCAGATTAGTGGTAGCATGAATGCAGGGAAGGCAACATTGTGATATGTCATTCATTCATTCATTCATTCATTCATTCATTCAACAAATATTGATAGAATGCAAATTATGTTGAATATTTATTGAATGCATATTATGCGTGGAATATTTTTCCAGGCACTAGGAATGCAATATCGCCCTCAGTGAGTATGTTTGGGGCATGGAGAGAGAAGAAAGACAATTAAAAAAAATAAAATTTGTAATAGGTCAGTTGATTTTAAATGCTATGGAGAAAAATAAGTCAAGAGAAAATGATGTTTTTTGATAGGAATAGGTAGGGAATGCAATTTTACGTTAGGTAGTCAGGAAACACCTCAATAAAAAAGTGGCCTTGAAAAAAATATACGAGGTAGAGGATCAGATCTAATAATGATATTTACATCACTGAGCTTTTAGTTTGATTTTATGTAGTATTATAAATATTAGGATTGTTTTCCCAAAAATATAATGTCATGTTGAGTCCTTGGGCCTTCTTTCTTTTCATCCTGTGAGCTTTATGTCTTTGTATGAGAGATCAAACCCTTTTGCCCACTAAAATGACATGTAGCATTCATTCTTTTCCAAATATTTTGTGCATTCCTAATTGATAAGTATTTCAGGATAGACCCAGACTGATTTCTGAATACACTAGCCTAAGGTGAAAAGAACGTATGCAGTCAGACTTTGTTTTGGTTCTTGTTGCTGTATGGATGTTTTCATATCGAATAACCTACCGTTCTTTGTTATTAGTCACTGAGATTAGAATGAAAAGTGATACCTATACATTTTTACACTAATTATGGGCATAAGATTGAGCTGGTTACACAAAGAGGGGAGTCTTTCATTTATTCAATAACTTATTTTAACTATATTCTTAATAACAACAGCTAACACAGACGATGCTTCCTAGACCAAGCACTGTGTACATATTTCAATTTATGAACATGAACTCTCCTGTTTTCCCAACAAGATTCTGCAGTAGCTACTATTATCCCCATTTTAAACATGAACAAACCGAGGCAGAAAAGTTAAGGAACATCCCTCAGGTTTATAAACCAAGTAAAGGGGAGAGCCAGGATTTGACCTGAGGTTGTGTGGCTCCAGAGTTTGTACACAAACAGCATACACCAAACAGGCAATTCTTAAATAATTTCTGGGTGTCAATCTGACTTCCAACCAGAGGGGAGTGTGACTGGATCAATGTGCTTCCTTCCAGACACATTTGTGTGCATTTATTAATACATACATGTGTATCTATGGAACTATATAAAATGCAAAGCTCTGTATATCTGTGTTACATGAATGTTATTATACAGCATATGTAGTCACAAGCTTTATTCACTCAACAATACACCTTAGAAGCCTGAGTTCAATACAGATAGATCAAACTCATTTTTATAGCTGCTCCATACAAAAATAGTCTATTTCCCAATTTTTCCAATTTCAAATGCTACAAATATTTCTACTATAAATCTATCCTATAAATGTGTGTGAATTTCTCTAAGGTTGATACAAAGAGGTGATGTTAATGATCATCTTTTCAAGACTCACCACCCATCTCAACAACTCTCAAAACAGTCCTTTCATGGTTAGGAATTGCCTCCATTTTTTTCTATCCTGCTCTCTCTACATTCTTTTATTTTTACAGCTATTCTTTCTTATTCTTCTATTGAACTTTAATTGTAACATCAAAGAGTCTATATTAGGTGTTGTGTATTTCTCTATCTATTCTGATACCATATGTAGACTTCTCCACCTTGACATCACTGGCATTTTGTATGAAATAATTATTTGCTGTGGAGATTGTCTGGCTGTTAAGACATTTTGCAACATCTCTGGCCTCTATCCCCTAGATGCCATAGCACTCCAAGCTCCTTGAGTTCTAACAATCAAAAATCTCTGCAGACATTGCCAAATGTCATCTGGGGAGAAAAATTACCCCCAGCTCAAAAAACTACTGCCTACAAGATGTCACCGAGTCCCTGGCATTCAAATACCATGCATATTTGAATACCCTTTTTGAATAAGATTTGAATCTACACTTTGGTCTCTAGTGCCAACCGCTTACCTGACTTCTAGATTTTTATACCCACCTACTACCTGTTCTGTCTTTTTCATTTAGGGTTTAATATTTCATTTGTCTGTAAGTTGCATAAAATAACATTATATTTACTAATCAACAAGCATAGGTATAGATATTTTTATGAATTCTTAATAAATTTTTAAATTTAGACTATTTTAAAAATTTGTTTTAAGTTTAAAAATAGTAGAGAATCTCCATAAATGGCCACAGCCAGTTTTCCTTACTGTTAGCATCTTAGCTTTGTATGGAAATTTATTATAATCAGTGGACCAATATTGATATGTTCTTCTTCACTAAAGTCTGATTGAATTATCTTAGCTTTTACCTAATGTTCGCTTTCTGTTTCAGGAATCCATTCGGGATACCACACTGTGTTTACGTGCCATTCCTCTTTAGGTGTCTCCTGGCTGGGGCAGCTTCTCGGACCTCCCTTGTTTTAAAGGCCTTGATGGTTTTCAGAAGTTGCGGCCAGATAGTCTGTGGAATGTCCCTCCTGTGGAACTTGTCTGGTGTTTTCTCACAATGCACCAGGTTATGGGTTGTTGGGAAGATCACAGAGGTAAAGAACCCTTCTCGTCGCAGCATACCAGGAACACGCACCACCAGTGGGACTTACACTCTGGATGTTGACCTGATCACTTGGCTAGGGTGGTGTTTGCCAGTTTCTCCACTATAAAGTTATGTATTTTTACTTCCTTGCAGCCTATACTCTTTGGAAGGGAGGAACTATGAGCAGCACAACTTAGGGAATAAGAAATGAGGCTAGTAATACACAGAGCACCCACTAAAGTAATTAATCAAGAGCAGAGATTCTACAAACTTTTTTAATTTTTAATTTTTTTAAATTTTATTTAATTTTTTTTTTTGCATATATACATACTTATGGAGTACACATTTTGATACAGGCATACAATGAATTTTAATTGCATCAGGGTAAATGGGGGTATCCATCATCCTGGAGGATAAGTCTCTAAGCATTTATTCTTCATGTTACAAACAATCTAATCATACTACTTTAATTATTTCAAAATGTACAATTAAATTATTGCTTACAAGAGTCATCCTGTGGTGCTATCAAATACTAGATCTTATTTGTTCTCTTTTTTTGGACCCATTACCCATCCCCACTTCCATCCCAGCCCCAACCTCAAAAACTATTTAGTGAGTAAATGAATTAAGTCACTAAACTATAAATGCCCTAATTGACCAAGGGTATAAAATTCAGAGTCCCTGAAAAGTTGAATTTATCATCTTTATCTCAAGTGCCAATTTTTAAAATTTTAGAGAAGATTCTGGATCTGAAAGGGCATTTCTAATACTCCCAGATTAAATATAAGCCTACCTTTACGTGAGTCTTGAATTGACCTATATTCCCTTCCATGATAAGGTCTCACTTGTTTGGAGAAAGGCTGCAGATGGAGGAGGAGTGACATGCCCTACTTTTAAGGAGGAAGGAGCCAGAAAACCCACCCCAACATGATGCTTGAAATCCTCTCTGGCTTTGTTTTGAAGCGCACTGCCCTGAGTTACAGCATCTTTATTGAAAGGGAGAACCAGGAAAAAGGAAAGAAAAGAAAAGAAAAAAGACCAGGAGTAGAAAGGAGAAATGGCAGCACAATCCCTGCTGGGAATCTCTGCTGAGAGCACAGCCTCCCAGGGACTAAGCCTGTGGGAACAATGCCAAGCTTCCTGGATTTCTTCAACAGTTTTACAAAGCCTGCACAAAAGGTCATGTAAGTTTTGAAGACTCAAAAAAAAGAAAAAAAAAAAAAAGATATGTCCAAGTAAAGCCAGACTCGGCAGCTTCTTTCAATGTTGGCATGATCCCGGAGGGCTGATCCATCCCAGTAGCATAATGTAGTTAAATCAGACCGCAAGGTTGAAAACGCTTTGGCAGAATTCAAAGCGCCCTACACATATAAATTGAATGCACCATTGTTGTTATTCTGTATTTCCGTGACCTAGCACAAAACGCAACTTCGAATGAGCAGAGAAAAGCAACTCCGACAATCAAGCAAACCTCTGTCAACGTCCTCAGAAGTGCTAAGTGCACAGCGGGGCTTGTAGGTTTCTGTGGGGCTCTAGAAAAGTCAGCTAAAGTGGTGAGCAGGATAAATTTTCTGTACTGATCAAGGCCAATTTATTTTCCAAAAATCAACAGAGAAGGCAAGCAGGGATTAAAGAAACGCAAAGAAACACCACTGCTGGTTTTGGTGGGGCTCCAAGTGTCCCAGGCGTGATGGACACCATACAATACTGACAGTTTTCTTTTCTTTCTTTCTTTCTTTCGAGACAGAGTTTCACTCTTGTTGCCCAGACTGGAGTGCAACGGTGTTATCTCGGCTCACTGCAACCTCTGTCTCCCTGTCATATACATGTTCAAGGGATTATCCTGCCTCAGCCTCCCAAGTAGCCGGGACTAAACACCCAGCTAATTTCTGTATTTTTAAAAATAGAGACAGGGTTTCACCATGTTGGTCAGGTTGGTCTCGAACTCCTGACCTGAAGTGATCCACCCACCTTGGCCTCCAGAAGTGCTGGGGTTACAGGCATGAGACACCGTGCCCAGCCAGTACTGCAGGGTTTCTGAGAGGGTGGGAGTCCAGACAGGGCACAGCCTGCCACTTGGCAAAAGATTAGAGAAGAATGCTGACATTTAATGAGTAATTATGATATGCACAAGGAGTATACTGATAACACTCATGTGTATGCTATTTTCCTATAATATAGTTGGCAAAGACCTATTTCTCCAAGTTCCGTATTGGAGATCCCAAATATCTTGTAGTGAGGGGTGATTTTGCCCAATGCAAGATGGATAATCTTTACCCAGGGTCAGGGTGCAGTGGGAGATCAGGATCTCCAAATTTAGTTTGCTAGAACGTCAATGCACCAAATTTGAGGAAGCAAGCTGAGAAAAGCATGAAATTCTTGCCTTTCCCTCCATATAATTTAAGTATTTAGACCAGTATTTCAACCTAGGCATCTCCTTTGGAAAAGAATTCTGATAGAAGGAATCATCCCATAAGTAAGGTGTATATATTTGCTATTAATGTTATAAATATTTTGCTCATCACCACATGATAAAAGAACAAGTTTAAAAAAAAAATGGGTTATCTGAGGACACATCCTGGAACCCACTTCCAGATACTCTAACTCTGCAGATTTGGGGCAGGGCCTAGGTAAACCCCTCTCCATCTCCCATACCACAATGATTCCAATGCAGTAGTCCACAGACCACACTGCCAGACGCACTAAACTAGGAGCAGAGAGAACTGGCTAATGAGGGTCTGAGAGGCACAACTGGACCCAGAACCTGAGGGCCCCCTTATTCTCAGCTAAAGAAGTGGCCTTATACTTTAGCAAAGGGAAACAATTGGTACCTCTAACCAGAGGAGTCCTTGGGTGGCTGTGTGCTGAAAGGCTGATTGGAATAAGAAGGGGCTGACAGGAGGACCCCTTGCCCAAGAAGCTTCTCCATGGGTCCAGTGTACAGTTAGTGAAATCTGAGCTACAGGTGCAAATTTGAAGCCTGAAAATATAACATGTTATTAAAAAGTCACTAGCAACAGCACCATGTGTTTAGAACTTAGACTAACAAGATTTATTCAAAGAAAACTATTTTATCACTGATGGTGCTTAGCATTGAGAATGCATGAGGATAATAAAAATCAGACTGACCTTTAGTTAGTTTTACTATTATTCTAAATTCTCTGCAGACAGTGTGTGCACTGACTGTCTCTAACTTGGTGTGAATGGCTCCCACCACCTGCTTTTTATCATGATCCTGGTGGGGAGCCCTAATGAAGTTCAAGGTTTTGGCCAATGCAATACATTCTTAAAACACCACCACAATCAAAATATGAAACACTTTTGTTATCTCAAGTGGTTTTCTCTGACCTTGCAAGCTGGTCCTCAATTTCCACTCCTGCTCTTATCAACCTCTGATCTCCTTTCTATTACTACAGATTTGATGTGCCTTGCCTAGAGTGTCATATACATAGAAACATACCCCAAAAATAGCAGGTTAAAAATCAAACAGCTCATCATGGCAGTAGGAGGAAAACGCTCCTGAACTGGCTTCTTGAATTTCCTCTGGATGTGATGGCATTTGGGGGCTTAGATTACAGAATAAACCAGTATGTTTAAATGCCTAAAGCTTTACACAAATGTTCAGTAGCATTTAATAGCAGGTTGGTTTATATATTGACTATACGTGAAATTAGTTGCTATAATTATCATAAATAATAATTAAGGGAAAATAAAAATGTATTTATTTAACACATATCTGTTCATTATTTATTACCCTGCATTCAAAAGTATATAAGAAAGTTAAGAACCTGAGATGTAATTGTTTTCCCCAACATGGCCACAGCTTTGCTTAGGAAGTTCACTGAGAGCCAAATGCTAGTCCCATCTCTCTCTGTGGCAGTTCACTACACCAGCTGCTAATGGTCTCTAAGCAGCCATTCTCCCCTTTTTTTTTCTGTAAGTACAGAACTCCTCATTACCACCATCAAGATTTCACAGAACGCACGGCCATGAGAAGAAATGATGTGGCGCCACCTCTCTTGCAACTGACCATGGACAAATGACGACTTTGAGAATTAAGAGGTGACGAGGAAGTGAAGATGTGGCTTCCACTTCACGTTCTCTCCTCTCCTCTGGGGAGCTGGGGTAGGAATGTGTGGTTTGATCTATCTCTGTTGCCTTCATCCCATATAGGGGATGGCTGCCCGAGCCACCTGCCCTAGCTAGGCACCCATCCTACCCCTAAACTCATGTATGGGAGAGAAGCAAACTTCTTCTTAGCAAGAACCACTGTATTTTGGAAGCTTTTGTCATGTCCGTTTCGTCTACACCCTACCTCATCCAATTATCGAACATGCCTGAGATGTCCCTCTTGTGGAGTTCAACCCTCTTCGTGGTGTACTCTAATTGTGGGTGTGTATTTAGCTTATTTTCCCATCGGACTGTAAAACACATAGGTAATGAACAGGTCCTTGCACAATGTCTCATAGGACATTAGCTGAATACATGTGAATTCCTGAGGGTGCCCGGAGGAAAAAAAACATTTGGACATTTTGTGATGTGTCATTCTCTGGGGGTTGATGATGACATCTACCTTCACCTGGACGAACAACAATGGAAACAGAAGCTCCTTCCCCATCTATCTAGCCACAGCAGCCCACTGTTTGGAGAGAATGTATTGAAATGTTCTGTGATGTACAAAGCCTATGTCTGCCTGTGCCCTGAGCTCTGGGATTTCTCTTTTAAATCAAAAAAGTACAAAGAGACATCAAAAGTTTTCACTTACACTGCTTTTAACAGCATACAAAGAATATCATATAAATGTGTGTGAAGAAGGCGCCTATTTCACAAACTTACATGAATATACTATATTCAAACAATCGGAGAGAATACTCACGAGATTATTAGTAACACATTTTGTTTCAGCTTTGTGTATTAGATGATAGAAATATGGCCTACTTCAGAAACTGTTTGAAATATGAATTTCTCATATGCAGTCGAGTTAAAACTTCAATTTTCTTATTCAATTGTTAAAAACCATTTTGAGACAATAGGATTACTTGCCTCAAATGAATCCAGGTTAAATAATTTTTATATTATTGTTTTTCTCTAGGGAGATTCCAATGTCTCCTTCTCTAATAAATTTTTATAGATTACAAAAATATCTTTTATAATTATTGTAAATTTCACAAACTTACTAAGTGATTAATCCAATACATATTTTAAACTCACTAAACATTCCAAAATCAGATCAGCATTTTGAAGAGAAAAATTTAATAAATTATATGAAATACATATGTAAAGCATTTCATATAAATAAGAGTCAAAATCAGCTCAAATTTAATAATGTCAAGAATTTTAATGAATATCCTATAAAGAAGAAGAGTCAAAATCAGCTAAGATTTAATAACGTTAAGAATTTTAATGAATATAAAATATTAATGGAAAATATTAAAACAGAAACTGTTTAATGTAATTATAAATGCCACCAAAGTAACAATATACTTTGAAAAATCACCATGTATTAATTAGAGATAAAAACTTGCTGTCATCCACAACAGATTGACTTGACTAGATACTGTATAAATAAACAAGACTCTTCAGCAGTTCAAATCACTAACACTGAAGTAGAAGTATTGATTTTACAGTTGATTTTCTTTTTTACTATGCCACCTTATTTAAACATACTAAAATAGCACTTAGATACAAATGATGAGTCATTAGTATTTAAGCTTTTAAACAAAAATATGTAAATTACACTTAAAATGAAACACACCCTACCTGGGTTTTCCCCTACTAGAAGGCTCTGTTATGGAAAATTGTAGTCTACACAGATTTCCTCCTGGGAAAATTGAACTCAACCATGAATCTCTGTTTGGATATTGGTGGCTTCCTTTTTTTTTTTTTTTTTTTTTGAGACACAGTCTCACTTTGTCACCCAAGCTGCAATACAGTGGCACCATCTTGGCTTACTCCAACCTCTGCCTCTTGGGTTCAAGCGATTCTCTTGCCTCAGCCTCCCAAGTAGCTGGGATTACAGGTGTGTACCAACACGCCTGGCTAATTTTTGTATTTTTTAGTAGAGATGGAGTTTCACCATGTTGGCCTGGCTGGTCTCAAACTCCTGACCTTAGGTGATCCACCCACGTCAGCCTCCCAAAGTGCTGGGATTATAGGCATGAGCCACCATGCCCGGCCATATTGGTGAATTTCTTTTTTTTTCTTTTTTGTTTGTCCCAAACTAATATTAAAATTTATTTATGATATTAAAATATACAAATAGTTTCTGGGGTTGAGAGTCCTGAAAAATATTGGGCTACTAAGGAAAGCATTTAATTTCAATTTTATTATTATTATATTATTATTATTATACTTTAAGTTTTAGGGTACATGTGCACAATGTGCAGGTTAGTAACGTATGTATACATGTGCCATGCTGGTGTGCTGCACCCATTAACTCATCATTTAGCATTAGGTATATCTCCTCATGCTATCCCTCCCCACTCCCCCGACCCCACAACAGGCCCCTGTGTGTGATGTTCCCCTTCCTGTGTCCATGTGTTCTCATTGTTCAATTCCCACCTATGACTGAGAACATGCGGTGTTTGGTTTTTTGTCCTTGTGATAGTTTACTGAGAATGATGATTTCCAATTTCATCCATGTCACTACAAAGGACATGAACTCATCATTTTTTATGGCTGCATAGTATTCTGTGGTGTATATGTGCCACATTTTCTTAATCCAGTCTATCATTGTTGGACATTTGGCTTGGTTCCAAGTCTTTGCTACTGTGAATAGTGCCACAATAAACATACGTGTGCATGTGTCTTTATAGCAGCATGATTTATAGTCCTTGGGGTATATACTCAGTAATGGGATGCCTGGGTCAAATGGTATTTCTAGTTCTAGATCCCTGAGGAATAGCCACACTGACTTCCACAATGGTTGAACTAGTTTACAGTCCCCCCAAGAGTGTAGTGTTCCTATTCCTCCACATCCTCTCCAGCACCTGTTGTTTCCTAACTTTTTAATGATTTCCATTCTAACTGGTGTGAGATGGTATCTCATTGTGGTTTTGATTTGCATTTCTCTGATGGCCAGTGATGGTGAGCATTTTTTCATGTGCTTTTTGGCTGCATAAATGTCTTCTTTTAAGAAGTGTCTGTTCAGGTCCTTTGCCCACTTTTTGATGGGGTTATTTGTTTTTTTCTTGTAAATTTGTTTGAGTTCATTGTAGATTCTGGATGTTAGCCCTTTGTCAGATGAGTAGGTTGTGAAAATTTTCACCCATTTTGTAGGTTGCCTGTTCACTCTGATGGTAGTTTCTTTTGCTGTGCAGAAGTTCTTTAGTTTAATTAGATCCCATTTCTCAATTCTGGCTTCCGCTGCCATTGCTTTTGGTGTTATAGACATGAAGTCCTTGCCCATGCCTATGTCCTGAATGGTAATGCCTAGGTTTTCTTCTAGGGTTTTTATGGTTTTAGGTCTAACGCTTAAGTCTTTAATCCATCTTGAATTGATTTTTGTATAAGGTGTAAGGAAGGGATCCAGTTTCAGCTTTCTACATATGGCTAGCCAGTTTTCCCAGCACCATTTATTAAATAGGGACTCCTTTCCCCATTGCTTGTTTTTGTCAGGTTTGTCAAAGATCAGATAGTTGTAGATATGCAGCATTATTTCTGAAGGCTCTGTTCTGTTCCATTGATCTGTATCTCTGTTTTGGTACCAGTACCGTGCTGTTTTGGTTACTGTAGCCTTGTAGTATAGTTTGAAGTCAGGTAGTGTGATGCCTCCAGCTTTGTTTTTTTGGCTTAGGATTGAGTTGGCAATGTGGGCTCTTTTTTGGTTCCATATGAACTTTAAAGTAGCTTTTTCCAATTCTGTGAAGAAAGTCATGGGTAGCTTGATGGGGATGGCATTGAATCTATAAATTACCTTGGGCAGCATGGCCATTTTCATGATATTGACTCTTCCTACCCATGAGCATGCAATGTTCTTCCATTTCTCTGTATCCTCTTTTATTTCACTGAGCAGTGGTTTGTAGTTCTCCTTGAAGAGGTCCTTCACATCCCTTGTAAGTTGGATTCCTAGCTATTTTATTCTCTTTGAAGCAACTGTGAATGGGAGTTCACTCATGATTTGGCTCTCTGTTTGTCTGTTATTGGTATATAAGAATGCTTGTGATTTTTGTCCACCGATTTTGTATTCTGAGACTTTGCTGAAGTTGCTTATCAGCTTAAGGAGATTTTGGGCTGGGACAATGGGGTTTTCTAGATATACAATCATGGCTTCTGCAAACAGGGACAATTTGCCTTCCTCTTTTCCTAATTGAATACCCTTTATTTCCTTCTCCTGCCTAATTGCCCTGGCCAGAACTTCCAACACATAGGCTCAAAATAAAAGGATGGAGGAAGATCTACCAAGCAAATGGAAAACAAAAAAAGGCAGGGGTTGCAATCCTAGTCTCTGATAAAACAGACTTTAAACCAACAAAGATCAAAAGAGACAAAGAAGGCCATTACATAATGGTAAAGGGATCAATTCAACAAGAAGAGTTAACTATCCTAAATACATATGCACCCAATACAGGAGCACCAAGATTCATAATGCAAGTCCAGAGAGACCTACAAAGAGACTTAGACTCCCACACAATAATAATGGGAGACTTTAACACACCACTGTCAACATTAGACAGATCAACGAGAGAGAAAGTCAACAAGGATACCCGGGAATTGAACTCAGCTCTGCAGCAAGCGGGCCTAACAGACATCTACAGAACTCTCCACCCCAAATCAACAGAATATACATTCTTTTCAGCACCACACCACACCTATTCCAAAATTGACCACACATTTGGAAGTAAAGCTCTCCTCAGCAAATGTAAAAGAAGAGAAATTATAACAAACTGTCTCTCAGACCACAGTGCAATCAAACTAGAACTCAGGATTAAGAAACTCACTCAGAACCACTCAACTACACGGAAACTGAACAACCTGCTGCTGAATGAATACTGGGTACATAATGAAACGAAGGCAGAAATAAAGATGTTCTTTGAAACCAGCGAGAACAAAGACACAACATACCAGAATCTCTGGGACACATTCAAAGCAATGTGTAGAGGGAAATTTATAGCACTAAATGTCCACAAGAGAAAGCAGGAAAGATCCGAAATTGACACCCTAACATCACAATTAAAAGAACTAGAAAAGCAAGAGCAAACACATTCAAAAGCTAGCAGAAGGCAAAAAATAACTAAAATCAGAGCAGAACTGAAGGAAATCGAGATGCAAATAACCCTTCAAAAAATTAATGAATCCAGGAGCTGGTTTTTTGAAAGGATCAACAAAATTGATAGACCACTAACAAGACTAATAAAGAAAAAAAGAGAGAAGAATCAAATAGACGCAATAAAAAATGATAAAGGGGATATCACCACTGGTCCCACAGAAATACAAACTGCCATCAGAGAATACTACAAACACCTCTACGCAAATAAACTAGAAAATCTAGAAGAAATGGATAATTTCCTCGACACCTACACTCTCCCAAGACTAAACCAGGAAGAAGTTGAATCTCTGAATAGACCAATAACAGGAGCTGAAATTGTGGCAATAATCAACAGCTTACCAACCAAAAAGAGTCCAGGACCAGATGGATTCACCGCTGAATTCTACCAGAGGTACAAGGAGGAACTGGTACCATTCCTTCTGAAACTATTCCAATCAATAGAAAAAGAGGGAATCCTCCCTAACTCATTTCATGAGGCCAGCATCATCCTGATACCAAAGCCTGGCAGAGACACAACCAAAAAAGAGAATTTTAGACCAATATCCTTGATGAACATAGATGCAAAAATCCTCAATAAAATACTGGCAAACCGAATCCAGCAGCACATCAAAAAGCCTATCCACCATGATCAAGTGGGCTTCATCCCTGGGATGCAAGGCTGGTTCAACATATGCAAATCAATAAATGTAATCCAGCATATAAGCAGAACCAAAGACAAAAACCACATGATTATTTCAACAGATGCAGAAAAGGCCTGTGACAAAATTCAACAACCCTTCATGCTAAAAACTCTCAATAAATTAGGTATTGATGGGACGTATCTCAAAATAATAAGAGCTATCTATGACAAACCCATAGCCAATATCATACTGAATGGGCAAAAACTGGAAGCATTCCCTTTGCAAACTGGCACAAGACAGGGATGCCCTCTCTCACCACTCCTATTCAACATAGTGTTGGAAGTTCTGGCCATATTGGTGAATTTCTAATGATGCTTGTTATTATTTGAGAAGGAAGGAGCTGAGGGTTTTAGAATAGAAAAACAAAGGGGATGTCGGAGAAGGAGTGTGGCCTCTGCAATGGTCAACAGTGCAAATGAGTTCCAGGGGAAGGTCATTCTGGGTTTTGGAACTATCCCAGCCACCTTAGGCATGGGGCTACTGGAGGAGGATCTGCAAAGGAGAAGAGGCACCTGGCATGAACATAGATCAGGCCTGAGAAATGCCTGCTTCTCCACATGGGAATTTTAATAAGACGCGCTCAAAGCATCACAGCTATGCATGTTATTCTACCTACGTGGGACCACACAACACCCTGAGATTAAAAAAAGGTAGGAATGGGGCAAAGACTAAAATCAGAAATGCATTAATCATGTAAGGTTAGATGACCAGACAGGAAGAAAACAAAGGCAAAAAATAAAACTCCCACTAAGCCTGTTTCCCATTTGCAGTAGAAGAAAACAATATAGAAGCTTCTCATTGAAAGTGTGGAGGAAAGAGATAAGACAAGCTGCTTGTGAGCAAGAAAAGCAAAAAAGAGAATTAATTTCACAATACCCATTGTGATTAATTTATGATGTACAAAATGCCATCTACATATAATTTGTTTGTTGTATTATTTTTGTTGATATCTTATTGAGAATATAAAGATGGGCTCCAGCAGGCTCATCTCATCCCCATCCTTTCCCCTTATGATGGAAAATCCCTCAGTTGCAGTTCTAACATGAGCCCTTTTAGGAACCCAGCCCTGCTGATTAGAGAGGAAAGAGGAGCTGTTCTAAGTTAGACACAGGCATGGAATATTGACTTCACAGAGAGGTACATCTAATCATACAAGAATTTCTTTAACAAGGTACCACTAAAAATTCAAAGAGACAAAGAAAAGTAGAAGTAAAAATAAAAAAAATGAAATGAAGTAAGTGCAGAACAGATTAAATCAGCTTCCTAGCACTCTTCCAACCTGTAAAACTTTTATAGCTCCCTGAAAATGTATAAGAAACCAAAGAGGTGGCAAAAGGAGTTTAAATAAAAACTGTAAAATAAGTAGGGAATGTGGGAGAAGCTGCAGTGAAGAAAGTCTACAGCATAATAATCCTCATGCTCTTGACTATGGTAAGGAATTTCTCTGGTTCCGGACACTAGAACCTGTTTACCAGACAGATTCTGCAAGGGAGGATGGACTGTGTGGAGAGACTGTTTTGTGATGGTGTGAAATATCTCTTATGATTTTTCAAGTATCTTACATTTATTCCTTACCAAATTAATTATTCTAATGACTGAGTCACCTCTCTGCATGTTCAGTACCTAAAAAGGAGTTCTCCATTTGCAGTCGATTATTTATTTTAAATGATGCTTCACTTTAGAAGAAATATACACTGTATAGATGTAGGTCAGTCTTTCCATGACTTGACAACTTCTGAGCATACTGGTAAAGTGAATAAATAAATCAATTATGCATTAATGACTAACGAAAGATTCTTCATCAGCATTGTCTTAGTCAGGGGATGCCAAACCCCCTGCTGCCCTGTCTGAGGGCTCAAGGTCTAGTGGGGAGGAGGGCACGCAGGTGGTGAAAATGCAGAGGGCCAGCTGCTGTGGTGGAGGCAGGTGCCAGGAGAATGGCAAAGCATCACAGAGACTGCATGGAGGGTCAGCAGAGGGTCAGTGGAGGCTCATGATACGCACTGATACCAGAAAGACGCAAGACTTGCCAAGTGAGGGGAGTGAGGAAAGGCATTCCAAGCTACGGGCCAGGTTCACACAAGTCTAATTTCCTCAGAGGCATCATGTGATAAATGCTGCAGTAAAACCAAAGTTGGCAGGATAGAGCATGTCACATGGGGACTTCTAAATAATATGGTCCAGGGTGGAGAGTGGCAGAAGAATTTTCATTTGACAATGGCTTTTTCTCAAGCAATAAGAGGGCCATGAGACCAAATGGTTGTACATATGTATTCTAGAAATTTTCTAAGAATCTCAGATATCTGACAGAATGTCAGAAACAAATGCACTACAAATAAATAAACAATAACCATTCTAACTGGGAAAATGTATTTTATATCACCTGTGGCATTGACATGAACAGCATTTCGTGAAACATATCCTATAGAAGTTTTCAGTGATACATCCCAGATCTGATCTTAAAGCTGGAAAAATAGCACTTATTAGATTTCAGTTCAGTAGTCATGTGCAGAAACACAGCTTCCTTGTGCAAGACCCATGATGGCAAAGCCACACTGTCATTATTCCTGATCAGCATTATCAAATTCACAAAAAAAAAAAAGGTAGGTTCTGCATACTCTGTGAAATCTGATTGTTCAAACCCAGTATCTGTCAGCATCATGGATGTCTGACTCTAGGTCTTTGTGCGTCAAAACCCTATCAGCCAAGAGAAATGAAAGCGTGTACTTAATACTGAAGAGTAAACTGCAGCAATATTATTCATCATTGCAAAAAAAGATTCTTTTATATAAAAAGCTGTTAACAACATCATCCAGATAAAGGAATAAGGAAATAGGTAATCCAGACACGTATTAAGAGATGCTGTGAGTTACATAATTTAGGAAGAAACGTTGGCTAATGGGGATAAATATATGAGAGAGAAGAAAAACGTTCTAATGTTTGATAGCACTGTAAGTTGACTATAGCTAATAATTTATTGTGTATTTCAAAATGCCTAGAAGATTTGGAAATGATAAATGTTGACAGTAATGGATATCATAATTATCCTGATTTGATCATTAGACTTTGTGTGCATATTTCAAAATAGCACATGTATCCCATAAATATGTACAGTTATTACATATACCAAAAAAAACAAAAAAGAAAAATTAGTCACAATGTGAAAAATAATTTAAAGATAAAATAAAAATTATGTTTAAAGAAAATGTGTATTAAAAATTTAAATATCAGACAAGTAAACTATATAGATTATAATATATATTTAAATTACTATTATTAAATGAATACAATGTCCTTAGAACAATGCCTGGCATATACCATGTGTTATACGTGTCTATTAAATAAAACAAAACAAAACTATTGTGTGTGCCAGTTTTAATACCAAGCAAAATACTCCTTAAGAACCAGCCATTAATTTAAGCAATATTCCTTGGCACTGACAAGGTGCCACGGACGTTTCCAGTTCCGTGACTTCCAGCAGTGGACACAGCAGGTGCTGCCTCCCTGAGTGGCATTCTACCAGGAAGCATAAGCATGGACCAGGCATGCTACCTAAGTAAGCAGTCCAGTGCGTTAGAAACGTGAAGTGCCTTTTATTTTGAATCTAAATTTTGTATCTACTTGTTCATTCAGTTCCACTTAAACCTGAATCTATCTGAGAGCACTTTGAATCTGCTAAGAAGGAACCAAGAGTAGACTATGACTTTGTCACATCAGCATTTTACACGTAGCTGAAATATCAAATCATGCACAATGATGTAGGTGATAAATCATCTTTCACCCAGATTTCATTAAATCATAAAATATTAAACAAAAAGAGAGAGTGTGTTGGGAAAATGGGGAAATGAGTGTACCTAAAGAAGCCTCAGATGCTCAACTGACACCACCTGAGAGTGAGGGCTCTTGAGAAGTGCGAAGCGTGAAGCCCATGTGAAATGTGAATCTACTCTCCTGCAGCAAAGGGTCCTAAAAAATTGTTTCTGCCTCTGATGTAAAGTTCAAAGGTTTGACTATGAAAAGTGCAAACTAAAGACATTAGGAGCTTTAACCATGGCTCAGATTTGTTTCTGCATCCCAGTGGCTCACTCGCTGATGGAAATACTTGACCTCAGTCTTCCCTTTTTTATCGTGCCATATTTTATATCCTGCCATGTTCCTGGCTCCATATGGTGTTTGATAGTCACCTGCTCTTTTTCACAAATTGTATCTCTGTTTAGGGTTTTCTGCAGTTGTTTTCTCCCTAAATGTTGAGAAGGTAGAGAATAAGTAAGCTTCTGCCGGCTTTGCCCAAGTTTTAAATTTTCATATATCAAAACTGTAGCTGTCTAGAGCTGAATGTGCCTGCAAATGTGAGGCAGGGATAACATCCAAGTGAAGCCACCCATGAGGGGTGCATCCATGTCAACGCACAGCTCCTACTTCCACCCTGTCATACAACTGCCGTTTCTGAATGTGGCAAGGCTCCCAACACCTGTGCCTTCACATACATGGTTTCTATGGCAGTAACACTCTGTATTCTCCCCTCCAACACTGCTGCTACCCTGGCGCGTTGGTCACCCAGAGTATCCGTACTCAACCTTCACAACCCAGATCTCTCAGTACTGCTGTGGAAACAATCCAGTCCGTTTAGGAACAGTCTTCCTGTACTCCCGGTGATCTTGTTATTTATATCTATATCATGTCAGTAATGTGATGTAAGTGTAATGTGTTTGTAATGTGTGTGTCTACATGGGTTTCCTCATAGAGAGGTCAATCCCATCGAGAATAGGACCTAGGCTTAAAAAAAAACCTTACCTCTAGATTTAACGCTGTGCATTCACTAACTTTTGTGTCAGTTTTCATCAAATCCACCTAAGTTGTTCAGTTTAAAAAAAATCTGAAATGATTAAAATGTACTAAAAATTGATAATTTTACCAAATATAAAAATTGTGAAGATTTAAAAATGTCATTTTCTAGTTTATGTTTTTAGATTTTAAAAAAATTACATTTTACTGACACTATTTACACAAAACGCTTCTGATACAAACCATTCCTAACTTCTTATGAAAGAAAATAGTCCTAAAGACATCAACAATTAGAGTGCAGTTAACATTTCAAGAACCACTGACTCTGTTTGGCAATGCTTCTCCATGTCCCTCAGTAGCACACTGAACTTTTACACTTAACCAGAATAAGGCTAGTGTTCACCAAAGTCATGGATAGTTAGTAAAAGTTTATCGTCCTACAATCTTAAAAACTTTTCATTTTGTAAAACTTCTAGAGAATAATTGAATCAATATAATAGGAAATTTGGCTTTTCTTTAACTGAATGTACATTAGCTTACACAAAGGTCATGACACTGATTCAAAGTGAAGTTACCGTATCAAGAAACTGTATGTTTCTTGATAGTAGCTAATCTTTTTTTCACTGTCAAAAGATGTATTCTTGCTCAAATGCTATGTAAGGGAGACTCATGAATGAAGCTCATGAAACAAGGCCAGGCAATGCCTTTTAGCCATGACACTATCAACTTCTGGAGGATCAAAAGTAGGAACACCGCATGTATCTGTGCTAGGTTATGTAAAAATAGGCTCTGTCACCAAACACATAAATGCTAAATATTTGGGGAACTACAGCAAATAAGAATTCCAGAAAATAACTGTACTGCTCGAGGAATTTTCTTTTTTTGGAATATATTTTAAAACGCACACACCCAAAGTTTTCCTTCACTGTCTTCCATAAGAAAGAGTGCTCAAAGAAGAACAAAGTGGCCCACGGAAAAATGAGAATTAGAGAAAACTGACAAATCATTGATGATCCTCCAATTTGGGTGAAAAATAAAATAGGGGAAGGAGACCCTTCTCCACGAATATCCTTGGATGAATTCAGAAGGAACCCTAAGAAAGGAATGGGAAAGCCAGGAACAGGTGGCTCATTTACAAAACAATGAAAACAGTTCTGAGCTTCCCCTCCTGAGCCTTTGTTCAAGCTCTTTTCTCTATTTGGAAGACTCACCCATTATTTCTAAAGATTCACATTCACCTCTCCTTAGGGACTGTTTCAACTGCCAGTCATGGGCAACGCCTCCTTCCTTCTTTGTCTCCTGTTCCCATTGCACCTATGAGGTATCCCTTCTTTCTCTGTACGACCTTAACCGTTTATCTCTGGCTTTTAAAGGTGTTCTGCTGCCTAGCCCGTTGTGTCATTGTATGTGTGTATTTCTAAGTCCCACTCAGCGCAGGGATGTTTGGCATGTCCTCTTAACTTTACAGAACACCACAGAGTGCCTTGCACATGCTAGCTACCCAATAATATTTTTCAAATAAATGATGTAAGCATTAATTCATCTATTGACTTGATAGAAAACAATTTGGATTACTTCTAAATGTATCTGCCTGAAATTTTACCATTTAAGACTTGTTACATGATGTGGTAATTGTAGTTCATGTGATTATAGCCAGAAGGGAAATGTACCACATTACTAACCACTAACAGCTCTTTGTGGATGTTTTTGCTCATCAAACCAAGAACATTTCTATTCTTTCCAACCTGAAAATAGATGATAGTGTATTTTGTTTGGGAAGCGAGTGAAGATTGAGATGCAATCCAAACCACAAGCAAATACGGAAAGGGGCGAGAGACGAATGCAAGATCTGCCTGTGCTCCAAAAGCGAAAGCGACAATACCCACTCACAAACATACACAGTAGCCTTGATCAGTGCTGATTTAACACAGCCTCACAGAACAAACCTAACTATAACATTACGTTTTAACTCAAGTGACAAATGCTATTTGTATTTTGTAAATACCCTCAGGGTGGAACCTAATGAGTATATTCTAAAGCAACTCCACAACTGAGAAACAAGACAACATGAGCTCTTAGTTCTGTGTATGATCAAAATCAAGTGTTGCCACATGGCAAAGACTGAAATTCAGACACAGATAAGGGTACAAGGCTCTTTTTCCTCAAATGTGTTTCCACAGAGTCACTTCGTGCAAAACCAAAGAGAAAGCAAGGATGAAAGATACTAGGTGAAAGGCTATCCTCCGTCTTTGCATCTATTTTATCATCTTTTTTCTACATGAAGTCCGATGTTCAAGAGAGATAATTATGAAAACTAAGAATCATAGCCGAGATAGAATTTTTTCAAATCTCCACCATATTAAATTTTCATTAAGTAACATTTTCAAGTAAGGTATAATTCAGGAAATTTAAAAGTGATTCGGGAGTTAAACTGGATTTTGGGAGAAAAACAGTATTTCCTAGACTAATGAATATTTCCCAGAGAATTTATTATTGTTATACAGTGGTATATCAGTTCTTTTCACATGAAATAAATTAGTTTTTTTAATTTCAAAATGTTTAAATGCATTTAACTTAATTTTGCTGTATAGCTTTACATGTACCTAAAGCCAGAATAATTTTCAACAATAGGATTTTTGTTTATTAATTATCAATTATTTTATTCATCCAAAATGACCCTACACAAACTAGGTTCATTCAAAAAGAATAAAATGCAGTCTCACCATCTAACTTGTCCTGTGGAATATTAAACTTTCCATATTAGATAGTGTAATTTGATAAAGGAAAGTGTTATTCTTTGGACAACTAATTGTATGAACGTTTTCCTGTAAATAGAATTACTAAAATGGGGCCAGATACAGTGGCTCATGCCTGTGATCCCAACACTTTGGGAGGCTGAGGTGGGCGGATCATGAGGTCAAGAGATGGAGACCATCCTGGCCAACGTGATGAAACCCCGTCTCTACTAAAAACGCAAAAATTAACTGGGCATGGTGGTGCGCTCCTGTAATCCCAGCTACTTGGGAGGCTGAGAAAAGAGAATCACTTGAACCCTGAGTGGGGGCGGAGGATGCAGTGAGCCGAGATCATGCCACTGCACTCCAGCCTGGCGACAGAGTGAGACAACGTCTCAAAAAAGAAAAAAAGAAAAAAAGGGAAACAACAGTGACAGTCTTCTTGCAGAGCCGCACGGAAGGGTCTATAGAGAGTCATTTAGGGTTTTCTTAGGAAAGGGGTGGCAGAAGGGCAGAAAAATCTTCCGTGCAGTGTTAAAAGCAGAAGAAAATGAAGAGAACCCCTCAAAGGTTGCCCTCCTCGGAGAGTTGAGAAGTCTATTTTGTAGCTGGAAAACAATGTATTGCGGGAGAGCTGTGAGGCCAGCACGAGAGTGGGGATCAAAGCAGGAAGGGGATCTTATTTGTCAGCCAAGGGAGTTTGACTTTTATTTCACACTGGGGAGAGACATGAAAAGCACGGTTACAGAAAATTAAATGTATATTTTTAGAAAGAAGTCTTTCATGACAGCATAACACATAGCATCACTACAGAAACAAAACAGGTTTAGTTTTTACGACATAAAATGCAGAAACATAAAATGTATCCTCGGGAGGCCAATGGACCTTCTCAAATGAGGTGTTTGTAATGATTGCAGAATACATATCTAGTTCATATAATCTTACCATTTCAGTGGAACTGTGAGTTTGTTAAGATAAAAAAATGGAAAAGGTAAAACTATTATTCTCATTTCAAGATATCTAGTGGGGAAAAAAGAAACAACTATGCCTGCACTCTATATTTCTCCACCATAAAATGATGATTTTCTGTACAGGTTAGAATATTACATAATAAAACTACGGACATGAATTCATGGTATCAGTGACATTCATGTGCTGTACCAAAATGCAGCTCCACCATCTAGTTAGGCACTGGATTATGTACATAAAAATATGGTTATAATAACCAAAAAATAAGTATAATTTTGTGGAGAAATTTTTGGCAAAATTTACAATTTAAGTTTTCTCCTTTGTTCAAACGTTGAATGGCTTGGAAAGATAACCCAGTAGTTGATTTTTGCTTTGCTTACGTTTTATTCTTTCCTTCTATAGACTATTTACTCCTTCTTAAAACAATTTTATTAGAATTTGTCATGGACTCCATTTTGATTTCCTGAAGGGAAATACTACAATATTGTTCATAGGAGACTGAGTGCAAATATATACTGTGATGGGTAGGCATAAAACCACGTACTCTGATTGAGGCGTGAATGTAAAATTGTCATACAGATGAGAAAATCAAAAATTTTGGTAAAAATTAGTGTGGATTCTTTGTCTATTAGAAGGTCATTATTTTTTGACCATTTTTAAAAACTGAAAGTGAACAAAATTCCAACGCTTATCTACAGGTATTTGAACCACTGGTGATTTTTACTTTATCCTTTCGTCTGTTTTCTGAGTTTTCCGAGTTTTCCATGAGCATCTATGATATTCACCATAAAGGAAATACAGTTTTGTTTTTCGCAGGATATTATCTCTAGGTAAGTAAATGTGCAGACAGCCTGACATTTGCTGATGATCAATGATTTGTTCTTACCACCCTCCCTCTCCGCCTCCCATTCACAAGCATCCATGCAGATGTTATCTTGCGCCGGTGGCCACAGCCTAACACCATCTGGCCTGTGTTCCCCTCAAGCCTCTGCAGCTTCCTGGGCCGTGGCCCCTGTTTCTCTGACTGGATTGCATTCTCATGTTATGCTTCCCTTTCTTTCTCCCACTAAACTCTAAGCTCCTTGAGTTTAGGGATGCTGTCTACTTCACCTTTATCTTCCAAATTCCTGTTTCGGTGTTAAACACGTAAGTAATTACTCAACAACTCACTACTGAAAGAATACTGAAATGAAGACTTCTACGAAAGTCTTCTATCTGGTACTGCAACAGTAAGGTGTTTTGTTTTGTTTTTGTTTTTTACCACTTTGTATAAAATTGCATTATTATTTCTTCTGTTTGTCTTCTCTACTTTTGTTTTTCTGTTCTTTCCTGCCTTCCTTTAGAATGTCCAATGTTCTTAAGAATTTTTTTTAATTAACTTATTGGTGTTTTAACTATACTTTTGGCAGTGTTTTCGTGTTTACTCTTGGAATTAAAGAAACACCCAAGATTTTTCAGTCTTCTTGTAAATATTACACCACTTTTATTTTTTTTAAAACGTATAAAGAATGCAATTTTAGAGGTGCATATACCAAACCTCTGTTTTCCTGTGTTTCTTCTCTTTTCTTTTTGGTATGGTTATCATATATATTACAAACATGCAATTCAAATTCTAAAACATAATGTTGTAATTTTTACTTAAAAAGTCTCATGCTCTTTAAAGAAACTCAGAGAAAATGTCTTCTTATATTAACCAAAATATTTACCACCTATAATTTTTTGAGACAGAGTCTCGCTGTGTCGCCCAGGCTGGAGTGCAGTGGTAGGATCTCGGCTCACTGCAAGCTCCGCCTCCCGGGTTCACACCATTCTCCTGCCTCAGCCTCCCGAGTAGCTGCGACTACAGTCGCCCACCACCAAGCCCAGCTAATTTTTTGTATTTTAAGTAGAGACGGGGCTTCACCCTGTTAGCCAGGATGGTCTCGTTCTCCTGACCTCGTGATCCGCCTGCCCCGGTCTCCAAAAGTGCTAGGATTACAGGCGTGAGCCACTGCGCCCAGCCACCACCTATAATGCTTTCTATTCGTCACTGAAGATCCAAGTTTTCACCACAGGTTGTTTCCATGAAGCCCGAGCAGCCATCTCAGCATTTCCTCCACCACGTGCCTGTCACTGACACGCTCTCATAGCTTTCATAGCTTCCTCTGATTTTCTGACTCGCCCTCATTCTTGAAGGTTGTTTTCACGTGATATAAATGTCTAGGGTGACAGTTCCTTTTTGCTTTGTTTTCTTTCTTTTTGCTTTCAGCACTTTAATGATGTGGTTTTCTATGGATGGCCTCCATGGTGTTTGATGTAAAATCAGCAATAATTTAAATTGTTGTTTCCTGTATGTAATGCGTCAATTTTCTGTGGCTGCTTTCAAGCTTTTTCTCTGTCTCTTTTGAAGCAGTTTGGCTGTGCTGTACATGGTTACGGTTTCTTTGCAGTTATCTTTCAGTTTACAGAGACTCTTGAGTCTTTTTTTTTTTTTTTCCCAAATTTGGAGAATGTCATCCATTAGTACATTAAAGATACTTTCTCCTTTATTCTCCCTCTCCTTTCTCCTTCTGGAGTTTTAGCTAAACGTCTGTTAGGCCTGATACCGTCCCAAAGAAGCCTGATGCCCTGCTTGTTATATTTTTTCAGTCTTATTTTCTCTATATTCTACTGATTAGATAATTTCCACTGGACTAACATCATCAGGTTCCCTAACTCTTATGTCATTTTGAATCTGTTGAGCCCTTCCAAGTAAACCTACTTTTAAAAAAAATGTAGTTTAGATATTCATTTGATTTTCATTTTATATCCCCTATTTCTTTGCTGATATTTCTAACTTTTTTTCACCAAGAGCATTGCTTCCTTTACTTATTTAAGCATAATTATAATAATAGCTGCATTAAAATCCTTGTCTGCTAATTCCAACATCTGTGTCCTATCAAGCTTGGTCTCAGTTTTGGGGCCTTTTAGTTTTTAATTCTTTATTTTAAACTGGCTGAAATATGTGGAGTGATTAGTTGTTGTTTCTGGAATTGTGAATTTGGTTTATTTTTGGAGATTTTAGACTCTGTTATGCTCCTCCAAAAAGTTGATGAATATATTTATTTCGTCTTTGGGGTTTTATTTTTTATTCCTTGGCAGGAAATTAAGTTGGTTGCATTGAAACTGAAAACTTCCTGTTGTGGGGGGTGGTGTGCACATCCACTCTCACGGAACTCCTCTGTCCTCAGCTATCCCATTTGGAATCTGCTCCACTTAGGCATAGCTCAAGAGTCAGTTAAAGTCTGGGCAGAGCCTACAGCCACAATTTGGGGCTCTCCAGTCTAGAGCTCTCCTTTCTGGGATTCTTCCCTCATTTTCTGGTGGATGTGGTTTTGTTGGTTCAGAAAGAAAGTGGATGTTAGGATAGAGTTTTGGTTTTGCCACCAGCACTGACATGCTTGACCTGAAAGTCAAAAAGTGGATGATTCGCTATAGGCTGTTCAACTCCTTCGGAATCTGCCTGTTTCTTTTGAACTTCCTAGTGCTACTAGTTTCCAGGTGTTTTTCTGTTTTATGTATTTATTTTTATATTTCATCCATAGTTGCAAGAGAAGAAGGGTTGAATCCCATAGGAGTTTATTTGGCCATCCTGAATTACACTTTTAGAAAAAAAATACCTTCCTTTGCCTTCAAAATGTATTTACTTGTACTTGACACAAACATACAAATACTAGTTTTCAATAATAGCTACCTGCCTTTAGTTTACTGCATTCTGTGTACCAAGCATTTTACACCATTATATTATTTCAATTCTTATTTCTTTGGGAGATAGACTTTATTATTTCGCACTTGTAGTGAAGGGAATTGTGACTATAATCCATGCAATTGCTGAAATCTCTAAACAGGAATCACATAGTTTTAAGTATTGTGCATATTTTCATATGTAAAAGAAATATGAGGTTGCATTGTTGTATGTGTTTGTGTTTTCTGTGTTTATGTTTTGAAAATTAAACATCCACATGATTAAGGAAGGCTTCCCCTTTATTTCTGTGGATCTCCTAGAATGACTTCAACTCTGTGAATTGGGAATACAGAAATGAACTAAGTGTTTACAACTTTTGCCTTTCTCTCTGCAATTCCTTCACATGGAGCCTCACAGTCATGGAAATTGAGTATGAAGCTCATAGCTTTCAAGGCAGCGCAAAAGCCCTCTTTTCCACTACAACAATTTAGAAGCTTGAAAATAAACCCAACCTCTATGTACAGTGGAAAAAGTCAAATCAACACAACCTTGGATATTACCACTTAGAACATTCTTTCAAAAGTTTTTAAATTTTTGCTTGTGACATCAGATAATGCCTTGAATTACATAATATACTCTATATGTAAGGACCAACCCAATTATCACCTATAAGTGTAGCGTAGATGATAGTCAGTATTCATTCTGGTTTTCTCTTTATGATCCACTATGTCTTATTTCCTGTTACCATCATGATTGTAGAAATTGGCAGAACACGAACACTTTCGTGATTTCACTTTTAGAAAAAATCGAGATGAAGCACTTCAAAGAAAGCTCACAACAATAACTTGTTTTTAAAAATAAAAAGCAATAGGTGCATTAAATGATGGGAAGGTAAAAATAGGCCAAAATTAGACTTGAAAGAAGAGAGTAAAGAAATTTGGCTGAAGTACTACAAAATGAAGAATTGTGAAAGCTGACAGTTCTTAGTCACATAAGAGCAAGGTCATACTTAATGAAGCTAAAACAAGTAAATTTAGAAGAAGCTGAGGGAAATTTTGGGAGCTATTTGTTATTCTGTGCGACTGTCTTACTTAGATTCTATTTTCTCCTCATTTTCTGGCTGTCCTCATCCAATATTCTTTCAGAGGACCTGGGATGTGTCTTAGTGCCAGATGGCATAAAAATAACCATGCTATTAATCCTACAGTATGAGGGATATATTCACTTTTCAGTATTGAGATAAATAAAGTGAAATGAATTGAATTTTAATGAATTTATTCTGGGGAATAATTGTCTAAAGTTTAGTTATATTTAGATTATTTCTAAGTAACTCACCAACATGCAAATATTGACTTGTATAGACACCAGCTGTTTTCCATTTCAGCAATTTATACACTTGAAAATGAACCCAAATACAAAATTTTGCTAAATTATTTATATCATTATTAATTGGTTGAAAATTGCTTTGTTAATAGTTGGGTTTAAAACAGTTTAAATTCAGTAATATAGTCAATAACTAGTCTACAGCTATACAAATATTTCAAGTAGTCTTAATCTATACAGACGGTTTTTGACGGTTGCCTCTTTTGATAAATCACTATAATAAAATGTTTGTCGTTGGCTTTGGGAAGCTTTAATGACTTTAAAGAAAAATGCATTCATTGCTTCTACTTTTAGACATTTAGTTTTGTTAATATTGATATGGAATAGACAAATTTTGTAATATAATTTATTAAGTGAGCTTAAATGGGTTTTAAGTTGATCATGCTCTCCATGTAAACATATACATATAATACATAACTTGTATGGTCCAAATTAGTTAATGTCACTATGCTAAATTGTACACAAATTATACAGCTTTTTTTAACCCCAGAGAAAGCAAAAACAAATTATTTCATAAAGAGAGTCATGAAACGGTGTCAGCTAAACAATGAAAGAAAATGAAGACTATAGATTAACAGTATTTGGCATCTGAATGTAAAATGTAGTATTTAGTTCATAAATGATAGCAATATTTTCAATGTCTAACTCATCAAGATAGAATATATTTAAGTTTTTTGTACATGATTATTTACTTTCAGAGAAGCATTTGTCCATAAACCTGTTTACAGTCAATTACGAAAATCTAAAGTTTGATACATTATAAAACATGATATTTGAGAACATGAGCTACCATAAATATTCCCGGTGGAAGTTAAAGGATCCAACATAAATTATTCTACCACAAATCATTTCAAACTACTGTCCTACATTTGAGCAGAACTCAATTTTTATGTAAAATATCAGTCCTTTTATAATTGACAATGGTAGGTTAAAATTTTGTATAAAGATGACATTGAGATTCCAGACCATTTAATTTCATTGATTTAGGAAAAACAAACAAAAAAAACATTGCTTGCACAGTAGTTCTCTTTAGTTATAACTGTGGTACATAATCATTTCCATGATGCCTTTTTCTTGGTAGAATTTTCTGAGTTTTTATTTCTCTCCTCCAGAATGCACACTCCTCTTAAACTTCCACGTGGCAGAAGTAGTTTCTCTGTATAAGGCACCACACTTTGAATTTATTTATACTTTTGTGTGACAGTTTGAGTCTGCCTTCCCTAATGGGATATGAACTCTACAAATGGGGACATGACTGTCTTTATTTACTGTAATAACCCCAGTATGAATGATGAGTAAATAATGCTCATACAGTGAATAATATTTCCTCACTATTATTAGACAAACAACAAAATTGAATACAGTAAATATGAAAATGATATGAAACAGTAAGCAGGATTAAATTTTGCTAAGCTGAAAATCCTTCATTGTAGCACATTTAAAATGTAAATATTTCATTCTAGTATGTGCAGCTTAAGGACTTAGAATAATCTAAAAAACAAAGTATTATAAAATAAAGATGAATTGTTGATATATGTTTATGTATATAAAAACATATATACCTTCACCTAAGAGATATGGAGATCTCTTAGGTGAAGTGCTGAATTTTCTTCATGCTAAAGAACAGAAAAAACTCAAATGTTATTTTTAATACCAAAATAAATTTTATATCTGCTAATACTAATGTAAACGTTTTCTGTCCAAATCTCTTGTTACAGGTAAAATAAAGTGGCAAATGAATTTCGTAGGAATTGATAACTAAAAATGTCAGATATCCCCTTAGAGAATATATGTAATTGGTAAAATATTAAACGATGATTAATTTATTCCTTGTTTTGCATAGCGGAGTTAATCTATTATTGTAGTATAACTCACACTGTGTTGGGGAAACTGCCTTGATTTGTGAGACGTTTTGGAGCACTGGATTCATTTTATAGATATAAAATTCTCAATGTAGAAACGGTTTGCATGTTCTCAGGTTGTCTGTCCCTTTCAGAATTTTTCCAGCCTAGCCAGGTTTCTCAAGAGGTTGTGATGACTGAACAGTCCTTCATGGTTCTCAGAGTGAAAAAGGAAGCAGGCTATTGTCCTCAGGGAGCCAGTTCATATCTATTCTAGCCCAGAAATTATAATTGGAATCTTTCCCAATCCATTGGTACTTTATATATACTAAGAAAATAAATCAGTACTCTTTCCCTCTAAGTTTTAAAACGTAGAATTGTTTCTTTCTCTGGGAGGGTGGAGGGGGGATATTTTAATTCCAATAAATATTATGGAAAGATAAGTGATATGGTTTGCCTGTGTCCCCACCCAAATATCATCTTGAATTGCAGTTCCCATAATCCCCACGTGTCATGGGAGGGACCCTGTAGGAGGTAACTGAATCATGGGTGTGGTTGCTCCATGATGTTCTCATGACAGTGAGTGAGTTCTCACAAGATCTAATGGTTTTAGAAGGGGCTTTTCCCCCATTTCTTGGTACTTCTCTCTCCTGCCACTATGTGAAGAAGAATATGTTTGCTTCTCCCTCTGCCATGATTTTAAGTTTCCTGAGGCCTCCCAGCCTTGCAGAACTGTGTGTCAATTAAACCTCTTTCCTCTAAAAGTTACCCTGTCTCAGGTAGTTATTTATAGCAGCGTAAGAATGGACTAATACAATAAGCATAGACTTTCTCTGGTTTATTGAATATTTTAACTGTAATAGTGACAGAAGGTAATGTTTTTGAATTCATTATTAGAAATGTAAGTATATATGAACAAATAGAGGCAAAAAGAAATACCTAAAACACAAATAGCTAAAAGAAAATGAAATAATATAATAAGAATTCATGTCCTAAACTTAAAAACATTTGATAGTTGCCTGTTACCTTTATTATAAGGATTATTCTCTAACAAGGCCTTATGCATCCTTCTCCAAACAAAACATTTAGCCATATCTTGTCTTTCACTGCTACTCATCTCTGGCTCTCCAAGCCCTGACCCACCCTGGGCAATGAGCTCACATCTAAGGCTCTGAACACCAACCACATCAGAATATGCACCATCACGCAAGGCCAGCCATGCCTTTGCTTTAACCGCTAACTTAAGATAGGCTACTCTTTTCTCATGTTTTCCATTATCTTTCCAGTCTGAAGAACTACAGAAATTTTGAACTATAACATGGATATCAGTAAAAAAAATCTTACACAAGGATGACACTTTCCTCTGAATTATATCATCACAATGAAGAATAAATTCCAGCTAATAGTAAGAAAAATTGCAACTCTAGTAATACTGTACTATGTGGTATCTAACCGTTATTCTCAATATAATTGGTCAAAAATGATATATATTTTAAGCCCCTACTTCATTTTACTGATGAGTACGATGAAGTCAAGAAAGTTAAATGATGCATCCAATTGCACCCAATGGGTAAAAACTGGTGTAGAGAGAAGTCTCTAAATCCAGGTGAGAGCTCTGTGAATTTCGGCTACTCCATTTCTCTACTGATACCTCCCAGTGTAAAAGCCCATTTGTCACCCATATATGGTAGACATATAGATTATATATAATTTATATATATATACACCATATATATATATTAGACATATAGATTATATATAATTTATATTTTTTATCAGTGGTATCTTTTAATGGTTCCTCGGTCTTTTATTATAATAAGCTCTTAATAATTTTTATATCAAATAATTAATTTGATTATCCTATACATATCATTATTCTTAAATGTCTGGTTGAGGCTTCACCTCAGTTTACTTTCATCGTTTAACTTTTTTACCATCACACTGAAGTCACTCTGGTCAGAACAACACATTCCCTCTAAACCACTGCTATGCCTATCAAATTCCTCCTGCTGTCAGTTGAACTGCTGGTCATTCAAAGTCAGTAGATCCACCCGGGTGACAAAAGGGAGGTATATTTGATCTTTTTCATGTATTTGTTTCCTAAGACAGCGTTTAATTCTTGTTTCTTACCATTCTCAAATTTGCTCTTTATTCTCTTGTCCCAATGCTATTGCCCTATGATAAGCATTTTTCAGCTCATTCCAAAAATTGTTCTCACTCTGTTCCATGGGAATTTTCAGAGACATAAACCAAATTGAGCCTAAATATGCCTCCTTCCTTTCTCTGACTTGTAATTGATGCCTAATATAGCAATGTCCTTCCCGAAGACCTTGCCATCATCACAAAATCCTTTACATACCCATATTCGCCCTGCATGTGTGTCCCCAGGCTCTCCGATTCCTCTTTCATCTCTCAGTTGGAAAAAAATAGCGCTATTTCAAGAAATGCAATCCACCAGTAGGGAGTAGGAAAAAATATGTTTGTAAGAAATGCCTACATGCCAAAGAGAGAAATCTTCAAATAATTTACATGGAAAGTGCTATAATGAACTTTAAAATCAGCTTACACATTTCCAATGGCAATTCAGTTTGCTATTTTCAACTCTTTGCTGCATTTCTACATCATTTTTTTCTTTTAATTTTCTTACACATATAAACATATTACATAATTGCACTATGCATTGATAATGCAGACCTAACTGTGCCATAATGATGACTTTGATATCCAACTTTTTTTTTTTCTTTTTTTTTTTTGAGATGGAGTCTTGCTCTGTGTATCAGGCTGAAGTGCAGTGGCGTCATCTCAACTCACTGCAAGCTCCACATCCCGGGTTCACGCCATTCTCCTGCCTCAGCCTCTTGAGTAGCTGGGACTACAGGTGCCACCATGTTAGCCAGGATGGTCTCAATCTCCTGACCTTGTGATCTGCCAGCCTCGGCCTCCCAAAGTGCTGGGATTACAGGGGTGAGCCACTGCGCCCGGCTGATATCCAACTTTTTAAACATAAAATCTTAGTTGTGAAATATAAGATTTTTTTAGTTTTTCTATATTTCGCATGTATTTCTAACTATCCTTTTGAGAAAAAACTTGCTATATTTTTGCTAATAAATGTTTAAAATTATTTGTTCTCCATAGACTGCTTTAAGGCAACCCTTGTATTTAAATTTCAGGCCTGGCACAGTGGCTCACACCTGTAATCCTAGCACTTTGGGAGGCCAAGGCAGGTAGATCACTTGAGGTCAGGAGTTCAAGACTATCTTGGCCAACGTAGTGAAACCCTGTCTCTACTAAAATTGATAATAATAATAATTATATATATATACATATATATGTTGAAAAGCTATCTTCACTTCACTTTTTCCTAGCATGTTGCATTAACAGTATCATATGTCATCCATCTGATTTGTTGTGTCCAGGTATGGACCCGACCACAAGAGTGGTCCTGAATGGAACTTATACAGCTCATTACAAGGGTCGGTTCAAATAGGGTGGTGTTTGAGGCAATTTTTATTCAACTACTGGATCATATAAAAGAGAAAAAGACACAGTATAAATTGAATATAAGCTAATGTTTTAGTCTATAGAGACCTGTCCACTGTTTGGTGGGAAACAACTGAATGAGTAGATATAGCCCATGGAGAATAAAGTATAGGAGTTTATCAAGTACTGTACCGTGAGCAGATAAACAAATTGTGAATAGGCAATGTCTGCATCCCTTGGATCGAAATATACTTTCCATAATTTATGTAATCTGTAATCAGGCATTCTATTCAGTTTTGTCATGTCTATTTTAACTCTGGCTAAAAACAGGATATAGAACACCATCAGGCAGCTCCATTCTTCTGAGTTCTATCATCATAAAGCATGCAAATTATTATTGTGCCTATTGAAACAATGAAGACAGCTGCACATGTGATGCCAAAACACTGAAGATATTTATTGATGTACTTCACTTTAAAGTAAAAACACTTTATTAGGGAAAGCATTAAAGATTTCTTCATGGAGAATTAGCTAAATTGATACACAGACACATTGTTTCAGCGTTCTTGTGGGTTCACATTGATTTATTCCTGTAGTAAACTTGCTTTCTTTCCATAGTATGAATAGCCCAACGGATATTTTTGTAATGATGAAAAATAGTTTATCCAATTAATAACCCATGTTCTCTTTTCATCAGGTCAGTAGCAGGAAGCGACATCATGAGAGAAAACAGTAGCCAGGGATAATGGAATGTTTCTAATGACCCTTTGAATACCATCTTCATAGGCTGGGGCACAAGGGCCATATTCTTGCCTTTCTACCCCTTTTCTCAGTGTCTTCTATGGAGTTGTAAAAATAATAAAAAATCATTTGAAGATTAAGAAAATTAGGTTCGAATATTTGTGTTTTTTTTTTCTATATATCAAAAGGCTGGTCAGTGGCCCAACTAGGACTCTACGACTCATCTGATGACAGTCTGTGTCTCCATGTTTGTTTTCCTCACTCGTTCCATGTATACACCCCCATAGGTAGACCTGCTCAGTCTGCAATTTACAAGCCATCCATTTCTACGAATGTCTACTTGGGTTCATTCTAGCTCCGCAGTAGTAATAGTTGTCTCCTCCTTAAGACCCATCATCACTGCCTGCTTTTAAACAATGACTCCTACTTGACAGGTGCACACCATGGTTACAGTCTACCTAAGAGTAAGGCACGATCCTACCCATGAGTACTTCACAAGCTAAAGGTGAAGCAAAATCTACACAAACAAGTATCAGAATTCTACATGTTGAATTTCCAAAATGTACTGGAGAGTAATCATGCCATTACACACATTATCCATGCGTTACATATGATCAATAAGGTTTTATTAAGATCCCCATTTTGTAAGGAGGGCACCTGAAGCCCAGAGAGGTTAGGAAACATTCAGTAACGTCATGTGCAGAGGAAATGCATTAGCTGGAGTTCAAATCAATATCTGCTCAAAAGATTGTCATTCCTGGCCCATGCCTGTAATCCCAGCAGTTTGGGAGGCTGAGGTGGGCGGATCATGAGGTCAGGAGATTGAGACCATCCTGGCTAACATGGTGAAACCCCGTGTCTACTAAAAAAATATAAAAAAGTTAGCCGTGGTGGCAGGTGCCTGTAGTCCCAGCTAGTCGGGAGGCTGAGGCAGGAGAATGCCATGAACCCGGGAGGCGGAGCTTACAGTGAGCCGAGACTGTGACGGTGCACTCCAGCCTGGGTGGCAAAGCAAGACTGCATCTCGGGAAAAAAAACAAAAAAAACAACAAAACAAAACAAAACAAAACAAAACAAAAAAACAGATTGTCATTTCTTCCACCTAAGGTTGTCATTCGAAAGTACGCGAAGGGATTGTCATGAACCTCATACGCACGTGGATAAAACAGCTTAGAAGAACCAACCAATTTTTCTTGGGTGTTTCAGGGCAGCTTCTAAGAGCAGGTGTTATTTAAATAGAACACTGAGACAGGAATGTGTATTCACAAGAAACAGGAGGGAGAAAAAGAGTGCTTAAGGCAGAAGAAATTGTGTTTGTTTAAAGGAGGGGTTGAGAATGGGTCCTTCCAATGGACTAGCACATAGATTCACTTTGATCACACGGGAAAAAAAAAAAAGTGAATGCCTGAGCTACGAAGAGCTAATGTCATCTCAGGAAGGGTCCTTCATGTCTAAAAGTTTGCTCCTTTTCCCATGGGCTCTTCACCTCTCAGGCTTTACCAGGTAACTCTCAGCACCTTTGCCTTCTGATTTCTTCCATGAACCACTCCTTTTGCCAGTGTGTCCATATCCCTCTTGTCTCTGCAGTTCTTCACTATTTTACTCATCTGTGTACTGTGGGACTTCTTTCATTTTACTTCTTACGCAGGGTTATATTGTTGTTATCTCCTTATTTATTTTATAAGTAAGTGGAAGGCTAAGCCAATACTTTCGTTTTTGCAAATGTTAAGTATTTTGCGTACTGCAAAGGGCCGGCTACTTTTGTGCTCCACGAATACATTTTCCCAGTTCAGATGTAGTCAGAGAGGAGCTTGGTTTAGGAAATAGCTCTGATCTTGGTCTTGAGTAATGTGGGTTTGGCTCATTTCAATGAGCAACTGTTAATCCCCCTCTCTCCTATGAGAACCAAAGTTCCACCCACAATTGCTTGTTGTGTCTGTGTGTGTGTGTGTGTGTGTGTGTGTGTGTGTGTGTATTTTAGGAGATAGTATATGTTAGAAGTTTTTCACTTCCAAATTTAAATAATATCTAAGATGGTTAATAATTCCATGACCATAGTTGTTGCTTGCCTTCATGTAGTAGAAAGGACACTGTCTTCGAAGTCGGGAACTCTAAGCTAAGCTCTAGCTGTAGTACTTGCTTGGTGCGTATCCACAGGAAAACCACAACTGTGAGGAGTTTCAGGCTGACCACGGTGGAAAGAGAATTTCAAACCTTCAGGTGATGTTTCTGCCATAAATTATGAACATGTAAATCATTATCCATTTGAATGTGTACATTATTATCCATGGCCTAACTTTTGTTCAGTTTAAATGAAATGATGGCCACACAACGGCTATTACAAAACTAGACGGGTAGGTCTACTGTTCAAAATGACATGGCATTATTACATTTTTAATAACATTATATATTGTTGGCATTATTTTTTTAAAAAGTATAGTTTTTTATATAAATATATCTCATTAAAACAATATGGAAATCATTTCAACTAATCATTTGCCCATAGAAAGTGAAGCAAAATTAATATTATGGGCATCATCTTCCTCTCCCTCAGCAAAATTAATATTATGGGCATTATCTTCCTCTCTCTCCACTTCAGCCCTGTGTAGACAACTGGTACTTGGCCATTGCTCAGTAGAAGTGGGAAAATTACGACTGAGTTCTTAAGTGGGCTCTTGATCCTTGTTTATCTTACCTGTTATATTACATGACCCTTATCCATCCTGAGACCTACTGAAAGTGACTGATTTTTGGACGGTGTTTTTATTGGTAAGTAGGTTTGGAATAATGTGGTTGGAGAGGGCAACCACATGTCATATATGCCAATGAGAATTTGATTTACAAAGCCTTGACAAAGTATGTCTTTGCTATATCAGCATTTGTTTCCCCTAAAGCGTTCCTGTGAAAATTCAGAAACTATCAGAGAATTTTATTTCACAAAATTATATGCATGTAATCCCTTTACCTGTTTTTGCATTTGGTAAAAGTGTATCCATGCATAATTTACAAAGATAAATGCAAGGTATGCTAACATGCAATAGGACAGAAGTACACAAAACAGAACCATAAAGAATTAGATGCTCTGCTCACAGGACCTGGGTTTGGCAAAGTGCCGTGAGAAACATTCTATGAGAGTAATGATAATAGTGATTAATACAATTGCAGGAGTATGCACACAGCATTAAATTCACAGAATCTCAGGCTCTACAACATGCTACCTCAGTGACCTTTGCAAATTGCTGAAATATTCCGTGCAGCGTTTTATGTATGATTCACAGTAACCTGTGAACTAATGGTAACTAAGTCAAAGTCTGCAGGCCTAAGTGTCTTGTTCTTTGGGACACACAGCTAGTTAGGACATGAGGACCACCGGTCTGCTGGGAACCCTGAAAGGTGGGGTCTGCCTGATTCAAAGCTCAGCCCCCTTGAACACCCTGGGCAGCTTTCAACTCTCATTGCACAGTTGGAAACATTTTTAGTGAGTAGATGTTTAATGTGTTCTGAAGTTTTTTAATACAAGAGGGCAAAATTTGGTTTGTGTCTTTAACAGGTGAGCTAGATGTGTGGTATACAACATAGAATGCAAACTAAAATGCAAGAAATAGACATCCATTTCCTAATGCGGAACAAAACAGATCTTGAACATGTGATTTATTTTCCTGCTCCTGAACTTCCAGCTGAATCTCTCCGAGAGTAAGTACAACCTCTCTCATCCTGAGCGCACACTCCCTCGTAAGGTCCACGTAACATGACTTGTTACACACACTCTCTTTTCAGAGGGCATTGTGGCACACCTGTCTGAAAAAGCTAATCTGCTTTAAAAAAATTGTCCAAATAAGGTAAAATCAATCAGGAAGGTGCGATCCTCAATCTGCCCACAGTTATAGGACAGAGAACAAGAAAATGTAATGATAGCAGCTGTGATTGCAATATAAGCTTTCCATTTAAAACGGCACTCATCCGGGGAAGGGGACATCTCTGGAGAAAGGCAGGCAGTATGCATTCATTATGCCCCAGGCTATTCAAAGCAGCCGCGAGGTCAGGGAGGTAATGCAGAGAATGCTTAAGGATGTGTCAGGGTCGCCTCTCCTCGGTGAGCAGTAATACATTTGGAAGCTTAATGTGCACTACCCCAGCTTCTCAGTGAGAGCACCGCACCCTGCTTCAGGATGATTTGTGGCAGGCGCAAAAAAAAAGGTGTACAGGAGAGTGAATCTGCAGTCCCTAAGTGAAACCCATGGCAGTCTCTTCAATAATTTGTTCTTCCTATCCTGAATTAATAATTTCGGAACACTGCTCACCTTCTGTTTATTTATTCAAAAGATGGTTTTAAAAGTCTAACTATTGACATAGTCTAGAGTAGGATCAATCATAATTTGTGTTCTCTGCAAAAACACATTCAACTTCCTGAATGTAGACATATGCGGGAAAGGCAGGGATAGTTCATCTGACAATTAAATACAATTTATCACTTTTTACAGATAGATGCTTTATTATGTCCTGGATGCCCAATTACATTCAGTCATATCTACAAAGGAAGAAAATAGCAAATAATTCTAGCTACTTTATAAAAATAATGTGCCTCTCCCTAATTGCCACATCTTTCCAATACTTTGAGAATCCTTTTAAATATACTGTCTTGTATTCATTCAGAATTTTTAAATCTCTCTCTCTCTCTCTGCTTACTCAGCTGTGTGGTGTAAAGTATATTTAGACGATTGTCTGAAATCTGAGCCTTGAGTTCCAGCAGTGCTAGCTAATAATTGTATGGACTTAAGGATCTTAAGCTCTCTGGGTTGCAAATTTCTTACTTGCAAAAGAAGATACTGATCAAGACTGTCCTGTCCAACACATAGGTTTCTCCAGAAGATAAAATTGTATTGCATATTTATGTATGATGTCATAGTTTTTATATTCCTTTCTGGAGTTTAGAAGCTAAATTTTATCAGTTTGATTAGCACGACAAGACAAAAGTAACAGAATCACTGAAAATGGGTATTTCTTCAGTGAAGACTATTCTTTCATTTCTGCCACAGGAGAGAAAAATAATGTTTCATTTTAATATAAGGTGAATAAGACTGGGCTAAATTACCACACCCCTCTCTAAGTATTTGATCAGATAGCTAGATAAAAATTCAGTAAAGGTATTGCTATGGATTTCATGTTTGTTTACTTCCAGAAATCTTATTTAGACTTAGACCCAAGGTGACAGTATTAAGAGGCAGGGCCTTTGTGAGGTGATTAGGCTATGCGGACTCTACCCTTCTGAATCAAATTAATGCCCTTATAAAAGAGGCTTCACACAGTATTCATCCCCTTTTCGCCTTTGCCTCCCTTGTGCCATGGAGGGACACAAAGTTCATCCCCTTGGATAATTCAGTAACAATGCATCACTATGGAAGCAGAGAGATTGGACTGGTTCCAGACACCAAATCTACTGAACTCTTGATCTTAGACCTCCCAGCCTCCAGAATTGTGAGAAATAAACTTCTGTTATTTATAAATTACCCAGTCTGTGGCGTTTTGTTACGCAGCAGGAACAGTCTCAGACACGCATTGTGGTAGCCCGTTTTGAAATACGCCCAGCGATTCTCGTCTCCTAGCATGCAAGCTCTGTGTGGTCCCCTCCCACGTTGAATAGGTTTGATAGGGTTAAACAACAGGGTATTGTGTGAATTACAAACTGTGATTTCTGAATATAGATGATTATAAAAGGCTTTACAGCTTCCTCCTTGTTGCCTTGGATCACACCTTCTGGGGACTCCAGCCACCATGTCATGGGAACACTAAATTAGCCCTACAGGGAGGCTCACATGACAAGGAACTGGGGTCCCCCTACCAACCACCAGGAAGGAACCGAAGCTGTGCTCATGTTGACCTAGTTGACCCGGAACACTATACCCAACCACTGCAGAATACATAAAGTTTTTCAAGGACAAATGGAGACATTGACTAAAATAGATACTATGCTACACAATGAAACAATTCTCAATGAAGTCCAAAACATTTAAATTCTAAAGAGTATTTTCTCTGACCAAATTAGGGAAAGGTAACAAGAGTATTTTTTAAAGACCCCAAATATCTGGAAACCAAGCAAAACACTTGAATACACAATGGATCAAATAAATTGTTAAAAATAAAGTTAAAAAAAGTTGAAACCAAATAATTATAAAATTAAGACATATCAAAATGTGTTGGAGTTAGTTACAGTAGTCCTCATGGGGGAGTGTGTAGATTAAATGCTTATATTACACTCGAAAAACCATATAAACTCAATTATTTAAGATTCTGCCCCAGGAAGTTAATAGGAAAAAAATATATAAAATTTTAAAAGGCAAATAGAGAAATTAGGAAAGCCAAAGGCATTTTAGGGGAAAGATTAATTGATGAAGATTACTGAGACTTATCAAGAAAAAGAAGAGATATGTATTAACTACATTAGGAATAAAAGATGCAAAATCTCTATAGATCCTAAGGACATTAAAGAGCATACATGATATACTGTGAATAAATTTTTCCCCAAAATTATGACCACATAGGTAAAATGGACGAAGTCCTAGAAAATCACAACCTATCAAAACTAACACAAGTTAGAATATCTGAGCAGACCTATAAGAAAAATTTAATATTTGGTATTACAAACTTTTATAACATTAAAATGACAGGCCCAGATGGTTTCACTGGTGAGCTCTGCCGAGCATTTAAGAACGACTATAACAAAACCCAGTATCTTAAGAAATCTTTTGAAAATAGAGAAAGGGCAAAGATTGCCTAAGTAGTTCTAGGAGATTAACGTAATTTTGATAACAAAGTCTGTCAAAGACCTAAAAAATAAAATTAAAAGGAAACACACAAAAACAAACAAAATTACTATGAGCCTAGAAGAAAAAAACCTTTTTTTTTCCTTTTATTTTATTTATTACACTTTAACTTTTAGGGTACATGTGCACAATCTGCAGGTTAGTTACATATGTATACATGTGCCATGCTGGTGTGCTGCACCCATTAAGTCATCATTTAGCATTAGGTATATCTCCCAATGCTATCCCTCCCCCCTCCCCCCACCCCACAACAGTCCCCAGAATGTGATGTTCCCTTTCCTGTGTCCATGTGTTCTCATTTTTCAGTTTCCACCTATGAATGAGAACATGAGGCATTTGGTTTTTTGTCCTTGTGATAGTTTACTGACAATGATTATTTCCAATTTCATCCATGTCCCTACAAAGGACACGAACTCATCATTTTTTATGGCTGCATAGTACTCCATGGTGTATATGTGCCACATTTTCTTAATCCAGTCTATCATTGTTGGACATTTGGTTGGTTCCAAGTCTTTGCTATTGTGAATAGTGCCACAATAAACATACATGCGCGTGTTTCTTTATAGCAGCATGATTTATAGTCCTTTTAGTATATATCCAGTAATGGGATGGCTGGGTCAAATGGTATTTCTGGTTCTAGATCCCTGAGGAATCGCCACACTGACTTCCACAATGGTTGAACTAGTTTACAGTCCCACCAACAGTGTAAAAGTGTTCCTATTTCTCCACAACCTCTCCAGCACCTGTTGTTTCCTGACTTGTTAATGATCGCTATTCTAAATGGGGTGAGACGGTATCACATAGTGGTTTTGATTTGCATTTTTCTGATGGCCAGTGATGGTGAGCATTTTTTCATGTGTTTTTTGGCTGCATAAATGTCTTCCGCATCACGCTACCTGACTTCAAACTATGCTACAAGGCTACAGTAACCAAAACAGCATGGTACTGGTACCAAAACAGAGATATAGATCAATGGAACAGAACAGAGCCCTCACAAATAATGCCGCATATTTACAACTGTCTGATCTTTGACAAACCTGACAAAAACAAGCAATGGGGAAAGGATTCCCTATTTAATAAATCGTGCTGGGAAAACTGGCTAGCCATATGTAGAAAGCTGCAACTGGATCCCTTCCTTACACCTTATACAAAAATTAATTCAAGATGGATTAAAGACTTACATATTAGACCTAAAACCGTAACAACCCTAGAAGAAAACCTAGGCATTACCATTCAGGACATAGGCATGGGCAAGGACTTCATGTCTAAAACACCAAAAGCAATGGCAACAAAAGCCAGAATTGACAAATGGGATCTAATTAAACTAAAGAGCTTCTGCACAGCAAAAGAAACTACCATCAGAGTGAGCAGGCAACCTACAAAATGGGAGAAAACTTTCGCAACCTACTCATCTGACAAAGGGCTAATATGCAGAATCTACAATGAACTCAAACTAATTTACAAGAAAAAAACAAACAACCCCATCAAGAAGTGGGCAAAAAAAAACCCTTTTAAAATTAGTGGATCAAATGCATCAATACATGAAAATGGCTAGTAATATTTGTCTTCGGAAAGGTAGAACTACAATATGTTTGCTCTTATGACTAAATTATTTTTATAAAAGCAGAATAATTAAAAGAGAAAGAATTTTAAAATGTATTTTTCCTAATTTTTCAGTTAGTTCTACTCTGTAGAGTAGTAATCGCTTACTACAAAATAAATGAAAGCGAAGAGACAAAAATTGGAAAAATCTTTCAACTTTTATGAAAAAAATGACAAAAAATATTGGTTTGTTAAAAAAGAAAAAAAACAAACTACAACCATAAATGCAATCTAGAATTAGAAACAATATGCGATTTAAATTTTTAAAATTCCTAATTTTAACCTCATTTTCATTTCAACCCTTTACATGATTTTGTTGTAATTGCTAAATCATTTAAAACATCTTTCATTAAGCCTCTAACATTTTAATCCTGTTTTTATTTTTCCTTACTTCCTCAAGGAAAAGGACAATTTGTAGGATGTTAGGAACTCAATTCCTTAATCATCCTCGTTGGGAGAGACAAAATGAAAGCGAGCCTTCCAGAGTTTGCCAAGCCCTCTTTAGTGATGGCACAACATTAGCAAGACCAGTAGTGAAAGCACTAGCAATAGAGGCATCAATTAGCAATAACAGAGAAAGCAGCCCCTCTGCTATCTTGCCCGCCCCCACCTCCCTACCCAAAGCATGTGGCTTTTATGTAGCATTTCCATTCAAGTCCTGCTGAGCAAAAATTCCAGTGCCCCAAGACAGCTCTGTTCCATCTTGAAGAAGAATGACAAAAGCATGGTCTAATGCAAACACATACATTCAGTTTAAAAAAGAAAACACAAAACAAAAACAAAACTGCATACACTGGTATTTTGGGAAAGCACCTGCAGAAAGAATGAGATGGCCATATTACCACAGCAGGCGCATCACAGGGAATTTAGATCTTTCCTTATAGAAACTATCCACAAATTTTAAAGTTCATAAGCAATAAGTTGCCAAAGGAAGTGAATGTGTTTATAAATCAGGGAATATTGGTCCAACCAGTTGGACAACCCTGAGGCTGAGACGTCACCTGCCTTGAAGGCGTCACCATTACAGACTCTGCTGAGGATGGCAGCAGTGCCTGCAACTTCGGCCCAGCTGGAAATGAATCATCTGATTGATTTAGGGACCCTGACAGAGCTTCTTCCCCAAAAATCTGTGCATAGAATAAGGACATCCTTATCTAGTTAGGAAGTTTAATGAAGCTTCTTGGAGTAAGACAAAATGAATGGCATCTCACAACTCAAAGGAAAGGAAAAAAAAAGCCAAAATGGAGAAGCTCCAAAAAACTGATATTTTACATTTTGGCGATTTTGATTATTTAGAAAATGAGTTTTAATTGCTGAGATCATGTTTGCTGATAGTTTAAAACCCCTTGGATACTCCAACTCTTTCCTAATATAAATTTTATCCTATCCTTTCTTTGTAACCCTAATAAGCTGGACAAGCCTAGGAAGAAGAAAATGAAAGAAACTATCGACGCTTGCAACAACTTGTGGGAATCTGAAGGGAATTATGCTAAGTGAACAAAATCAGCCGTAGGTTTTTGCATCCTGTGTGATTCCAGGATAACGCTCCAATATGATCCCAAATTGTTAATAAAACATTCTGGAAATGACATAATTGTAAAAATGGAGGGAAGATGTGTGGCTTCCAGAAGTTAAAGGAAGTAAATATGTTTATCATAAAGACACCATGAACCTTCCTGATAGCCAGATAAAAGTTCTGTGTCCCCAGGGTTTCCCTGTCAGTATCCAGGCTGTATTATTATTGTACTCTAGTTTTGTAAGATGTTACCATTGGGTAAGGATGGAAGGGGGCTCTGTATTATTTCTTACAAGTGCAAGTCAATCTACAATTACCTTGAAATAAAAACTGTAATTAAAAGAAGCAGCAAGGACTAATAAAGGTGTGGTCCTGTTTTCAACAAAAAATGGATGCAATCAAGTATCAACAAACATATTTTTTTCCATATTTAATCTCATTTTTCCTACTAGTTATTCTATGAGGTAGATGTTATTGCTATATGTAAGTTGCATTTTTTTCAAAAAGTTCATATAAGTAATTTACTCAATAATAAAACCTTACAGCCACAAATTATCACATCACTCTTCTGCTACATCTTCATGAACAAAGACAAATAAGGAAGACCTCCAAGAGGGAGTGACTTGCTCGAGGCCACAAAAACTGTCATCAGACAGACGTTCCAAAGCCTTTTTCATTAAGCGCTAATTCTTTAATACTGAAACTTGAAATTTGAAAGCAAAACAAAATTCAATACAGGCAGACAGACTTCTAAATCACTTTGAAAATCATATTTTCTTAAAATACTACTATTACTACACTCTAATTCGTTAATTCGTTCTGACTGTACATTCGTGGAATTCTGACTCATTACAAAAGTGACTGCTCAACTCCCAATTTGTCAAGCTCTTAAAATAGGGCCCACAGAGTTAAATCCAGTCTCCTCTACTGATGCAGCTTAACCTTGAATAAAGTACAATGCAGACGCGAGACTTTTCTTAATGCACCAAGGGATTTCATTCTTTCTCATTCATTCATCAAGTATTTAAGCAACCTGAACTTCTTCAGATACCCAGGTAGATAGATCACATTGACAAGTATTACTGAGTTTCTGGTCAATTAATTCTTACATCTTTTTCAACTGAGTGAATGAACTTGTGAAACAAATTTCTTAGTCTGAGATGAAAACTTTGCATGCATCCTTGTCAAATTTCATCACGTTTCTCATAGCATAAGAGAGTAAACTGCAAGTAAATGTTGGCAACAATCAGGCAAGGGTTGAAGCTTGTTAAACTCACTAACCAGCTGTGTGGTTTGGGTAAATTACCAGATTGCTCTGAGCTTCTGTTTCCTCATTTACAAAATGGGGATAATGATATGTACTTCATGGAATTAAGTTCCTCCCCAGTGACTGCCTTGGGCTAGCCCAAGAGAGATGCGTAATCCAAGCTTAGCCCTTCTTCCTGGAGCAACTGGCATTCAATCTCTGGGTGATGGGAGGTTGCGGGGATGGAACAAAGACCCACTCTTCTCACCTCCTTTCAGGGCATCTCAGCACTACTTAGCAGCCACCCTAGCTCTGAGCTCCCAAGGAACGGCTAAGTCCACCATGGCCATGGTTTCACAGTTCAACTTATCTTGCTCACTCTCCTTCCTTCTCCCTCCTGCAGGTGATTTTCCAGGGACCAGTCACACTCCCCAGGGAACCACTTGCAAGTCTGAATTTGCTTCTCAAAGAACATGACCTAACACACATAGCTGTTCTTGCACTTTGAGCAGATGCTCTTAATTCTCTCAATGTTAAATTAAGTAGAAACCACCCAACTTCTGTCCCTTTTCTTTCCAAACCACCTGTAATGAAACCTATTATTTTTATCCTCTCTGGTGTCAAAAAGCAAGGCGAGGCTTTCCCTGGCTATAATTTCTGTCCTTATACACTTGATTTCATTATCTGTCTAACTTTGTCTCTCTCTCATTCCCAAATCTTTCTTCTTCGATACTCTCACATTCTCTCTCTTTGTCATTTTGTGTTTGCTCATTCTTCCTCTCGTGTGTCTGCCTGGCATCCTGCCTCCCACTCTCCCAACCGCAGCCTTTCTTCCGTCTCTGCCGTTCTCTTAATCTTCTTTCTATATTTTCTCTTTTATATTGTCTCACATTTATTTTTATTTTAGCGTTTTTTCCCTTTGTCACCTAGCATAATAATGCCTACCTTACGTGACCTAGGTGAATTTCTACCCTGCTTAACTCTGCTCATCTTTAGAAAAAAGGATGCCTGAGGTCAAAATTTCCCCTTGTGACCAAACAGGCTAAGAACGGTGGTATCCAAGAGAACAGCTCACTTGACCTCTGAAGAACGTCTAACTTTACTAGAATATCATTTCTGTGCTAAATGACACTCCCCCAGCACCATGACCTTTGACAATCACAGTAACAATGACTAGAGGACACCACAAAAGGAGAAAGAGGAAGGATAGCTGCAATGGGGCTGTGAGGAGGACTCTGCCCATTCTCAGGAAAGACATGAATATTCTTCCCGTTGTTTTTAATGCCCAATCCCTTCATTAAAGATGACTGATCTCTGCCTTCCTGGCTCTCAGAAGCTGAGAAGTAGATTTGCGAGTCATTTTCCCACTTCTCAATTCCATGGCCATTGAATAAAGCCTGCAATGCTAGAGCTCACTTTTGATTTCCCATACTGGCTTTGCAGCACAGAAGACGGAAACGTCTTACTTTTGCGCGGAAGAGCTTTGTCGGTAACACCTTTTCTCAGGTTTCCTCTCCAAACTCACTGAATTTCTCAGCCTCTGTCTCTCTCTATCCATTCCCCAACATCTCTCTTCACTGGTTATCCATCTTCTTCTTTGTTTTCAACCCATGTCACTGGTTAGGATGCAAAACTAAATCTCTCAAACCTTAAAAGAAATATCATTTCCTGAGACTATACCTCCCACATGTATTCTCTCTCTCTCCCCTTCCCAGCCAGCCAGGTTGAGAGTAAAGCCCAAAGTCATTGTCTTCATGTTTTCACCTTCAGCTCATTCCTCAGTTCATTGCAATCAGCTCCCCGACCCCAAAGCTCTGCGGGGACTTCTCTAAGGTGAGATCCCACCACCATTCATTCCAACAGCCTCAGCTCCCACCCTCCCAGACCAAACACATTCATCCCTCAGCATGTGGACTCATCCCTCCTTCTGGAATCACTAGTCTCCTGGTTTCCATGACACCGCTGTGTTCCACCCACAATCTTCCCCCTCTACTCATTTTTATATTCAGCGAAAAAGCACTCCCCTGCCAAGGTCTTTCCTGAATTCCACGAAGGGTCACACACCCCTGTTCTGTGCTCCCTTGGTGCATACAGATCCCCTTGCTGAGGGTCTCAAACCTTATTCTTGTAGAGAATGAAGATATTCTGGTCTTGCCACCAGAGCTTCTGACAAATAGCACCAGGTAGGATTCAGGAAACTTAACACAATCCTCCCAGGGATTCCAGTGCTTAACAAAACATTGCTTGGCATGACATTCCCCACTCTTTACGGTGACAATCTGTTTGGCTGCCTGCCTTTTCTATTACCTATAAGCTCCATAAGGACATGGGTCATGTCCATCTGGCTCAGCACATTTTCTCCAGGAATTAGTGGGGTGCCTGCCAACTTGTAGATGTTTGAAAGAAGAAAGAAGGAAAGAAGAGAGCTTGGTATGGGGGAAAGCATAGGCTTTCAGTGAGAAGACATTTTCAGAGGTTCTCTGAGAAGAACATTAGTAAATGCTACATGGTTAGCATTCTGTGTCATTATTTTTCATTCATTTTTGTGTCCTTCATAGTTTTTAAAAAAGGTAATGAACCATGTAAAAAAGTGACACATTCCATATATCCAAGTCTTATATAGCATTCTGATTTAATACAATTTGGATTCTGACTTGCATTATTTAGTTATTATACCTCTTCTCTCAAAGGTTAAATGGGGATAATAAAATTATGTGCACTATTCTAAGGAATAAGTGAAGAAATGTGTGTTAATGGGCTTAGTAAAGTGCTTAACATATAGAATGTGCCCAACACAGAAAGCTAGCTCAAGATTATTGTAATTATTATTGGCACAACATCATTCATTAGTTTGGGGGTATTTTTGTTATGGGCAATAATGCCACTCAGTCTACCGAGTGTGTTCGGTCTTGGAGGGTGAGAGCTGAGGCTGTCGGAATGAATGGTGGTGGGATCTCACCTTAGAGAAGTACCTGCAGAGCTGTGGGGTCGGGGACCTGATTGCAATGAACCGAGGAAAGAATATTACATGTATTATTGTTGAATACGTTGCTGACTTTCAGATAGAATACCGCTATAATATAAACCTACTCTCTCTACTAGCCTCTTTTGTAAAGGAATTATATTTGCTACTGATTTATCATAGGACATGTAAATTTTCGAATGAGCAAAACTTAACTTACACTTGAATACACCTTTTGCTACGTTTAACTCTGGAAGCTCATCATTAATAGAATACAGTCTTAATTGGCTTGATACTGCTTTGAGTGTAACCTCCACTTTTGACTACAGTACATGATTGTCTTAAAAAGTATTTTTGGCTTGTTTTTGAGAAGTTATCACTTAAGCCCTGTTGTCAAACAGCTTACATTCTAATTAAGGAAAGTTAAAGCCACTAGGTAATATCGTTTATAAAGAAACGTTAAACATGAGTCATTATCTATCATGCCTTAAAAATAAATTACAAAGTGTCAGATTTTCCACTCTTACTCCTTTTTAATTAACACCCTACTCTTGATTGGACGTGTTTAATTTTTTTAAGAACAAACATGTGAAGGTTTTAAAATATAAAACAAACAGCTAGATATAACTCCTACTGCTTCATGGAAAGCTTTGTACACCTCTTCATGTCTTGTATTATCTTGCTTTTACAACAGAAACTAAAATATTTAGGTGTACTCACCTGACCTTCAAGAGTAATACACGAATTCTCAGAATTCTAAAAGAACGTCCCTGAACTTAAAAGTAACTTAAGTGAAAGAAAACACATCAATTTCCTAATTTTATCTCTAGTAGGTTCTAGTGGAGTTTTAAATCAATTTTACTTAAACATTAAACCAACACATATAAAAATTGAAGTAGTGGGTTATAATTAATAATTCACTGGTGCGTGGTTAAAGAACATATATTCTTTAAGTAGAATGAAAAAATAGAAATATTTGGCGAAAGGATGCCATAACTATTTTACTAATGGATGCTGTCTACATTATTACTAACATAAGGGGCAGTCTTTTTTTTTTTTTTTTCTTTTCTTTTTTGAGATGGAGTCTTGCTCTGTCACCCAGGCTGGAGTGCAGCGGTGCAATCCTGGCTCACTGCAACCTCCACCTCCTGGGTTCAAGTGATTCTCCTGTCTCAGCCTCACAAGCATCTGGGGCTACAGGCACCCACCACAATGCCCAGCTAATTTTTGTAATTTTAGTAGAGATGGGGTTTCACCATTTTGGCCAGGCTGGTCTCGAATTCCTGACCTCAAGTGATCCACATGCCTCGGCCTCCCAAAGTGCTGGGATTACGGGCTTGAACCACCACGCCCTGCCAAAAACAGTCTTAAAGATGAATAATGAGGATGCAAATTAGAAAAAAATAATAATCTAATAAAATTTCCAATTTTATTAAAATTCTGATTCAATAAATATTTTGTTGTAGTTAGAATGATTCCATCATTGAATTTGAAATGTCCATGGAAGAAAATAAATATAAAACAAATGAATTTTAATGAAGTTATCCATTTTCTTTTACTCAAGTTATTATTTGCACTTTTGCTCCACGTCAGATAAACAACAAACAGAGGGATTTTTAAAAGTATTTACTTATATGCTGCATTGCTGGAAGATAATTATGTTAAAGCTGGCACTCAGCAATGCAAACGTGGCCACTGCTCCTTTCTATCCCTCAGTATTATAATTGTAGGACATACACCTCACATAGAGTAGCAAGAAAACAATTCCAATAAAGAGCCCCACAGCGAGTTCTTCAAAATCAATGCTCACTCCCTAAAATCTGTGAAGACTTAGGAAAGCTGATAAAGGCACAGGCCTCCCTTGATGTGCTGGTGTGTATAAATGTATCCTGTATTTAACATATTCTACTTTAAGTTGTAGTCACAAGGTTGGTAAAATACTGGAAGAGGCCTTATCCTTAAAATGGACTATTTAGCAATGGAGAAACAAATAACAGAATTTTAACAAAATTAGACTCCGCATTGTAAGAACCGTACAGAGTTTTAAATAGTCAGTGCTCCCAGTTCTCTATTTAAAAATGTCATTGAGGAAAAGGGACTCACGTAACTCTGCTAAGACATTTTATGCACCTAAAAAGTGAAGCTACTTTTACATAATATTACTTAGCACGTATCACAGGGAAGGGGGTAATTTTATTTCATTGCTAGCACTACTTAGAAGCTTAAGAGGGACGTAATTCTGATTGTTCTTAGAGAAATACTTTCTCCTTAAGAGAAGAAAATTTTTCCTTAAATTCTACTAAAGAGGACAATTTCAAAATCCATTGAAATTAATAGACATGTATTGATAACTATTTAAGGTCATCCTAGAAAAGGAAGACAAACAGGCAAAACCTCCATTAATTTGTTCCAACCAACTGAGTATGGGAAACCCGATGGCAACATTTCCTGGCTTCGTCCTCTCCTGTGTCTGATGCTCCAGGAGAATCAGGACGTGGCACTTCAGCCACCAGGGCTGCTGTGCTCTCCACGGTAAGGCAATGAACTTCATATTGGCTTCAGCATATTATGACACTATATTATGACCATATTATGACACTCTTATCTTTGGTAAAATGATAATTAAACATATTGGCTTTAAGTTTCAGTAAGTATATTTAAAAAAAGAATAGGAGGATTTTGGAAAATTATTTTAAAGAAATGTAATTCTCTTTCTTAACACTACCAATAATTAGCATATCATCTTAAGCAATTATGAGAAGAATGACTTGAATTAAGAATGTATTAAATCATTTCCAAACAGAATTCAGTAGGTCCTTTTTCTTGAATATTTTTCCTTAATGTGATTTTTGAAATAATTTTGACAACTTTTTAACTTCCACATTTTCCTTAAATATAAGTTTTTTCCTTTTACTGTATTATTTCATGAAATCTATTTTTTAATAGACCAATATTTTTAATTTGTTTTGATCAAAGCACTTTGCTGGTTGAATAATCATTATAAGTAGAATTTAAATAATTACTTCTGCACTTGCCAAAACACAAGTTTTTTTTTATATTTATTTCTCTGAATCCTTTATTACTCTTCCTGTCACTCCTGTCTGTGTGGGGAGTATCTTATACATAGTGGGGGTCAAACAAAAGACCACTGAGGAATGCTGTGAACATTTTTGTGACTTGTTGGTTATTGCATAGTTTGAACAAGTTGTGTTCTGAATATTTCAACCACATAATTAACTCAAAGGCCCTTGTGCCTAAAATCTCCAGCCATAAATTATACAAGCCATATTGACTGTTTGCAGGTTTACATTAACAAGTAAACAGAAAATTTGAAGTTTCACATTATGTAAATATTTAAAGTATAATTTACCTATGTTTACATAATACTTTGCTAATTAAGCTAAAAAATCACATTTACATAAAAAATAATTTATCCTATACAATTTAAATAAACCAGCTTTTAATTTCCATGAGGTAAATACAAATGTAGAAGAATAATGAAAGTTAAATTTTATATTTAACGTGATATTTAGAAAGCCAAATTGTTTAAAGCCAACAGAGGTGTACAATTTTTAATGCACTCCCCTTGAATCTGAATATCTGAATTAAGATATTAAATAGAAGTTACATAGATGTTATCTTAGCTCATGATTCAAAGGAATATAGTGAAATTTTACATACTACGAGTTTTCTATTTTATATAGAACACCACACTGAAAAAAAGTGGCAGAATATCGGTATGCTTTTTCCCTATTTGAAAATCGAATTTAAGCCAACTATGATTGAGAGGAGAAAGTGAATTTTAAAAAGGAAAGCAACAGAACGGCCGGGTGCAGAGGCTCACAACTGTAATTTCGGCACTTTGGGAGGCTGAGGTGGAAAGATAACCTGAGGTCAGGAGTTCAAGACCAGCTTGGCCAACATGATGAAATCCCATATCTACTAAAAATACAAAAATTAGCTGGGTGTGGTGGTGCATGCCTGTAATCCCAGCAATCGGGAGGCTGAGGCAGGAGAATCACTTGAACGGAGGAGGCAGAGGTTTCAGTGAGGCCAGATTGCGCCATTACGCTCCAACATGAGCAAAAGAGTGACTGAGACTCCATCTCAAATAAATAAATAAATAAATAAATAAATAAATAGATAGATAGATAGATAGATAGATAGATAGATAGAAAAAGAAAAAAGATAAAGAAAATCAATAGAATGCACGAGAGACCTGGTGTGAAGGACAGTGTGGAAGTGACGCTGTGTGGATGGAGGAAAACGACTTCCCCATCAGATGGTGCCTCCGTGTGTGTGGGGGATGGGGGGACACAGCCGTGCACACGAGTGTGGTGAGCACTCTTTGGAGCCAAACCTGGGTGTGAGCTTGGCTGCACTAGCTGCCCTCGTAACCTGGACAAGGTGACTGTTTGTAAATCAGGGGTGATCTATTGGGGGAGGCGGTAGGGAACAAGGAGAAGAATCAGCAGGCGACTGTAGGAACCCAGGCCAGAGCTGACTGTGCGCCGGACTCATGGGTAACAGAGGAAAGAGTGGGTCATATTTAGTTTTGAGAACTATGTTGGCAAGGCAGGGCAGTCAGGTGTGTGGTTTTGCTGTGGGAAGTGAGGTAGAGGGAGGTATCGAAGATGATGCCTGGATTAACGCTGGAGCAACCACGCAGGGTGGAGGAAGCTAACTTTCAGATTAAATAGCCTCAATGGGAGATTCTTGTAGACACCCAGATGGAAATAGTAATCGAGCACGTGCTGTGCTTGTATAGGTCAGAGGAGAGGTATGTGTCTGGGGACACACATGTGGAAGTAGCGACCGCACTTCAGATGCATTTACAGACAGAGAGGAAATGCCGGCTCCTAGAGAGAGAGGGCAGTGGGGAGCCTCCTTCTCCATTCAGACAAATGATGGGCGTGAGACGCTGATCTAACACTGCACATGGAGTACTGGATAAACAGGCCCGCCAGGGAGCAAACGCTTATCAGGGAAATAAAGGTGAAGCATAGTTGGTGATGTGTTTGCGGCATATTGTGTATGTTAAAACACAGATTGAAGATGATACTGGAGAGACATGGGGAAGTCATTGAAGGTTTTAAACTGGGATTGGGGAGATAGTGAATAAAGTATTTAATAATACAGTATTATACAGGTGGACTAGAAATGGAGAGACCATAGCAACAAAGATCTTGAGCAAGTCATGTAAGGAGTTGAGCTTTGGGCTAACAAGAGCTTGGATTAATGTAACTGCAGAGGAAACACAAAGATGTGACGGATATGGAAAGAATTTGGGAGGAAGAGAGGTAGGATGTGCTGAGAAGTTGTTGGGGACGGATAGCCACAGTGAACACAAACTGGTTTGGTTACAACGTACTGCCTCTCCTTAACTCAGCCTGATCTTCCATGTTCCCTAAGAGGTTCCTCCGAGGAGATTAAAATGTGTAATCTTTAATGTCAATTCTGTTATTACCTGATATAACATTTGCCACATTAGCAGCTTCCTGCATTGCCTGGTTGTATGTGTCTGATGTAGGAAACTAAAACAAACAAATAAGCAAAAAAGAAAAAAAAACGACAATAGTGCAGCTAGTGATTGTAGTTCTTTCTTGCAATTTGAGCATTTTGTATTTTTGTGTTGTTTTTCCTATTTTCTGAAATTTGAAGTTGAAAGAATGTCCCCACTAGTAACAATGTAAACATGCAACTTTTAAGGAAAGGGGAATAAATGTATTTGGGAAAGTCAAAGAAAACCAAGAAACAAAGTAATGTGCACCTGCAGAGATGCGTGGGTTATAGAGGAGAAAACATCCACATTCAACAACTGAGGGTTCTTGTAAAATTAAAAGGTTATAAAAGCTATGATGAGGTGCATCCGTACTTCAATTTGTTCAAGTCACGTAGATTTATTTCTATAAACAGTCCTATTAGGTGAATTCATTTCTAAGTTTTTATATGTGTATTTGTATGAATGTTTATTCATTTGTTTTTGCATTGGAACGTATTTACAACTTTTTAAAGTGTTGAAACCTAAACTATCAATGATAAGAGTAGAAACTTTATACACACATTTTTGTTTCAGTTATATAAATGTATCATTCCTAAAAAGATTCATGCCTAAAAGAAGGACAAAATATTTCTTGACCAAAATCCCAGAGTGGTCAGAAACATAGTAAATGATAATAATTCATGGGTATAATGTGTGGTGTGTTTTGTTCTTATAACTACAGTTTTGTTTTATGTTATATGTTATCACAAGACTGTTGTTGGATGGTTCCTCAAAAACATCCAGGGTCCTAGATGTTCTACAATAGGTGAGGGCTGACTGACTCAGAGATCAGTTTTTCTCTTCAAAATGGAACCAATGAGATGAAACTCTTAATAATTATAATAATAATAAAAAGCAACCGACTTTCCCTGCTAGCTCTTGACAGCAAGCAGGCCCTTGGGATGCCATTGTGCTCGGATCACCACATTTGTCTGAAGAGCAAACATCCCAGGAATAGGACAGCTTGGATTTCCATATGGAGCTCCCAGACATGGCCTAGTGGATGCCTATGGCTCTAATCCAGACGTAGAGTGAAAACAGGAAGGATAAATGCAAACCAGATGATCCCCATCTAAAACGTAAGAATCTTTGAGGCAATCTCCATAGGCTCAAATTATGAGACAGCCAATGACTATTTAGAAAAAACTGAGAATGTTAAATCCTTTCTTAAGGATTGATAATGCATGCCACTAAAGGATACCTTTTCTTAACTTTGTATTGTGTAATCTGATCAATTACAATTAAAGATATCTTAAAAATCTTTACTAAGATGTTTAGATAAGAACATAAGGCAACGAATTCAGACTTTCCAAAAGCGTCACTCACTAATCCCTAGGTAATCATCCGAGAAAATAAAAAGAACATTGTATGAGTTTTTTCCCTACAATTTAGAAGGCACTTGCGGAGCTGCACTCTGATGTTGTCTTCTGACCCATCATTCTTGATATATTTAATGGAGGTGTGTGTCTCAGGTAAAGGATTCCTGCAAAGCCATCTTGCAGTTTTAAAGCTCTCAGTTGCCTCACTTTTATACATAATTGCAGAGCAAACACCCCAAAAACAAAAGCCATTTAGATGTGTGAGCCAGTGAGTAAATTCAAAGGGATGGGCAGAGATAAAATCTTTGAAAATTATTTTTCCACCCCCATCTTTTTTTAATTAACTGATGCCTCATTCATAAATGTTTACTCTTTCATTATGTACTACAAAAAGAAGCACAGCTATACCTTCCCCTCTCTGCACTCTGAGCTGCAACGAGCTGTTCATTTCTTTCTGTCATGCTTACCATTATATATGCTCAATAAGCAATTGCTGATTGAATGAATCAACTAGCTTGGAAGGAGATAAGTCCCTTTTGTAGTACACAGAACTGGAAATCAGAAAACTAGATTACAGTCTAAGCTCTGTCTTATAAAATGGGTGATACTGAAACACTTATTTTAATTTGCCTCAGTTGACACCTTTATAAAATGTGTAAAAGAAGAATGCTTACCACACACGGGTGTTATAAGAATTAAACAGACCACACATGAATGTTGTATACATATACGCTAAATAAAGCATCTTTCATTAAAGGGGGTTGTAATAATTTGTGCCAATTAAGAAAGATTTAGCTTCCCTGTGAATGTCTTGTTGCCCCTGGTGTGTTCAGATTCACCTCAAGACAGAAAGTCAGAGGACTGCTCAGTGCAATATGATTCTAGTAACACCCAGATTGATTAGCTTATGTTGGAAATAAGCTATCTGCAACATAGGGATTCAAGTAAAAAACTTTAAAAGATGTTCTTGTTTAAGACAGTGAATTTTAGTCCTTGGAATTCAGAAAGAACATTCAACATAAGGTTAATACTTAAAAAACAAATTCAATGTAGTTGTCAAATTCTGGGTAAGTACGAACATTACTTTTAGCATGATTACAAATGCTGTGGGTGGGTTATGTTTGCCCTGTGTATTGTTTCAGACAACGTTCTATTACACTACTGTGTGACTACGTCTATCCATGGGGCTTAATCAGCTGAATATTTGGAAGAAAAAGAGCATAATATGAAGGTAAAATTAATTTCTGTTTGATCATGATATGTTCTTATTTTTTAGAATCTGTGGATCAGATGGAAATGAACTCTGTAAAGAGTGATTTGCATGAGTTCATATAATTTTTGTTCAGGCACACAGAATGCTCGCTTAAAGTTCTTGTTAAAATAAAATATCTCAACAATAAAGGCTGAATTAAGATGATCTTTCACTCATCAGATTTCATATAAAACCCTTGTAAATTAGAATAACATGTTTTGCAGCTTTAGAATAAAGCTAATTTCAACACAATTCTATACACATACTTTGAATAGAATCTAATTATATTACAATAAATACAATGTGCTTCAGATGTAATGGCATCAGAACAAAAGGCAAGTAATTTGGAACAAGAACTTCATAAAGTATCACACTGAGAAATAAATGCATATCATAATAGTGTTGATCTTCACTTTTTTTTTCTACAAAATTTAATTTTCCAAAATGGGTTTGTCATTTTTTTCAGGGTCATGTTACATAATATGTGCAACATGCATCGCACACATATTGTTCCATGTTGGAAGTTGTCTAGTTCCTGTGTTTTAGTTTTAGGCCAGTTACCCAGCTGCGAAGTCAACCACAGAGAGCTGAGAAAGTGGATTCAGTCAGTGGATTTGGCCTGAAAGATTGGGAACTCAACACCCTCTCTAAGGTTCAAATAAGTGAAGGTAGTGAAATACCCCATTTCTACATATTGGTGGTTTTTAATTCTCCACTGTCTTACGGCAAATAAAATTTCTCATCTCTGTAGCACCTACTCTAAGTTTCTTTCCGTTCAGCAATATTTATCCCTTCTGCTCTCCTTTGTCAGACAGGGATAGAATTGCAGTCATTACTAATAAGAAGAGAATGTCATAAAAAGTTGTCTCTTCTCATCCCTAAGGCTATGCCATAAATCTTGCTCACTCATTCATTTATTCCCGTCCAGAATGCACTGAGGACCAACTGTGGATTAGAACCAGTATTAGAGACTGGGATACAACACAGAAAAAATGTTAAAACTGTTTTACAATTTTCAAAGAGGTAAGAATACAAACGAACTCTCTTAGACTCCAAACAACTCTTCATCTGAATTAATAACAAATGTGGATGCATGTGACACATCTGTTTTTTTCTTCTTCATTCTAGACATGATTTCCATCTGTTTTTTTCTTTTTTTGTCCATCTCTGCTACCAGTGGATTCCTTCTTTCAGCCCCCAACCAGGCATAAGTCTTATTTATCTGAACACACACATATACACACACACACACACACACACGCACACAAACACACACACACACGCACACAAACACACACACACACGATTTCTAATTCCTTCCCTCTTCAAGTATCTTTCTTTGTTCTGTTACTTTCATCACCTCTATACTTATAATCTCTACTGAATTACATGAAGGAGCTATACTCACTTTCTCCCATTTTCAACATCTGTTCAGTCATAAAACCTGGCATTCACGCCTCACCTCCTATCGCTTACCTGAAGCTGCTTTCTAAAGCCTGGCAATGCAACCACTCAGTTCTAATATACCCTTCCTAAGCCTCCAGCAATCCTCTTCCACAGTGCTCCTTGCAGCCTTCAATGCTGTTCACTATGGATTGTGCCATTATGAGAACCTTTGTGAACAAATTGAAGTACAGTTTAAGGCATGGCATATATCAATCAATCAAAATGTTCTTCAAAACCATCCCCCAATTAAAAAAAAAAAACCTCACTTTCTTGGGTTCAGAATAAACCAATGCAGTCTGCTTATTTAAATACAAACAAAGAAACAAAACCTCTCCTTTTCTTTTGGGACTTTACTTGCTTTCTCCCCTCCTTAAAACTAGAACCTCTTCCTGAGTTAATCTCCCAGCCACTTCCCTTATGATAGTACTGGGAAGGCTACTTTAAATCCCTGATTGTATCCACATCTTGCTCCCTTAGAACATCCTTCTTTTCTGTTTATTTAAGTTTTAGTTGTACTGGGAACCAGTTCAGGCATGGAGACTTTTCT